>NW_026598644.1:0-315370 GCF_029784155.1 Uranotaenia lowii
TCCGAACCGCAGGAACCACCTGAACCGTAGGAACCGTTCGATCCGTTCGAACCGTAGAAACCGTCCAAGCTGTACAAATTGTCCAAATCGTTCAATTTAATCCAGAAACTTAGAAATTCAATGAACATTAAAAAAATTATTATTTTTCTGCATTTTATAGAAGCTTAGATATAAAATTGTATCTTAGTTATTTTTCTGGAGCCTCCGAACCGTAGGAATCGTTCGATCCGTTCGAACCGTAGAAACCGTCCAAGCTGTACAAATTGTCCAAATCGTTCAAATTAATGGGGCTTGTGATATAGCTTAGTTGGCAAGTCTGTTGTCTTCTGAGCCGATGTCCGCGAGTTCGAGCCCAAGAGTAAACATCGAACACAGTTGTACCGGATAGTTTTTCAATAACGATCCGCCAACTGCAACGTTGATAAAGTCGCGAATGCCATAAAGATGGTAAAACGACTATAATCGAAACAAAAAAAAAAAAAAAAGTTCAAATTAATCCAGAAACTTAGAAATTCAATGAACATTAAAAAAAATTATTATTTTTCTGCATTTTATAGAAGCTTAGATATAAAATTGTGTCTTAGTTATTTTTCTGGAGCCTCCGAACCGCAGGAACCACCTGAACCGTAGGAACCGTTCGATCCGTTCGAACCGTAGAAACCGTCCAAGCTGTACAAATTGTCCAAATCGTTCAAATTAATCCAGAAACTTCAAAATTCAATAAACTTTAAATAAAATAATTATTTCTCTGAATTTTATAGAAGCTTAGATATAAAATTGTGTCTTAGTTATTTTTCTGGAGCCTCCGAACCGTAGGAACCACCTGAACCGTAGGAACCGTTCGATCCGTTCGAACCGTAGAAACCGTCCAAGCTGTACAAATTGTCCAAATCGTTCAAATTAATCCAGAAAATTAGAAATTCAATGAACATTAAAAAAAATTATTATTTTTCTGCATTTTATAGAAGCTTAGATATAAAATTGTGTCTTAGTTATTTTTCTGGAGCCTCCGAACCGTAGGAACCACCTGAACCGTAGGAACCGTTCGATCCGTTCGAACCGTAGAAACCGTCCAAGCTGTACAAATTGTCCAAATCGTTCAAATTAATCCAGAAACTTCAAAATTCAATAAACTTTAAATAAAATAATTATTTCTCTGAATTTTATAGAAGCTTAGATATAAAATTGTGTCTTAGTTATTTTTCTGGAGCTTCCGAACCGTAGGAACCACGATCCGTTCGAACCGTAGAAACCGTCCAAGCTGTACAAATTGTCCGAATCGTTCAAATTAATCCAGAAACTTCAAAATTCAATAAACTTTAAATAAAATAATTATTTCTCTGAATTTTATAGAAGCTTAGATATAAAATTGTGTCTTAGTTATTTTTCTGGAGCCTCCGAACCGTAGGAACCACCTGAACCGTAGGAACCGTTCGATCCGTTCGAACCGTAGAAACCGTTCAAGCTGTACAAATTGTCCAAATCGTTTAAATTAATCCAGAAACTTCAAAATTCAATAAACTTTAAATAAAATAATTATTTCTCTGAATTTTATAGAAGCTTAGATATAAAATTGTGTCTTAGTTATTTTTCTGGAGCCTCCGAACCGTAGGAACCACCTGAACCGTAGGAACCGTTCGATCCGTTCGAACCGTAGAAACCGTCCAAGCTGTACAAATTGTCCAAATCGTTCAAATTAATCCAGAAACTTCAAAATTCAATAAACTTTAAATAAAATAATTATTTCTCTGAATTTTATAGAAGCTTAGATATAAAATTGTGTCTTAGTTATTTTTCTGGAGCCTCCGAACCGTAGGAACCACCTGAACCGTAGGAACCGTTCGATCCGTTCGAACCGTAGAAACCGTCCAAGCTGTACAAATTGTCCAAATCGTTCAAATTAATCCAGAAACTTAGAAATTCAATGAACATTAAAAAAAATTATTATTTTTCTGCATTTTATAGAAGCTTAGATATAAAATTGTGTCTTAGTTATTTTTCTGGAGCCTCCGAACCGTAGGAACCACCTGAACCGTAGGAACCGTTCGATCCGTTCGAACCGTAGAAACCGTCCAAGCTGTACAAATTGTCCAAATCGTTCAAATTAATCCAGAAACTTCAAAATTCAATAAACTTTAAATAAAATAATTATTTCTCTGAATTTTATAGAAGCTTAGATATAAAATTGTGTCTTAGTTATTTTTCTGGAGCCTCCGAACCGTAGGAACCACCTGAACCGTAGGAACCGTTCGATCCGTTCGAACCGTAGAAACCGTCCAAGCTGTACAAATTGTCCGAATCGTTCAAATTAATCCAGAAACTTCAAAATTCAATAAACTTTAAATAAAATAATTATTTCTCTGAATTTTATAGAAGCTTAGATATAAAATTGTGTCTTAGTTATTTTTCTGGAGCCTCCGAACCGTAGGAACCACCTGAACCGTAGGAACCGTTCGATCCGTTCGAACCGTAGAAACCGTTCAAGCTGTACAAATTGTCCAAATCGTTTAAATTAATCCAGAAACTTCAAAATTCAATAAACTTTAAATAAAATAATTATTTCTCTGAATTTTATAGAAGCTTAGATATAAAATTGTGTCTTAGTTATTTTTCTGGAGCCTCCGAACCGTAGGAACCACCTGAACCGTAGGAACCGTTCGATCCGTTCGAACCGTAGAAACCGTCCAAGCTGTACAAATTGTCCAAATCGTTCAAATTAATCCAGAAACTTCAAAATTCAATAAACTTTAAATAAAATAATTATTTCTCTGAATTTTATAGAAGCTTAGATATAAAATTGTGTCTTAGTTATTTTTCTGGAGCCTCCGAACCGTAGGAACCACCTGAACCGTAGGAACCGTTCGATCCGTTCGAACCGTAGAAACCGTCCAAGCTGTACAAATTGTCCAAATCGTTCAAATTAATCCAGAAACTTCAAAATTCAATAAACTTTAAATAAAATAATTATTTCTCTGAATTTTATAGAAGCTTAGATATAAAATTGTGTCTTAGTTATTTTTCTGGAGCTTCCGAACCGTAGGAACCACGATCCGTTCGAACCGTAGAAACCGTCCAAGCTGTACAAATTGTCCGAATCGTTCAAATTAATCCAGAAACTTCAAAATTCAATAAACTTTAAATAAAATAATTATTTCTCTGAATTTTATAGAAGCTTAGATATAAAATTGTGTCTTAGTTATTTTTCTGGAGCCTCCGAACCGTAGGAACCACCTGAACCGTAGGAACCGTTCGATCCGTTCGAACCGTAGAAACCGTTCAAGCTGTACAAATTGTCCAAATCGTTTAAATTAATCCAGAAACTTCAAAATTCAATAAACTTTAAATAAAATAATTATTTCTCTGAATTTTATAGAAGCTTAGATATAAAATTGTGTCTTAGTTATTTTTCTGGAGCCTCCGAACCGTAGGAACCACCTGAACCGTAGGAACCGTTCGATCCGTTCGAACCGTAGAAACCGTCCAAGCTGTACAAATTGTCCAAATCGTTCAAATTAATCCAGAAACTTCAAAATTCAATAAACTTTAAATAAAATAATTATTTCTCTGAATTTTATAGAAGCTTAGATATAAAATTGTGTCTTAGTTATTTTTCTGGAGCTTCCGAACCGTAGGAACCACGATCCGTTCGAACCGTAGAAACCGTCCAAGCTGTACAAATTGTCCGAATCGTTCAAATTAATCCAGAAACTTCAAAATTCAATAAACTTTAAATAAAATAATTATTTCTCTGAATTTTATAGAAGCTTAGATATAAAATTGTGTCTTAGTTATTTTTCTGGAGCCTCCGAACCGTAGGAACCACCTGAACCGTAGGAACCGTTCGATCCGTTCGAACCGTAGAAACCGTCCAAGCTGTACAAATTGTCCAAATCGTTCAAATTAATCCAGAAACTTCAAAATTCAATAAACTTTAAATAAAATAATTATTTCTCTGAATTTTATAGAAGCTTAGATATAAAATTGTGTCTTAGTTATTTTTCTGGAGCCTCCGAACCGTAGGAACCACCTGAACCGTAGGAACCGTTCGATCCGTTCGAACCGTAGAAACCGTCCAAGCTGTACAAATTGTCCAAATCGTTCAAATTAATCCAGAAACTTCAAAATTCAATAAACTTTAAATAAAATAATTATTTCTCTGAATTTTATAGAAGCTTAGATATAAAATTGTGTCTTAGTTATTTTTCTGGAGCTTCCGAACCGTAGGAACCACGATCCGTTCGAACCGTAGAAACCGTCCAAGCTGTACAAATTGTCCGAATCGTTCAAATTAATCCAGAAACTTCAAAATTCAATAAACTTTAAATAAAATAATTATTTCTCTGAATTTTATAGAAGCTTAGATATAAAATTGTGTCTTAGTTATTTTTCTGGAGCCTCCGAACCGTAGGAACCACCTGAACCGTAGGAACCGTTCGATCCGTTCGAACCGTAGAAACCGTTCAAGCTGTACAAATTGTCCAAATCGTTTAAAGTAATCCAGAAACTTCAAAATTCAATAAACTTTAAATAAAATAATTATTTCTCTGAATTTTATAGAAGCTTAGATATAAAATTGTGTCTTAGTTATTTTTCTGGAGCCTCCGAACCGTAGGAACCACCTGAACCGTAGGAACCGTTCGATCCGTTCGAACCGTAGAAACCGTTCAAGCTGTACAAATTGTCCAAATCGTTTAAATTAATCCAGAAACTTCAAAATTCAATAAACTTTAAATAAAATAATTATTTCTCTGAATTTTATAGAAGCTTTGATATAAAATTGTGTCTTAGTTATTTTTCTGGAGCCTCCGAACCGTAGGAACCACCTGAACCGTAGGAACCGTTCGATCCGTTCGAACCGTAGAAACCGTCCAAGCTGTACAAATTGTCCAAATCGTTCAAATTAATCCAGAAACTTCAAAATTCAATAAACTTTAAATAAAATAATTATTTCTCTGAATTTTATAGAAGCTTAGATATAAAATTGTGTCTTAGTTATTTTTCTGGAGCCTCCGAACCGTAGGAACCACCTGAACCGTAGGAACCGTTCGATCCGTTCGAACCGTAGAAACCGTCCAAGCTGTACAAATTGTCCAAATCGTTCAAATTAATCCAGAAACTTCAAAATTCAATAAACTTTAAATAAAATAATTATTTCTCTGAATTTTATAGAAGCTTAGATATAAAATTGTGTCTTAGTTATTTTTCTGGAGCCTCCGAACCGTAGGAACCGTTCGATCCGTTCGAACCGTAGAAACCGTCCAAGCTGTACAAATTGTCCAAATCGTTCAAATTAATCCAGAAACTTCAAAATTCAATAAACTTTAAATAAAATAATTATTTCTCTGAATTTTATAGAAGCTTAGATATAAAATTGTGTCTTAGTTATTTTTCTGGAGCTTCCGAACCGTAGGAACCACGATCCGTTCGAACCGTAGAAACCGTCCAAGCTGTACAAATTGTCCGAATCGTTCAAATTAATCCAGAAACTTCAAAATTCAATAAACTTTAAATAAAATAATTATTTCTCTGAATTTTATAGAAGCTTAGATATAAAATTGTGTCTTAGTTATTTTTCTGGAGCCTCCGAACCGTAGGAACCACCTGAACCGTAGGAACCGTTCGATCCGTTCGAACCGTAGAAACCGTTCAAGCTGTACAAATTGTCCAAATCGTTTAAATTAATCCAGAAACTTCAAAATTCAATAAACTTTAAATAAAATAATTATTTCTCTGAATTTTATAGAAGCTTAGATATAAAATTGTGTCTTAGTTATTTTTCTGGAGCCTCCGAACCGTAGGAACCACCTGAACCGTAGGAACCGTTCGATCCGTTCGAACCGTAGAAACCGTCCAAGCTGTACAAATTGTCCAAATCGTTCAAATTAATCCAGAAAATTAGAAATTCAATGAACATTAAAAAAAATTATTATTTTTCTGCATTTTATAGAAGCTTAGATATAAAATTGTGTCTTAGTTATTTTTCTGGAGCCTCCGAACCGTAGGAACCACCTGAACCGTAGGAACCGTTCGATCCGTTCGAACCGTAGAAACCGTCCAAGCTGTACAAATTGTCCAAATCGTTCAAATTAATCCAGAAACTTAGAAATTCAATGAACATTAAAAAAAATTATTATTTTTCTACATTTTATAGAAGCTTAGATATAAAATTGTGTCTTAGTTATTTTTCTGGAGCCTCCGAACCGTAGGAACCACCTGAACCGTAGGAACCGTTCGATCCGTTCGAACCGTAGAAACCGTCCAAGCTGTACAAATTGTCCAAATCGTTCAAATTAATCCAGAAACTTCAAAATTCAATAAACTTTAAATAAAATAATTATTTCTCTGAATTTTATAGAAGCTTAGATATAAAATTGTATCTTAGTTATTTTTCTGGAGCCTCCGAACCGTAGGAACCGTTCGATCCGTTCGAACCGTAGAAACCGTCCAAGCTGTACAAATTGTCCAAATCGTTCAAATTAATCCAGAAACTAAGAAATTCAATGAACCTTAAATAAAATTATTATTTTTCTGCATTTTATAGAAGCTTAGATATAAAATTTTGTCTTGATTATTTTTCTGGAGCCTCCGAACCGTAGGAACCACCTGAACCGTAGGAACCGTTCGATCCGTTCGAACCGTAGAAACCGTCCAAGCTGTACAAATTGTCCAAATCGTTCAAATTAATCCAGAAACTTAGAAATTCAATGAACATTAAAAAAAATTATTATTTTTCTGCATTTTATAGAAGCTTAGATATAAAATTGTGTCTTAGTTATTTTTCTGGAGCCTCCGAACCGTAGGAACCACCTGAACCGTAGGAACCGTTCGATCCGTTCGAACCGTAGAAACCGTCCAAGCTGTACAAATTGTCCAAATCGTTCAAATTAATCCAGAAACTTCAAAATTCAATAAACTTTAAATAAAATAATTATTTCTCTGAATTTTATAGAAGCTTAGATGTAAAATTGTATCTTAGTTATTTTTCTGGAGCCTCCGAACCGTAGGAACCGTTCGATCCGTTCGAACCGTAGAAACCGTCCAAGCTGTACAAATTGTCCAAATCGTTCAAATTAATCCGGAAACTTAGAAATTCAATAAATTTTAAATAAAATAATCATTTCTCTGCATTTTATAGAAGCTTAGACAAATTGTCCAAATCGTTCAAATTAATCCAGAAACTTCAAAATTCAATAAACTTTAAATAAAATAATTATTTCTCTGAATTTTATAGAAGCTTAGATATAAAATTGTGTCTTAGTTATTTTTCTGGAGCCTCCGAACCGTAGGAACCGTTCGATCCGTTCGAACCGTAGAAACCGTCCAAGCTGTACAAATTGTCCAAATCGTTCAAATTAATCCAGAAACTTCAAAATTCAATAAACTTTAAATAAAATAATTATTTCTCTGAATTTTATAGAAGCTTAGATATAAAATTGTGTCTTAGTTATTTTTCTGGAGCTTCCGAACCGTAGGAACCACGATCCGTTCGAACCGTAGAAACCGTCCAAGCTGTACAAATTGTCCGAATCGTTCAAATTAATCCAGAAACTTCAAAATTCAATAAACTTTAAATAAAATAATTATTTCTCTGAATTTTATAGAAGCTTAGATATAAAATTGTGTCTTAGTTATTTTTCTGGAGCCTCCGAACCGTAGGAACCACCTGAACCGTAGGAACCGTTCGATCCGTTCGAACCGTAGAAACCGTCCAAGCTGTACAAATTGTCCAAATCGTTCAAATTAATCCAGAAAATTAGAAATTCAATGAACATTAAAAAAAATTATTATTTTTCTGCATTTTATAGAAGCTTAGATATAAAATTGTGTCTTAGTTATTTTTCTGGAGCCTCCGAACCGTAGGAACCACCTGAACCGTAGGAACCGTTCGATCCGTTCGAACCGTAGAAACCGTCCAAGCTGTACAAATTGTCCAAATCGTTCAAATTAATCCAGAAACTTAGAAATTCAATGAACATTAAAAAAAATTATTATTTTTCTACATTTTATAGAAGCTTAGATATAAAATTGTGTCTTAGTTATTTTTCTGGAGCCTCCGAACCGTAGGAACCACCTGAACCGTAGGAACCGTTCGATCCGTTCGAACCGTAGAAACCGTCCAAGCTGTACAAATTGTCCAAATCGTTCAAATTAATCCAGAAACTTCAAAATTCAATAAACTTTAAATAAAATAATTATTTCTCTGAATTTTATAGAAGCTTAGATATAAAATTGTATCTTAGTTATTTTTCTGGAGCCTCCGAACCGTAGGAACCGTTCGATCCGTTCGAACCGTAGAAACCGTCCAAGCTGTACAAATTGTCCAAATCGTTCAAATTAATCCAGAAACTAAGAAATTCAATGAACCTTAAATAAAATTATTATTTTTCTGCATTTTATAGAAGCTTAGATATAAAATTTTGTCTTGATTATTTTTCTGGAGCCTCCGAACCGTAGGAACCACCTGAACCGTAGGAACCGTTCGATCCGTTCGAACCGTAGAAACCGTCCAAGCTGTACAAATTGTCCAAATCGTTCAAATTAATCCAGAAACTTCAAAATTCAATAAACTTTAAATAAAATAATTATTTCTCTGAATTTTATAGAAGCTTAGATGTAAAATTGTATCTTAGTTATTTTTCTGGAGCCTCCGAACCGTAGGAACCGTTCGATCCGTTCGAACCGTAGAAACCGTCCAAGCTGTACAAATTGTCCAAATCGTTCAAATTAATCCGGAAACTTAGAAATTCAATAAATTTTAAATAAAATAATCATTTCTCTGCATTTTATAGAAGCTTAGACATAAGATTGTTTCTTAGTTATTTTTCTGGAGCCTCCGAACCGTAGGAACCACCTGAACCGTAGGAACCGTTCGATCCGTTCGAACCGTAGAAACCGTCCAAGCTGTACAAATTGTCCAAATCGTTCAAATTAATCCGGAAACTTAGAAATTCAATAAATTTTAAATAAAATAATAATTTCTCTGCATTTTATAGAAGCTAAGACATAAGATTGTTTCTGAGTTATTTTTCTGGAGCCTCCGAACCGTAGGAACCACCTGAACCGTAGGAACCGTTCGATCCGTTCGAACCGTAGAAACCGTCCAAGCTGTACAAATTGTCCAAATCGTTCAAATTAATCCAGAAACTTAGAAATTCAATGAACATTAAAAAAAATTATTATTTTTCTGCATTTTATAGAAGCTTAGATATAAAATTGTGTCTTAGTTATTTTTCTGGAGCCTTCGAACCGTAGGAACCACCTGAACCGTAGGAACCGTTCGATCCGATCTAAATCGTTCAAATTAATCCAGAAACTTAGAAATTCAATGAACATTAAAAAAAATTATTATTTTTCTGCATTTTATAGAAGCTTAGATATAAAATTGTGTCTTAGTTATTTTTCTGGAGCCTCCGAACCGTAGGAACCACCTGAACCGTAGGAACCGTTCGATCCGTTCGAACCGTAGAAACCGTCCAAGCTGTACAAATTGTCCAAATCGTTCAAATTAATCCAGAAACTTAGAAATTCAATGAACATTAAAAAAAATTATTATTTTTCTGCATTTTATAGAAGCTTAGATATAAAATTGTGTCTTAGTTATTTTTCTGGAGCCTTCGAACCGTAGGAACCACCTGAACCGTAGGAACCGTTCGATCCGATCTAAATCGTTCAAATTAATCCAGAAACTTAGAAATTCAATGAACATTAAAAAAAATTATTATTTTTCTGCATTTTATAGAAGCTTAGATATAAAATTGTGTCTTAGTTATTTTTCTGGAGCCTCCGAACCGTAGGAACCACCTGAACCGTAGGAACCGTTCGATCCGTTCGAACCGTAGAAACCGTCCAAGCTGTACAAATTGTCCAAATCGTTCAAATTAATCCAGAAACTAAGAAATTCAATGAACCTTAAATAAAATTATTATTTTTCTGCATTTTATAGAAGCTTAGATATAAAATTTTGTCTTGATTATTTTTCTGGAGCCTCCGAACCGTAGGAACCACCTGAACCGTAGGAACCGTTCGATCCGTTCGAACCGTAGAAACCGTCCAAGCTGTACAAATTGTCCAAATCGTTCAAATTAATCCAGAAACTTAGAAATTCAATGAACATTAAAAAAAATTATTATTTTTCTGCATTTTATAGAAGCTTAGATATAAAATTGTGTCTTAGTTATTTTTCTGGAGCCTCCGAACCGTAGGAACCACCTGAACCGTAGGAACCGTTCGATCCGTTCGAACCGTAGAAACCGTCCAAGCTGTACAAATTGTCCAAATCGTTCAAATTAATCCAGAAACTTCAAAATTCAATAAACTTTAAATAAAATAATTATTTCTCTGAATTTTATAGAAGCTTAGATGTAAAATTGTATCTTAGTTATTTTTCTGGAGCCTCCGAACCGTAGGAACCGTTCGATCCGTTCGAACCGTAGAAACCGTCCAAGCTGTACAAATTGTCCAAATCGTTCAAATTAATCCGGAAACTTAGAAATTCAATAAATTTTAAATAAAATAATCATTTCTCTGCATTTTATAGAAGCTTAGACATAAGATTGTTTCTTAGTTATTTTTCTGGAGCCTCCGAACCGTAGGAACCACCTGAACCGTAGGAACCGTTCGATCCGTTCGAACCGTAGAAACCGTCCAAGCTGTACAAATTGTCCAAATCGTTCAAATTAATCCGGAAACTTAGAAATTCAATAAATTTTAAATAAAATAATAATTTCTCTGCATTTTATAGAAGCTTAGACATAAGATTGTTTCTTAGTTATTTTTCTGGAGCCTCCGAACCGTAGGAACCACCTGAACCGTAGGAACCGTTCGATCCGTTCGAACCGTAGAAACCGTCCAAGCTGTACAAATTGTCCAAATCGTTCAAATTAATCCAGAAACTTCAAAATTCAATAAACTTTAAATAAAATAATTATTTCTCTGAATTTTATAGAAGCTTAGATGTAAAATTGTATCTTAGTTATTTTTCTGGAGCCTCCGAACCGTAGGAACCGTTCGATCCGTTCGATCCGTTCGAACCGTAGAAACCGTCCAAGCTGTACAAATTGTCCAAATCGTTCAAATTAATCCAGAAACTTCAAAATTCAATAAACTTTAAATAGAATAATTATTTCTCTGAATTTTATAGAAGCTTAGATATAAAATTGTGTCTTAGTTATTTTTCTGGAGCCTCCGAACCGTAGGAACCGTTCGATCCGTTCGAACCGTAGAAACCGTCCAAGCTGTACAAATTGTCCAAATCGTTCAATTTAATCCAGAAACTTAGAAATTCAATGAACATTAAAAAAATTATTATTTTTCTGCATTTTATAGAAGCTTAGATATAAAATTGTGTCTTAGTTATTTTTCTGGAGCCTCCGAACCGCAGGAACCACCTGAACCGTAGGAACCGTTCGATCCGTTCGAACCGTAGAAACCGTCCAAGCTGTACAAATTGTCCGAATCGTTCAAATTAATCCAGAAACTTCAAAATTCAATAAACTTTTAATAAAATAATTATTTCTCTGAATTTTATAGAAGCTTAGATATAAAATTGTGTCTTAGTTATTTTTCTGGAGCCTCCGAACCGTAGGAACCACCTGAACCGTAGGAACCGTTCGATCCGTTCGAACCGTAGAAACCGTCCAAGCTGTACAAATTGTCCAAATCGTTCAAATTAATCCAGAAACTTCAAAATTCAATAAACTTTAAATAAAATAATTATTTCTCTGAATTTTATAGAAGCTTAGATATAAAATTGTGTCTTAGTTATTTTTCTGGAGCCTCCGAACCGTAGGAACCACCTGAACCGTAGGAACCGTTCGATCCGTTCGAACCGTAGAAACCGTCCAAGCTGTACAAATTGTCCAAATCGTTCAAATTAATCCAGAAACTTCAAAATTCAATAAACTTTAAATAAAATAATTATTTCTCTGAATTTTATAGAAGCTTAGATATAAAATTGTGTCTTAGTTATTTTTCTGGAGCTTCCGAACCGTAGGAACCACGATCCGTTCGAACCGTAGAAACCGTCCAAGCTGTACAAATTGTCCGAATCGTTCAAATTAATCCAGAAACTTCAAAATTCAATAAACTTTAAATAAAATAATTATTTCTCTGAATTTTATAGAAGCTTAGATATAAAATTGTGTCTTAGTTATTTTTCTGGAGCCTCCGAACCGTAGGAACCACCTGAACCGTAGGAACCGTTCGATCCGTTCGAACCGTAGAAACCGTCCAAGCTGTACAAATTGTCCAAATCGTTCAAATTAATCCAGAAACTTCAAAATTCAATAAACTTTAAATAAAATAATTATTTCTCTGAATTTTATAGAAGCTTAGATATAAAATTGTGTCTTAGTTATTTTTCTGGAGCCTCCGAACCGTAGGAACCGTTCGATCCGTTCGAACCGTAGAAACCGTCCAAGCTGTACAAATTGTCCAAATCGTTCAAATTAATCCAGAAACTTCAAAATTCAATAAACTTTAAATAAAATAATTATTTCTCTGAATTTTATAGAAGCTTAGATATAAAATTGTGTCTTAGTTATTTTTCTGGAGCTTCCGAACCGTAGGAACCACGATCCGTTCGAACCGTAGAAACCGTCCAAGCTGTACAAATTGTCCGAATCGTTCAAATTAATCCAGAAACTTCAAAATTCAATAAACTTTAAATAAAATAATTATTTCTCTGAATTTTATAGAAGCTTAGATATAAAATTGTGTCTTAGTTATTTTTCTGGAGCCTCCGAACCGTAGGAACCACCTGAACCGTAGGAACCGTTCGATCCGTTCGAACCGTAGAAACCGTTCAAGCTGTACAAATTGTCCAAATCGTTTAAATTAATCCAGAAACTTCAAAATTCAATAAACTTTAAATAAAATAATTATTTCTCTGAATTTTATAGAAGCTTAGATATAAAATTGTGTCTTAGTTATTTTTCTGGAGCTTCCGAACCGTAGGAACCACGATCCGTTCGAACCGTAGAAACCGTCCAAGCTGTACAAATTGTCCGAATCGTTCAAATTAATCCAGAAACTTCAAAATTCAATAAACTTTAAATAAAATAATTATTTCTCTGAATTTTATAGAAGCTTAGATATAAAATTGTGTCTTAGTTATTTTTCTGGAGCCTCCGAACCGTAGGAACCACCTGAACCGTAGGAACCGTTCGATCCGTTCGAACCGTAGAAACCGTCCAAGCTGTACAAATTGTCCAAATCGTTCAAATTAATCCAGAAACTTCAAAATTCAATAAACTTTAAATAAAATAATTATTTCTCTGAATTTTATAGAAGCTTAGATATAAAATTGTGTCTTAGTTATTTTTCTGGAGCCTCCGAACCGTAGGAACCGTTCGATCCGTTCGAACCGTAGAAACCGTCCAAGCTGTACAAATTGTCCAAATCGTTCAAATTAATCCAGAAACTTCAAAATTCAATAAACTTTAAATAAAATAATTATTTCTCTGAATTTTATAGAAGCTTAGATATAAAATTGTGTCTTAGTTATTTTTCTGGAGCTTCCGAACCGTAGGAACCACGATCCGTTCGAACCGTAGAAACCGTCCAAGCTGTACAAATTGTCCGAATCGTTCAAATTAATCCAGAAACTTCAAAATTCAATAAACTTTAAATAAAATAATTATTTCTCTGAATTTTATAGAAGCTTAGATATAAAATTGTGTCTTAGTTATTTTTCTGGAGCCTCCGAACCGTAGGAACCACCTGAACCGTAGGAACCGTTCGATCCGTTCGAACCGTAGAAACCGTTCAAGCTGTACAAATTGTCCAAATCGTTTAAATTAATCCAGAAACTTCAAAATTCAATAAACTTTAAATAAAATAATTATTTCTCTGAATTTTATAGAAGCTTAGATATAAAATTGTGTCTTAGTTATTTTTCTGGAGCCTCCGAACCGTAGGAACCACCTGAACCGTAGGAACCGTTCGATCCGTTCGAACCGTAGAAACCGTCCAAGCTGTACAAATTGTCCAAATCGTTCAAATTAATCCAGAAACTTCAAAATTCAATAAACTTTAAATAAAATAATTATTTCTCTGAATTTTATAGAAGCTTAGATATAAAATTGTGTCTTAGTTATTTTTCTGGAGCCTCCGAACCGTAGGAACCACCTGAACCGTAGGAACCGTTCGATCCGTTCGAACCGTAGAAACCGTCCAAGCTGTACAAATTGTCCAAATCGTTCAAATTAATCCAGAAACTTAGAAATTCAATGAACATTAAAAAAAATTATTATTTTTCTGCATTTTATAGAAGCTTAGATATAAAATTGTGTCTTAGTTATTTTTCTGGAGCCTCCGAACCGTAGGAACCACCTGAACCGTAGGAACCGTTCGATCCGTTCGAACCGTAGAAACCGTCCAAGCTGTACAAATTGTCCAAATCGTTCAAATTAATCCAGAAACTTCAAAATTCAATAAACTTTCAATAAAATAATTATTTCTCTGAATTTTATAGAAGCTTAGATATAAAATTGTGTCTTAGTTATTTTTCTGGAGCCTCCGAACCGTAGGAACCGTTCGATCCGTTCGAACCGTAGAAACCGTCCAAGCTGTACAAATTGTCCAAATCGTTCAAATTAATCCAGAAACTTAGAAATTCAATGAACATTAAAAAAAATTATTATTTTTCTGCATTTTATAGAAGCTTAGATATAAAATTGTGTCTTAGTTATTTTTCTGGAGCCTCCGAACCGTAGGAACCACCTGAACCGTAGGAACCGTTCGATCCGTTCGAACCGTAGAAACCGTCCAAGCTGTACAAATTGTCCAAATCGTTCAAATTAATCCAGAAACTTCAAAATTCAATAAACTTTAAATAAAATAATTATTTCTCTGAATTTTATAGAAGCTTAGATATAAAATTGTGTCTTAGTTATTTTTCTGGAGCCTCCGAACCGTAGGAACCGTTCGATCCGTTCGAACCGTAGAAACCGTCCAAGCTGTACAAATTGTCCAAATCGTTCAAATTAATCCAGAAACTTCAAAATTCAATAAACTTTAAATAAAATAATTATTTCTCTGAATTTTATAGAAGCTTAGATATAAAATTGTGTCTTAGTTATTTTTCTGGAGCTTCCGAACCGTAGGAACCACGATCCGTTCGAACCGTAGAAACCGTCCAAGCTGTACAAATTGTCCGAATCGTTCAAATTAATCCAGAAACTTCAAAATTCAATAAACTTTAAATAAAATAATTATTTCTCTGAATTTTATAGAAGCTTAGATATAAAATTGTGTCTTAGTTATTTTTCTGGAGCCTCCGAACCGTAGGAACCACCTGAACCGTAGGAACCGTTCGATCCGTTCGAACCGTAGAAACCGTTCAAGCTGTACAAATTGTCCAAATCGTTTAAATTAATCCAGAAACTTCAAAATTCAATAAACTTTAAATAAAATAATTATTTCTCTGAATTTTATAGAAGCTTAGATATAAAATTGTGTCTTAGTTATTTTTCTGGAGCCTCCGAACCGTAGGAACCACCTGAACCGTAGGAACCGTTCGATCCGTTCGAACCGTAGAAACCGTTCAAGCTGTACAAATTGTCCAAATCGTTTAAATTAATCCAGAAACTTCAAAATTCAATAAACTTTAAATAAAATAATTATTTCTCTGAATTTTATAGAAGCTTAGATATAAAATTGTGTCTTAGTTATTTTTCTGGAGCCTCCGAACCGTAGGAACCACCTGAACCGTAGGAACCGTTCGATCCGTTCGAACCGTAGAAACCGTCCAAGCTGTACAAATTGTCCAAATCGTTCAAATTAATCCAGAAACTTCAAAATTCAATAAACTTTAAATAAAATAATTATTTCTCTGAATTTTATAGAAGCTTAGATATAAAATTGTGTCTTAGTTATTTTTCTGGAGCCTCCGAACCGTAGGAACCACCTGAACCGTAGGAACCGTTCGATCCGTTCGAACCGTAGAAACCGTCCAAGCTGTACAAATTGTCCAAATCGTTCAAATTAATCCAGAAACTTAGAAATTCAATGAACATTAAAAAAAATTATTATTTTTCTGCATTTTATAGAAGCTTAGATATAAAATTGTGTCTTAGTTATTTTTCTGGAGCCTCCGAACCGTAGGAACCACCTGAACCGTAGGAACCGTTCGATCCGTTCGAACCGTAGAAACCGTCCAAGCTGTACAAATTGTCCAAATCGTTCAAATTAATCCAGAAACTTCAAAATTCAATAAACTTTAAATAAAATAATTATTTCTCTGAATTTTATAGAAGCTTAGATATAAAATTGTGTCTTAGTTATTTTTCTGGAGCCTCCGAACCGTAGGAACCGTTCGATCCGTTCGAACCGTAGAAACCGTCCAAGCTGTACAAATTGTCCAAATCGTTCAAATTAATCCAGAAACTTCAAAATTCAATAAACTTTAAATAAAATAATTATTTCTCTGAATTTTATAGAAGCTTAGATATAAAATTGTGTCTTAGTTATTTTTCTGGAGCTTCCGAACCGTAGGAACCACGATCCGTTCGAACCGTAGAAACCGTCCAAGCTGTACAAATTGTCCGAATCGTTCAAATTAATCCAGAAACTTCAAAATTCAATAAACTTTAAATAAAATAATTATTTCTCTGAATTTTATAGAAGCTTAGATATAAAATTGTGTCTTAGTTATTTTTCTGGAGCCTCCGAACCGTAGGAACCACCTGAACCGTAGGAACCGTTCGATCCGTTCGAACCGTAGAAACCGTTCAAGCTGTACAAATTGTCCAAATCGTTTAAATTAATCCAGAAACTTCAAAATTCAATAAACTTTAAATAAAATAATTATTTCTCTGAATTTTATAGAAGCTTAGATATAAAATTGTGTCTTAGTTATTTTTCTGGAGCCTCCGAACCGTAGGAACCACCTGAACCGTAGGAACCGTTCGATCCGTTCGAACCGTAGAAACCGTCCAAGCTGTACAAATTGTCCAAATCGTTCAAATTAATCCAGAAAATTAGAAATTCAATGAACATTAAAAAAAATTATTATTTTTCTGCATTTTATAGAAGCTTAGATATAAAATTGTGTCTTAGTTATTTTTCTGGAGCCTCCGAACCGTAGGAACCACCTGAACCGTAGGAACCGTTCGATCCGTTCGAACCGTAGAAACCGTCCAAGCTGTACAAATTGTCCAAATCGTTCAAATTAATCCAGAAACTTCAAAATTCAATAAACTTTAAATAAAATAATTATTTCTCTGAATTTTATAGAAGCTTAGATATAAAATTGTGTCTTAGTTATTTTTCTGGAGCCTCCGAACCGTAGGAACCACCTGAACCGTAGGAACCGTTCGATCCGTTCGAACCGTAGAAACCGTCCAAGCTGTACAAATTGTCCAAATCGTTCAAATTAATCCAGAAAATTAGAAATTCAATGAACATTAAAAAAATTATTATTTTTCTGCATTTTATAGAAGCTTAGATATAAAATTGTGTCTTAGTTATTTTTCTGGAGCCTCCGAACCGTAGGAACCACCTGAACCGTAGGAACCGTTCGATCCGTTCGAACCGTAGAAACCGTCCAAGCTGTACAAATTGTCCAAATCGTTCAAATTAATCCAGAAACTTCAAAATTCAATAAACTTTAAATAAAATAATTATTTCTCTGAATTTTATAGAAGCTTAGATATAAAATTGTGTCTTAGTTATTTTTCTGGAGCCTCCGAACCGTAGGAACCACCTGAACCGTAGGAACCGTTCGATCCGTTCGAACCGTAGAAACCGTCCAAGCTGTACAAATTGTCCAAATCGTTCAAATTAATCCAGAATCTTAGAAATTCAATAAACTTTAAATGAAATAATTGTTTCTCTACATTTTATTTAAGCTTAGATATAAAATTGTGTCTTAGTTATTTTTCTGGAGCCTCCGAACCGTAGGAACCGTTCGATCCGTTCGAACCGTAGAAACCGTCCAAGCTGTACAAATTGTCCAAATCGTTCAAATTAATCCAGAAACTTAGAAATTCAATAAACTTTAAATAAAATAATTATTTCTCTGAATTTTATAGAAGCTTAGATATAAAATTGTGTCTTAGTTATTTTTCTGGAGCCTCCGAACCGTAGGAACCACCTGAACCGTAGGAACCGTTCGATCCGTTCGAACCGTAGAAACCGTCCAAGCTGTACAAATTGTCCAAATCGTTCAAATTAATCCAGAAACTTCAAAATTCAATAAACTTTAAATAAAATAATTATTTCTCTGAATTTTATAGAAGCTTAGGTATAAAATTGTGTCTTAGTTATTTTACTGGAGCCTCCGAACCGTAGGAACCACCTGAACCGTAGGAACCGTTTCTGACGTAGCAGATATCGAAAGTCGTTCACGGACTATTTCTAAATACAAGTCTAAACCGTCGCGAAACCAAGTATCGGTTCGCCGTATTGTGGCTTCGTGATGGGGAGGCGCGAAAATACTTTTCGCGTCGACTTCTCGCTTTTACCAAAACCACCTTCTTACGAAGACGTACATAAGTTTATCGCGCATAAACTCGGTTTAACGCGAGAAAATGTGCTGATGATTCAGCCAAACCGCCGAAGCGGATCAGTTTTTGTTGAGGTCGTTGACCTTAAACTCGCCGAACAGATCGTCGAGGAACACGATAACAAGCATGAGGTTGTTGTCGACGGTAAATCCTACAAAATTCGTGTGACGATGGAAGACGGGGCTGTGGAAGTGAGGATCTTTGATCTAACGCGAGCAGTTTCCAACGAGCAAGTTGCCGACTTTTTACGAGCGTATGGCGAAGTGCTTTCCGTACGAAACATACTGTGGGACGAAAAATTCCTTTTTGGTGGCACACCAACGGGTGTACGCGCCGCACGAATGATCGTGACCAAAAACATACCTTCCTCGGTCGTAATCCAAAACGAAACGACAGCGGTTGTATACAAGGGCCAAAGGCAAACCTGTGTTCACTGCTGCGAATTCGTCCACACGGGAATTCCCTGTGTGCAAAACAAGAGACTGTTGGTACAAAAACTTACCGCAGACCAATCTGGTAGACTTCTATACTCCAACGTTGCGAAGTTCTACACACAACCACCTCAAACTCAGGCTAGAAAGCCAACAACAACCAAGGTAGTAGCCTCGGACCCAACTCCATCCAACTCCAAAACAACAGCTCCAATCCAAACGCTCCCGAAACAAACAGACACCGACAAAATGCCACCTCCCGTAGCAGCATCGAAATCCGCCCGACCAGCAGTCGCGTGTAGCGATGTTGACATTTCACCCGATGGAAATGACTCTGATAAATCTGATGCTTCGAGTACCAGACAACGCCCGAAACGACTCACGAAAAAGCAAAAACTCGTAGACGAACCACAATCCGAGGGAGAAGCCCGTTCGTGATGACTCTACTCAGCTGTAACATTGGTACAATAAACATAAACACAATCACAAACAACACAAAAATACACGCTCTAACTTCTTTCATACGGACGATGGATTTCGATATTGTGTTTTTACAAGAAGTGCCTAACACCCAACTGAATCTCCCTGGGTATAACGTCTTATGCAACGTCGATGAGTCCAAGAGAGGTACCGCAATAGCTCTCAAAGACCACATAAGATTTTCACACGTCGAAAAAAGCCTTGATAGTCGCCTGATCGCCGTACGTATACAAAATATTACTTTGTGTAACGTGTACGCTCCCTCCGGAACAGCTCTCAGAGCTGATCGAGAGCGCTTCTTCAACAGCACACTAGCATTCTATCTTCGTCACCCTACCGACCATATCATCCTTGGTGGGGATTTCAACTGTGTGATTCGTCAGAATGATGCTACGGGAATCAACACCAGTCCAGCATTGCAAACAGCTGTTCAGCAATCGCATCTTTTTGATGTGTGGCTACAACTACATCCTCGTGACTCAGGCTATACTTACATTTCCCACAATTCTTCCTCTCGTTTGGATCGCATGTATGTCTCTGACAGCCTTCGTAATCAAATACGAGCCGCAGCTGTCCATGTCGTTTGTTTCTCCGATCACAAGGCTCTCTCTACCAGAATATGCCTTCCACTGCCAGATCAAAGCCCCGGTCGGGGGTTTTGGTCGCTCCGCCCGCACGTATTAACAAACGAAAACATCGAAGAGCTCCATATTTGTTGGCAATTCTGGGTCAGACAACGTAGACACTTTGATTCCTGGATTCAATGGTGGATATCAATTGCTAAACCAAAACTAAAATCCTTTTTCCGCTGGAAATCCAAAATTGTTCTCGACCGGTTTAATAACGAGCAGCAACGTCTCTATGGGCTGCTTCAGCAAGCGTACGATGCGTACTACCTAAACCCGACACTCATCCAAACCATCAACAAACTCAAGGGAGAAATGCTCGCGCACCACAGGCGGTTTAATGATATATTCATACGAATTAACGAAACACACATTGCGGGAGAGCCCTTGTCCACGTTTCAAATCGGTGAGCGAAAGAGGAAAAGAAACAATATTAAGCAGTTGGAAGACGAAGGAGAATGTATCGACGATCCAGATGCCATCCGTGAGAGAGTGTTTCGGCACTTTTCGAACCTATACCAAAGTGAACAAGTGAATAGTGAAGAAGAAAATGAGTTCCAGTGTGACCAGACAATATCAAATGATTGTGAAGCAAATGAGGCCTGTATGAACGAAATTGAAACAATTGAAATTTACAACGCAATACGTAAAAGTGCTTCGAAAAAATCGCCCGGACCAGATGGTTTACCGAAAGAGTTTTTCCTAAAGTGTTTTGATGTGATACATCGGGAACTAAATCTAGTGTTAAACGATGCTCTAAATGGGAATATTCCTGAAGAGTTCGTTTCTGGAATAATAGTGCTGGTAAAAAAACGAGGAAGTGATAGTACAGTTCGATCATACAGACCCATTTCGCTTCTCAATTGCGATTATAAACTGCTGTCGAGAATACTGAAAATAAGACTAGAAAAAGTGCTACAAAAAAACAACATTCTAACGACATCCCAAAAGTGTGCGAACGGGAACCGAAATATTTTTCAGGCAACCCTATCGCTAAAAGATAGAGTAGCTCAACTAAACGCAACGGGACAGAAAGGGAAGCTGATCTCGTTTGATCTATCGAACGCCTTCGATCGGGTCGAACACAGCTATCTTTTTCGTACCATGTGCTCACTCGGCTTTCATCGGAACCTGATCGGGTTAATCTCTCGTATCGCAGAGAAGTCTTCGTCACGAATACTTGTTAACGGCCACCTATCCTCCCCAATTCCTATCCAACGATCTGTACGACAAGGAGACCCTCTGTCCATGCATCTATTCGTAATATATTTGCAACCTCTATTACGAGAGCTAGAACGAATCTGTGGGAGCGATTTGGTAGTTGCGTATGCCGATGACGTAACTGTAGTTGTGACATCGACCGAAAAAATTGAAGCAATCAAAACACTCTTCGAGAGCTTCGAACGAGTATCGGGAGCAAGGTTGAACCTCCAGAAAACATGTTCTATTGATGTTGGTGCTATCAATGGATCCCCACTGAATGCCGATTGGCTAAAAACGGAACATACTCTCAAGGTGCTTGGAGTTATTTTTGCGAATTCAATCCGTGTCATGATTCGCCTTAACTGGAACGCAATAGTGAGCAAATTCTCCCAACTCATTTGGCTACACACTACCAGAATACTTACAATCCATCAGAAAGTTCTACTGCTGAACATCTTTGTCTCCTCTCGGATCTGGTACATTGCTTCGTTGCTTCCACCGTATTGCCTACATACTGCTAAACTAGCAAGTACGATTGGTTCTTTCCTCTGGAGGAATTCTCCCACACGGGTCCCGATTCAACAGCTTGCGCGAAGCATTCCCGAAGGAGGACTCAACCTGCATCTTCCGGCTCTTAAAAGCAAAGCTCTACTGCTGAATAGACATCTTTGCGAATCAGAAAGCATCCCGTTCTATGATTCCCTTCTACAAACAAACAGTGCAATCCACAACATTCCTAGTGATTTGCGATGCTTGAAGTTCATCGCACAAACTGAATTACAGCTCCCAGGAAACCTTCGCCAGCGACCGTCCTCGGCATCCATCTACTGTTGGTTCTTGCAACAAACTGATAGACCCAAAGTAGAAATGAAACATCCTAATGTCAACTGGCCTCGAACATGGAAAAACGTAGCCTGCCGTCTTCTAACTTCTAAGCAGCGAGATACTCTTTACATGTTAGCGAATGAAAAAGTAGTGCACAAACAGTTATTGCATAAAATGGGTAGAGTAAACAGTGAATTTTGCGATCACTGTAATAACACTGAGACACTTGATCATAAATTTGCGACGTGTACTCGAGTATTACCGGCATGGACTGTTCTTCAAAGAAAAATTGAAGACATTATAGACAGACGAATGAACTTTTCTTTTCAAGACCTACTGTTTCCAACGCTTGAACGAGTAGGATTAAATCAAAGAGTAGATATTTTGAAACTGTTTTCTAACTACATAGTTTATATTAATCAAACCAGTAGCACTATCGACACAAATGAGTTAAAATTTTATTTAAGTACTGAATGTTAGATAATCTTAAAACAAACTAGACAAATAAAACATTAAAAAAAAAAAAAAAAAACCGTAGAAACCGTCCAAGCTGTACAAATTGTCCAAATCGTTCAAATTAATCTTGAAACTACAAAATTCAATAAACTTTAAATAAAATAATTATTTCTCTGAATTTTATAGAAGCTAAGATATAAAATTGTGTCTTAGTTATTTTTTTTGGAGCCTCCGAACCGTAGGAAACACCTGAACCGTAGGAACCGTTCGATCCGTTCGAACCGTAGAAACCGTCCAAGCTCTACAAATTGTCCAAATCGTTCAAATTAATCTAGAAACTTCAAAATTCAATAAACTTTAAATAAAATAATTATTTCTCTGAATTTTATAGAAGCTTAGATATAAAATTGTGTCTTAGTTATTTTTCTGGAGCCTCCGAACCGTAGGAACCACCTGAACCGTAGGAACCGTTCGATCCGTTCGAACCGTAGAAACCGTCCAAGCTTTACAAATTGTCCAAATCGTTCAAATTTATCCAGAAACTTAGAAATTCAATAAACTTTAAATAAAATAATTATTTTTCTGCATTTTATAGAAGCTTAGATATAAAATTGTGTCTTAGTTATTTTTCTGGAGCCTCCGAACCGTAGGAACCACCTGAACCGTAGGAACCGTTCGATCCGTTCGAACCGTAGAAACCGTCCAAGCTGTACAAATTGTCCAAATCGTTCAAATTAATCCAGAAACTTAGAAATTCAATGAACATTAAAAAAAAAAATATTATTTTTCTGCATTTTATAGAAGCTTAGATATAAAATTGGGTCTTAGTTATTTTTCTGGAGCCTCCGAACCGTAGGAACCACCTGAACCGTAGGAACCGTTCGATCCGTTCGAACCGTAGAAACCGTCCAAGCTGTACAAATTGTCCAAATCGTTCAAATTTATCCAGAAACTTAGAAATTCAATAAACTTTAAATAAAATTATTATTTTTCTGCATTTTATAGAAGCTTAGATATAAAATTGTGTCTTAGTTATTTTTCTGGAGCCTCCGAACCGTAGGAACCACCTGAACCGTAGGAACCGTTCGATCCGTTCGAACCGTAGAAACCGTCCAAGCTGTACAAATTGTCCAAATCGTTCAAATTAATCCAGAAACTTAGAAATTCAATGAACATTAAAAAAAAATTATTATTTTTCTGCATTTTATAGAAGCTTAGATATAAAATTGTGTCTTAGTCATTTTTCTGGAGCCTCCGAACCGTAGGAACCACCTGAACCGTAGGAACCGTTCGATCCGTTCGAACCGTAGAAACCGTCCAAGCTGTACAAATTGTCCAAATCGTTCAAATTAATCCAGAAACTTAGAAATTCAATGAACATTAAAAAAAAAAATATTATTTTTCTGCATTTTATAGAAGCTTAGATATAAAATTGGGTCTTAGTTATTTTTCTGGAGCCTCCGAACCGTAGGAACCACCTGAACCGTAGGAACCGTTCGATCCGTTCGAACCGTAGAAACCGTCCAAGCTGTACAAATTGTCCAAATCGTTCAAATTTATCCAGAAACTTAGAAATTCAATAAACTTTAAATAAAATTATTATTTTTCTGCATTTTATAGAAGCTTAGATATAAAATTGTGTCTTAGTTATTTTTCTGGAGCCTCCGAACCGTAGGAACCACCTGAACCGTAGGAACCGTTCGATCCGTTCGAACCGTAGAAACCGTCCAAGCTGTACAAATTGTCCAAATCGTTCAAATTAATCCAGAAACTTAGAAATTCAATGAACATTAAAAAAAAAATTATTATTTTTCTGCATTTTATAGAAGCTTAGATATAAAATTGTGTCTTAGTTATTTTTCTGGAGCCTCCGAACCGTAGGAACCACCTGAACCGTAGGAACCGTTCGATCCGTTCGAACCGTAGAAACCGTCCAAGCTGTACAAATTGTCCAAATCGTTCAAATTTATCCAGAAACTTAGAAGTTCAATAAACTTTAAATAAAATTATTATTTTTCTGCATTTTATAGAAGCTTAGATATAAAATTGTGTCTTAGTTATTTTTCTGGAGCCTCCGAACCGTAGGAACCACCTGAACCGTAGGAACTGTTCGATCCGTTCGAACCGTAGAAACCGTCCAAGCTGTACAAATTGTCCAAATCGTTCAAATTAATCCAGAAACTTAGAAATTCAATGAACATTAAAAAAAATTATTATTTTTCTGCATTTTATAGAAGCTTAGATATAAAATTGTGTCTTAGTTATTTTTCTGGAGCCTCCGAACCGTAGGAACCACCTGAACCTGAGCCTCCGAACCGTAGGAACCACCTGAACCGTAGGAACCGTTCGATCCGTTCGAACCGTAGAAACCGTCCAAGCTGTACAAATTGTCCAAATCGTTCAAATTAATCCAGAAACTTAGAAATTCTTTGAACATTAAAAAAAATTATTATTTTTCTGCATTTTATAGAAGCTTAGATATAAAATTGTGTCTTAGTTATTTTTCTGGAGCCTCCGAACCGTAGGAACCACCTGAACCGTAGGAACTGTTCGATCCGTTCGAACCGTAGAAACCGTCCAAGCTGTACAAATTGTCCAAATCGTTCAAATTAATCCAGAAACTTCAAAATTCAATAAACTTTAAATAAAATAATTATTTTTCTGCATTTTATAGAAGCTTAGATATAAAATTGTGTCTCAGTTATTTTTCTGGAGCCTCCGAACCGTAGAAACCACCTGAACCGTAGGAACCGTTCGATCCGTTCGAACCGTAGAAACCGTCCAAGCTGTACAAATTGTCCAAATCGTTCAAATTAATCCAGAAACTTAGAAATTCAATGAACATTAAAAAAAAATATTATTTTCTGCATTTTATAGAAGCTTAGATATAAAATTGTGTCTTAGTTATTTTTCTGGAGCCTCCAAACCGTAGGAACCACCTAAACCGTAGGAACCGTTCGATCCGTTCGAACCGTAGAAACCGTCCAAGCTGTACAAATTGTCCAAATCGTTCAAATTAATCCAGAAACTTAGAAATTCAATGAACATTAAAAAAAAATTATTATTTTTCTGCATTTTATAGAAGCTTAGATATAAAATTGTGTCTTAGTTATTTTTCTGGAGCCTCCGAACCGTAGGAACCACCTGAACCGTAGGAACCGTTCGATCCGTTCGAACCGTAGAAACCGTCCAAGCTGTACAAATTGTCCAAATCGTTCAAATTAATCCAGAAACTTAGAAATTCAATGAACATTAAATAAAATAATTATTTTTCTGCATTTTATAGAAGCTTAGATATAAAATTGTGTCTTAGTTATTTTTCTGGAGCCTCCGAACCGTAGGAACCACCTGAACCGTAGGAACCGTTCGATCCGTTCGAACCGTAGAAACCGTCCAAGCTGTACAAATTGTCCAAATCGTTCAAATTAATCCAGAAACTTAGAAATTCAATGAACATTAAAAAAAAATATTATTTTCTGCATTTTATAGAAGCTTAGATATAAAATTGTGTCTTAGTTATTTTTCTGGAGCCTCCAAACCGTAGGAACCACCTAAACCGTAGGAACCGTTCGATCCGTTCGAACCGTAGAAACCGTCCAAGCTGTACAAATTGTCCAAATCGTTCAAATTAATCCAGAAACTTAGAAATTCAATGAACATTAAAAAAAAATTATTATTTTTCTGCATTTTATAGAAGCTTAGATATAAAATTGTGTCTTAGTCATTTTTCTGGAGCCTCCGAACCGTAGGAACCACCTGAACCGTAGGAACCGTTCGATCCGTTCGAACCGTAGAAACCGTCCAAGCTGTACAAATTGTCCAAATCGTTCAAATTAATCCAGAAACTTAGAAATTCAATGAACATTAAAAAAAAAAATATTATTTTTCTGCATTTTATAGAAGCTTAGATATAAAATTGGGTCTTAGTTATTTTTCTGGAGCCTCCGAACCGTAGGAACCACCTGAACCGTAGGAACCGTTCGATCCGTTCGAACCGTAGAAACCGTCCAAGCTGTACAAATTGTCCAAATCGTTCAAATTTATCCAGAAACTTAGAAATTCAATAAACTTTAAATAAAATTATTATTTTTCTGCATTTTATAGAAGCTTAGATATAAAATTGTGTCTTAGTTATTTTTCTGGAGCCTCCGAACCGTAGGAACCACCTGAACCGTAGGAACCGTTCGATCCGTTCGAACCGTAGAAACCGTCCAAGCTGTACAAATTGTCCAAATCGTTCAAATTAATCCAGAAACTTAGAAATTCAATGAACATTAAAAAAAAAATTATTATTTTTCTGCATTTTATAGAAGCTTAGATATAAAATTGTGTCTTAGTTATTTTTCTGGAGCCTCCGAACCGTAGGAACCACCTGAACCGTAGGAACCGTTCGATCCGTTCGAACCGTAGAAACCGTCCAAGCTGTACAAATTGTCCAAATCGTTCAAATTTATCCAGAAACTTAGAAGTTCAATAAACTTTAAATAAAATTATTATTTTTCTGCATTTTATAGAAGCTTAGATATAAAATTGTGTCTTAGTTATTTTTCTGGAGCCTCCGAACCGTAGGAACCACCTGAACCGTAGGAACTGTTCGATCCGTTCGAACCGTAGAAACCGTCCAAGCTGTACAAATTGTCCAAATCGTTCAAATTAATCCAGAAACTTAGAAATTCAATGAACATTAAAAAAAATTATTATTTTTCTGCATTTTATAGAAGCTTAGATATAAAATTGTGTCTTAGTTATTTTTCTGGAGCCTCCGAACCGTAGGAACCACCTGAACCTGAGCCTCCGAACCGTAGGAACCACCTGAACCGTAGGAACCGTTCGATCCGTTCGAACCGTAGAAACCGTCCAAGCTGTACAAATTGTCCAAATCGTTCAAATTAATCCAGAAACTTAGAAATTCTTTGAACATTAAAAAAAATTATTATTTTTCTGCATTTTATAGAAGCTTAGATATAAAATTGTGTCTTAGTTATTTTTCTGGAGCCTCCGAACCGTAGGAACCACCTGAACCGTAGGAACTGTTCGATCCGTTCGAACCGTAGAAACCGTCCAAGCTGTACAAATTGTCCAAATCGTTCAAATTAATCCAGAAACTTCAAAATTCAATAAACTTTAAATAAAATAATTATTTTTCTGCATTTTATAGAAGCTTAGATATAAAATTGTGTCTCAGTTATTTTTCTGGAGCCTCCGAACCGTAGAAACCACCTGAACCGTAGGAACCGTTCGATCCGTTCGAACCGTAGAAACCGTCCAAGCTGTACAAATTGTCCAAATCGTTCAAATTAATCCAGAAACTTAGAAATTCAATGAACATTAAAAAAAAATATTATTTTCTGCATTTTATAGAAGCTTAGATATAAAATTGTGTCTTAGTTATTTTTCTGGAGCCTCCAAACCGTAGGAACCACCTAAACCGTAGGAACCGTTCGATCCGTTCGAACCGTAGAAACCGTCCAAGCTGTACAAATTGTCCAAATCGTTCAAATTAATCCAGAAACTTAGAAATTCAATGAACATTAAAAAAAAATTATTATTTTTCTGCATTTTATAGAAGCTTAGATATAAAATTGTGTCTTAGTTATTTTTCTGGAGCCTCCGAACCGTAGGAACCACCTGAACCGTAGGAACCGTTCGATCCGTTCGAACCGTAGAAACCGTCCAAGCTGTACAAATTGTCCAAATCGTTCAAATTAATCCAGAAACTTAGAAATTCAATGAACATTAAATAAAATAATTATTTTTCTGCATTTTATAGAAGCTTAGATATAAAATTGTGTCTTAGTTATTTTTCTGGAGCCTCCGAACCGTAGGAACCACCTGAACCGTAGGAACCGTTCGATCCGTTCGAACCGTAGAAACCGTCCAAGCTGTACAAATTGTCCAAATCGTTCAAATTTATCCAGAAACTTAGAAATTCAATGAACATTAAAAAAAATTATTATTTTTCTGCATTTTATAGAAGCTTAGATATAAAATTGTGTCTTAGTTATTTTTCTGGAGCCTCCGAACCGTAGGAACCACCTGAACCGTAGGAACCGTTCGATCCGTTCGAACCGTAGAAACCGTCCAAGCTGTACAAATTGTCCAAATCGTTCAAATTAATCCAGAAACTTAAAAATTCAATGAACATTAGAAAAAATTATTATTTTTCTGCATTTTATAGAAGCTTAGATATAAAATTGTGTCTTAGTTATTTTTCTGGAGCCTCCGAACCGTAGGAACCACCTGAACCGTAGGAACCGTTCGATCCGTTCGAACCGTAGAAACCGTCCAAGCTGTACAAATTGTCCAAATCGTTCAAATTAATCCAGAAACTTAGAAATTCAATGAACATTAAAAAAAACTATTATTTTTCTGCATTTTATAGAAGCTTAGATATAAAATTGTGTCTTAGTTATTTTTCTGGAGCCTCCGAACCGTAGAAACCACCTGAACCGTAGGAACCGTTCGATCCGTTCGAACCGTAGAAACCGTCCAAGCTGTACAAATTGTCCAAATCGTTCAAATTAATCCAGAAAATTAAAAATTCAATGAACATTAGAAAAAATTATTATTTTTCTGCATTTTATAGAAGCTTAGATATAAAATTGTGTCTTAGTTATTTTTCTGGAGCCTCCGAACCGTAGGAACCACCTAAACCGTAGGAACCGTTCGATCCGTTCGAACCGTAGAAACCGTCCAAGCTGTACAAATTGTCCAAATCGTTCAAATTAATCCAGAAACTTAGAAATTCAATGAACATTAAAAAAAAATATTATTTTCTGCATTTTATAGAAGCTTAGATATAAAATTGTGTCTTAGTTATTTTTCTGGAGCCTCCAAACCGTAGGAACCACCTGAACCGTAGGAACCGTTCGATCCGTTCGAACCGTAGAAACCGTCCAAGCTGTACAAATTGTCCAAATCGTTCAAATTAATCCAGAAACTTCAAAATTCAATAAACTTTAAATAAAATAATTATTTTTCTGCATTTTATAGAAGCTTAGATATAAAATTGTGTCTTAGTTATTTTTCTGGAGCCTCCGAACCGTAGGAACCACCTGAACCGTAGGAACCGTTCGATCCGTTCGAACCGTAGAAACCGTCCAAGCTGTACAAATTGTCCAAATCGTTCAAATTAATCCAGAAACTTAGAAATTCTTTGAACATTAAAAAAAAATATTATTTTTCTGCATTTTATAGAAGCTTAGATATAAAATTGTGTCTTAGTTATTTTTCTGGAGCCTCCGAACCGTAGAAACCACCTGAACCGTAGGAACCGTTCGATCCGTTCGAACCGTAGAAACCGTCCAAGCTGTACAAATTGTCCAAATCGTTCAAATTAATCCAGAAACTTAGAAATTCTTTGAACATTAAAAAAAATTATTATTTTTCTGCATTTTATAGAAGCTTAGATATAAAATTGTGTCTTAGTTATTTTTCTGGAGCCTCCGAACCGTAGGAACCACCTGAACCGTAGGAACTGTTCGATCCGTTCGAACCGTAGAAACCGTCCAAGCTGTACAAATTGTCCAAATCGTTCAAATTAATCCAGAAACTTCAAAATTCAATAAACTTTAAATAAAATAATTATTTTTCTGCATTTTATAGAAGCTTAGATATAAAATTGTGTCTTAGTTATTTTCTGGAGCCTCCGAACCGTAGGAACCACCTGAACCGTAGGAACCGTTCGATCCGTTCGAACCGTAGAAACCGTCCAAGCTGTACAAATTGTCCAAATCGTTCAAATTAATCCAGAAACTTCAAAATTCAATAAACTTTAAATAAAATAATTATTTTTCTGAATTTTATAGAAGCTTAGATATAAAATTGTGTCTTAGTTATTTTTCTGGAGCCTCCGAACCGTAGGAACCACCTGAACCGTAGGAACCGTTCGATCCGTTCGAACCGTAGAAACCGTCCAAGCTGTACAAATTGTCCAAATCGTTCAAATTAATCCAGAAACTTAGAAATTCTTTGAACATTAAAAAAAATTATTATTTTTCTGCATTTTATAGAAGCTTAGATATAAAATTGTGTCTTAGTTATTTTTCTGGAGCCTCCGAACCGTAGAAACCACCTGAACCGTAGGAACCGTTCGATCCGTTCGAACCGTAGAAACCGTCCAAGCTGTACAAATTGTCCAAATCGTTCAAATTAATCCAGAAAATTAAAAATTCAATGAACATTAGAAAAAATTATTATTTTTCTGCATTTTATAGAAGCTTAGATATAAAATTGTGTCTTAGTTATTTTTCTGGAGCCTCCGAACCGTAGGAACCACCTGAACCGTAGGAACCGTTCGATCCGTTCGAACCGTAGAAACCGTCCAAGCTGTACAAATTGTCCAAATCGTTCAAATTTATCCAGAAACTTAGAAATTCAATAAACTTTAAATAAAATTATTATTTTTCTGCATTTTATAGAAGCTTAGATATAAAATTGTGTCTTAGTTATTTTTCTGGAGCCTCCGAACCGTAGGAACCACCTGAACCGTAGGAACCGTTCGATCCGTTCGAACCGTAGAAACCGTCCAAGCTGTACAAATTGTCCAAATCGTTCAAATTAATCCAGAAACTTCAAAATTCAATAAACTTTAAATAAAATAATTATTTCTCTGAATTTTATAGAAGCTTAGATATAAAATTGTGTCTTAGTTATTTTTCTGGAGCCTCCGAACCGTAGAAACCACCTGAACCGTAGGAACCGTTCGATCCGTTCGAACCGTAGAAACCGTCCAAGCTGTACAAATTGTCCAAATCGTTCAAATTAATCCAGAAAATTAAAAATTCAATGAACATTAGAAAAAATTATTATTTTTCTGCATTTTATAGAAGCTTAGATATAAAATTGTGTCTTAGTTATTTTTCTGGAGCCTCCGAACCGTAGGAACCACCTGAACCGTAGGAACCGTTCGATCCGTTCGAACCGTAGAAACCGTCCAAGCTGTACAAATTGTCCAAATCGTTCAAATTTATCCAGAAACTTAGAAATTCAATAAACTTTAAATAAAATTATTATTTTTCTGCATTTTATAGAAGCTTAGATATAAAATTGTGTCTTAGTTATTTTTCTGGAGCCTCCGAACCGTAGGAACCACCTGAACCGTAGGAACCGTTCGATCCGTTCGAACCGTAGAAACCGTGCAAGCTGTACAAATTGTCCAAATCGTTCAAATTAATCCAGAAAATTAAAAATTCAATGAACATTAGAAAAAATTATTATTTTTCTGCATTTTATAGAAGCTTAGATATAAAATTGTGTCTTAGTTATTTTTCTGGAGCCTCCGAACCGTAGGAACCACCTGAACCGTAGGAACCGTTCGATCCGTTCGAACCGTAGAAACCGTCCAAGCTGTACAAATTGTCCAAATCGTTCAAATTTATCCAGAAACTTAGAAATTCAATAAACTTTAAATAAAATTATTATTTTTCTGCATTTTATAGAAGCTTAGATATAAAATTGTGTCTTAGTTATTTTTCTGGAGCCTCCGAACCGTAGGAACCACCTGAACCGTAGGAACCGTTCGATCCGTTCGAACCGTAGAAACCGTGCAAGCTGTACAAATTGTCCAAATCGTTCAAATTAATCCAGAAAATTAAAAATTCAATGAACATTAGAAAAAATTATTATTTTTCTGCATTTTATAGAAGCTTAGATATAAAATTGTGTCTTAGTTATTTTTCTGGAGCCTCCGAACCGTAGGAACCACCTGAACCGTAGGAACCGTTCGATCCGTTCGAACCGTAGAAACCGTCCAAGCTGTACAAATTGTCCAAATCGTTCAAATTAATCCAGAAACTTCAAAATTCAATAAACTTTAAATAAAATAATTATTTTTCTGCATTTTATAGAAGCTTAGATATAAAATTGTGTCTTAGTTATTTTTCTGGAGCCTCCGAACCGTAGAAACCACCTGAACCGTAGGAACCGTTCGATCCGTTCGAACCGTAGAAACCGTCCAAGCTGTACAAATTGTCCAAATCTTTCAAATTAATCCAGAAACTTAAAAATTCAATGAACATTAGAAAAAATTATTATTTTTCTGCATTTTATAGAAGCTTAGATATAAAATTGTGTCTTAGTTATTTTTCTGGAGCCTCCGAACCGTAGGAACCACCTGAACCGTAGGAACCGTTCGATCCGTTCGAACCGTAGAAACCGTCCAAGCTGTACAAATTGTCCAAATCGTTCAAATTAATCCAGAAACTTAGAAATTCAATGAACATTAAAAAAAAATATTATTTTCTGCATTTTATAGAAGCTTAGATATAAAATTGTGTCTTAGTTATTTTTCTGGAGCCTCCAAACCGTAGGAACCACCTAAACCGTAGGAACCGTTCGATCCGTTCGAACCGTAGAAACCGTCCAAGCTGTACAAATTGTCCAAATCGTTCAAATTAATCCAGAAAATTAAAAATTCAATGAACATTAGAAAAAATTATTATTTTTCTGCATTTTATAGAAGCTTAGATATAAAATTGTGTCTTAGTTATTTTTCTGGAGCCTCCGAACCGTAGGAACCACCTGAACCGTAGGAACCGTTCGATCCGTTCGAACCGTAGAAACCGTCCAAGCTGTACAAATTGTCCAAATCGTTCAAATTTATCCAGAAACTTAGAAATTCAATAAACTTTAAATAAAATTATTATTTTTCTGCATTTTATAGAAGCTTAGATATAAAATTGTGTCTTAGTTATTTTTCTGGAGCCTCCGAACCGTAGGAACCACCTGAACCGTAGGAACCGTTCGATCCGTTCGAACCGTAGAAACCGTCCAAGCTGTACAAATTGTCCAAATCGTTCAAATTAATCCAGAAACTTCAAAATTCAATAAACTTTAAATAAAATAATTATTTCTCTGAATTTTATAGAAGCTTAGATATAAAATTGTGTCTTAGTTATTTTTCTGGAGCCTCCGAACCGTAGAAACCACCTGAACCGTAGGAACCGTTCGATCCGTTCGAACCGTAGAAACCGTCCAAGCTGTACAAATTGTCCAAATCGTTCAAATTAACCCAGAAACTTAGAAATTCAATGAACATTAAAAAAAACTATTATTTTTCTGCATTTTATAGAAGCTTAGATATAAAATTGTGTCTTAGTTATTTTTCTGGAGCCTCCGAACCGTAGAAACCACCTGAACCGTAGGAACCGTTCGATCCGTTCGAACCGTAGAAACCGTCCAAGCTGTACAAATTGTCCAAATCGTTCAAATTAATCCAGAAACTTAGAAATTCTTTGAACATTAAAAAAAATTATTATTTTTCTGCATTTTATAGAAGCTTAGATATAAAATTGTGTCTTAGTTATTTTTCTGGAGCCTCCGAACCGTAGGAACCACCTGAACCGTAGGAACTGTTCGATCCGTTCGAACCGTAGAAACCGTCCAAGCTGTACAAATTGTCCAAATCGTTCAAATTAATCCAGAAACTTCAAAATTCAATAAACTTTAAATAAAATAATTATTTTTCTGCATTTTATAGAAGCTTAGATATAAAATTGTGTCTTAGTTATTTTTCTGGAGCCTCCGAACCGTAGGAACCACCTGAACCGTAGGAACCGTTCGATCCGTTCGAACCGTAGAAACCGTCCAAGCTGTACAAATTGTCCAAATCGTTCAAATTAATCCAGAAACTTAGAAATTCAATGAACATTAAATAAAATAATTATTTTTCTGCATTTTATAGAAGCTTAGATATAAAATTGTGTCTTAGTTATTTTTCTGGAGCCTCCGAACCGTAGGAACCACCTGAACCGTAGGAACCGTTCGATCCGTTCGAACCGTAGAAACCGTCCAAGCTGTACAAATTGTCCAAATCGTTCAAATTAATCCAGAAACTTAAAAATTCAATGAACATTAGAAAAAATTATTATTTTTCTGCATTTTATAGAAGCTTAGATATAAAATTGTGTCTTAGTTATTTTTCTGGAGCCTCCGAACCGTAGGAACCACCTGAACCGTAGGAACCGTTCGATCCGTTCGAACCGTAGAAACCGTCCAAGCTGTACAAATTGTCCAAATCGTTCAAATTAATCCAGAAACTTCAAAATTCAATAAACTTTAAATAAAATAATTATTTTTCTGCATTTTATAGAAGCTTAGATATAAAATTGTGTCTTAGTTATTTTCTGGAGCCTCCGAACCGTAGGAACCACCTGAACCGTAGGAACCGTTCGATCCGTTCGAACCGTAGAAACCGTCCAAGCTGTACAAATTGTCCAAATCGTTCAAATTAATCCAGAAACTTCAAAATTCAATAAACTTTAAATAAAATAATTATTTTTCTGAATTTTATAGAAGCTTAGATATAAAATTGTGTCTTAGTTATTTTTCTGGAGCCTCCGAACCGTAGGAACCACCTGAACCGTAGGAACCGTTCGATCCGTTCGAACCGTAGAAACCGTCCAAGCTGTACAAATTGTCCAAATCGTTCAAATTAATCCAGAAACTTAGAAATTCTTTGAACATTAAAAAAAATTATTATTTTTCTGCATTTTATAGAAGCTTAGATATAAAATTGTGTCTTAGTTATTTTTCTGGAGCCTCCGAACCGTAGGAACCACCTGAACCGTAGGAACTGTTCGATCCGTTCGAACCGTAGAAACCGTCCAAGCTGTACAAATTGTCCAAATCGTTCAAATTAATCCAGAAACTTCAAAATTCAATAAACTTTAAATAAAATAATTATTTTTCTGAATTTTATAGAAGCTTAGATATAAAATTGTGTCTTAGTTATTTTTCTGGAGCCTCCGAACCGTAGGAACCACCTGAACCGTAGGAACCGTTCGATCCGTTCGAACCGTAGAAACCGTCCAAGCTGTACAAATTGTCCAAATCGTTCAAATTAATCCAGAAACTTAGAAATTCTTTGAACATTAAAAAAAAATATTATTTTTCTGCATTTTATAGAAGCTTAGATATAAAATTGTGTCTTAGTTATTTTTCTGGAGCCTCCGAACCGTAGAAACCACCTGAACCGTAGGAACCGTTCGATCCGTTCGAACCGTAGAAACCGTCCAAGCTGTACAAATTGTCCAAATCGTTCAAATTAATCCAGAAACTTAGAAATTCTTTGAACATTAAAAAAAATTATTATTTTTCTGCATTTTATAGAAGCTTAGATATAAAATTGTGTCTTAGTTATTTTTCTGGAGCCTCCGAACCGTAGGAACCACCTGAACCGTAGGAACTGTTCGATCCGTTCGAACCGTAGAAACCGTCCAAGCTGTACAAATTGTCCAAATCGTTCAAATTAATCCAGAAACTTCAAAATTCAATAAACTTTAAATAAAATAATTATTTTTCTGCATTTTATAGAAGCTTAGATATAAAATTGTGTCTTAGTTATTTTCTGGAGCCTCCGAACCGTAGGAACCACCTGAACCGTAGGAACCGTTCGATCCGTTCGAACCGTAGAAACCGTCCAAGCTGTACAAATTGTCCAAATCGTTCAAATTAATCCAGAAACTTCAAAATTCAATAAACTTTAAATAAAATAATTATTTTTCTGAATTTTATAGAAGCTTAGATATAAAATTGTGTCTTAGTTATTTTTCTGGAGCCTCCGAACCGTAGGAACCACCTGAACCGTAGGAACCGTTCGATCCGTTCGAACCGTAGAAACCGTCCAAGCTGTACAAATTGTCCAAATCGTTCAAATTAATCCAGAAACTTAGAAATTCTTTGAACATTAAAAAAAATTATTATTTTTCTGCATTTTATAGAAGCTTAGATATAAAATTGTGTCTTAGTTATTTTTCTGGAGCCTCCGAACCGTAGAAACCACCTGAACCGTAGGAACCGTTCGATCCGTTCGAACCGTAGAAACCGTCCAAGCTGTACAAATTGTCCAAATCGTTCAAATTAATCCAGAAAATTAAAAATTCAATGAACATTAGAAAAAATTATTATTTTTCTGCATTTTATAGAAGCTTAGATATAAAATTGTGTCTTAGTTATTTTTCTGGAGCCTCCGAACCGTAGGAACCACCTGAACCGTAGGAACCGTTCGATCCGTTCGAACCGTAGAAACCGTCCAAGCTGTACAAATTGTCCAAATCGTTCAAATTTATCCAGAAACTTAGAAATTCAATAAACTTTAAATAAAATTATTATTTTTCTGCATTTTATAGAAGCTTAGATATAAAATTGTGTCTTAGTTATTTTTCTGGAGCCTCCGAACCGTAGGAACCACCTGAACCGTAGGAACCGTTCGATCCGTTCGAACCGTAGAAACCGTCCAAGCTGTACAAATTGTCCAAATCGTTCAAATTAATCCAGAAACTTAGAAATTCAATGAACATTAAAAAAAAATATTATTTTCTGCATTTTATAGAAGCTTAGATATAAAATTGTGTCTTAGTTATTTTTCTGGAGCCTCCAAACCGTAGGAACCACCTAAACCGTAGGAACCGTTCGATCCGTTCGAACCGTAGAAACCGTCCAAGCTGTACAAATTGTCCAAATCGTTCAAATTAATCCAGAAACTTAGAAATTCAATGAACATTAAAAAAAAATTATTATTTTTCTGCATTTTATAGAAGCTTAGATATAAAATTGTGTCTTAGTTATTTTTCTGGAGCCTCCGAACCGTAGGAACCACCTGAACCGTAGGAACCGTTCGATCCGTTCGAACCGTAGAAACCGTCCAAGCTGTACAAATTGTCCAAATCGTTCAAATTAATCCAGAAACTTAGAAATTCAATGAACATTAAATAAAATAATTATTTTTCTGCATTTTATAGAAGCTTAGATATAAAATTGTGTCTTAGTTATTTTTCTGGAGCCTCCGAACCGTAGGAACCACCTGAACCGTAGGAACCGTTCGATCCGTTCGAACCGTAGAAACCGTCCAAGCTGTACAAATTGTCCAAATCGTTCAAATTAATCCAGAAACTTAGAAATTCAATGAACATTAAAAAAAATTATTATTTTTCTGCATTTTATAGAAGCTTAGATATAAAATTGTGTCTTAGTTATTTTTCTGGAGCCTCCGAACCGTAGGAACCACCTGAACCGTAGGAACCGTTCGATCCGTTCGAACCGTAGAAACCGTCCAAGCTGTACAAATTGTCCAAATCGTTCAAATTAATCCAGAAACTTAAAAATTCAATGAACATTAGAAAAAATTATTATTTTTCTGCATTTTATAGAAGCTTAGATATAAAATTGTGTCTTAGTTATTTTTCTGGAGCCTCCGAACCGTAGGAACCACCTGAACCGTAGGAACCGTTCGATCCGTTCGAACCGTAGAAACCGTCCAAGCTGTACAAATTGTCCAAATCGTTCAAATTAATCCAGAAACTTCAAAATTCAATAAACTTTAAATAAAATAATTATTTTTCTGCATTTTATAGAAGCTTAGATATAAAATTGTGTCTTAGTTATTTTTCTGGAGCCTCCGAACCGTAGGAACCACCTGAACCGTAGGAACCGTTCGATCCGTTCGAACCGTAGAAACCGTCCAAGCTGTACAAATTGTCCAAATCGTTCAAATTAATCCAGAAACTTAGAAATTCAATGAACATTAAATAAAATAATTATTTTTCTGCATTTTATAGAAGCTTAGATATAAAATTGTGTCTTAGTTATTTTTCTGGAGCCTCCGAACCGTAGGAACCACCTGAACCGTAGGAACCGTTCGATCCGTTCGAACCGTAGAAACCGTCCAAGCTGTACAAATTGTCCAAATCGTTCAAATTAATCCAGAAACTTAGAAATTCAATGAACATTAAAAAAAATTATTATTTTTCTGCATTTTATAGAAGCTTAGATATAAAATTGTGTCTTAGTTATTTTTCTGGAGCCTCCGAACCGTAGGAACCACCTGAACCGTAGGAACCGTTCGATCCGTTCGAACCGTAGAAACCGTCCAAGCTGTACAAATTGTCCAAATCGTTCAAATTAATCCAGAAACTTAAAAATTCAATGAACATTAGAAAAAATTATTATTTTTCTGCATTTTATAGAAGCTTAGATATAAAATTGTGTCTTAGTTATTTTTCTGGAGCCTCCGAACCGTAGGAACCACCTGAACCGTAGGAACCGTTCGATCCGTTCGAACCGTAGAAACCGTCCAAGCTGTACAAATTGTCCAAATCGTTCAAATTAATCCAGAAACTTAAAAATTCAATGAACATTAGAAAAAATTACTATTTTTCTGCATTTTATAGAAGCTTAGATATAAAATTGTGTCTTAGTTATTTTTCTGGAGCCTCCGAACCGTAGGAACCACCTGAACCGTAGGAACCGTTCGATCCGTTCGAACCGTAGAAACCGTCCAAGCTGTACAAATTGTCCAAATCGTTCAAATTAATCCAGAAACTTCAAAATTCAATAAACTTTAAATAAAATAATTATTTTTCTGCATTTTATAGAAGCTTAGATATAAAATTGTGTCTTAGTTATTTTTCTGGAGCCTCCGAACCGTAGGAACCACCTGAACCGTAGGAACCGTTCGATCCGTTCGAACCGTAGAAACCGTCCAAGCTGTACAAATTGTCCAAATCGTTCAAATTAATCCAGAAACTAAGAAATTCAATGAACATTAAAAAAAACTATTATTTTTCTGCATTTTATAGAAGCTTAGATATAAAATTGTGTCTTAGTTATTTTTCTGGAGCCTCCGAACCGTAGAAACCACCTGAACCGTAGGAACCGTTCGATCCGTTCGAACCGTAGAAACCGTCCAAGCTGTACAAATTGTCCAAATCGTTCAAATTAATCCAGAAAAATCCAGAAACTTAGAAATTCAATGAACATTTAAAAAAAATATTATTTTCTGCATTTTATGGAAGCTTAGATATAAAATTGTGTCTTAGTTATTTTTCTGGAGCCTCCAAACCGTAGGAACCACCTGAACCGTAGGAACCGTTCGATCCGTTCGAACCGTAGAAACCGTCCAAGCTGTACAAATTGTCCAAATCGTTCAAATTAATCCAGAAACTTCAAAATTCAATAAACTTTAAATAAAATAATTATTTTTCTGCATTTTATAGAAGCTTAGATATAAAATTGTGTCTTAGTTATTTTTCTGGAGCCTCCGAACCGTAGGAACCACCTGAACCGTAGGAACCGTTCGATCCGTTCGAACCGTAGAAACCGTCCAAGCTGTACAAATTGTCCAAATCGTTCAAATTAATCCAGAAACTTAGAAATTCTTTGAACATTAAAAAAAAATATTATTTTTCTGCATTTTATAGAAGCTTAGATATAAAATTGTGTCTTAGTTATTTTTCTGGAGCCTCCGAACCGTAGAAACCACCTGAACCGTAGGAACCGTTCGATCCGTTCGAACCGTAGAAACCGTCCAAGCTGTACAAATTGTCCAAATCGTTCAAATTAATCCAGAAACTTAGAAATTCTTTGAACATTAAAAAAAATTATTATTTTTCTGCATTTTATAGAAGCTTAGATATAAAATTGTGTCTTAGTTATTTTTCTGGAGCCTCCGAACCGTAGGAACCACCTGAACCGTAGGAACTGTTCGATCCGTTCGAACCGTAGAAACCGTCCAAGCTGTACAAATTGTCCAAATCGTTCAAATTAATCCAGAAACTTCAAAATTCAATAAACTTTAAATAAAATAATTATTTTTCTGCATTTTATAGAAGCTTAGATATAAAATTGTGTCTTAGTTATTTTCTGGAGCCTCCGAACCGTAGGAACCACCTGAACCGTAGGAACCGTTCGATCCGTTCGAACCGTAGAAACCGTCCAAGCTGTACAAATTGTCCAAATCGTTCAAATTAATCCAGAAACTTCAAAATTCAATAAACTTTAAATAAAATAATTATTTTTCTGAATTTTATAGAAGCTTAGATATAAAATTGTGTCTTAGTTATTTTTCTGGAGCCTCCGAACCGTAGGAACCACCTGAACCGTAGGAACCGTTCGATCCGTTCGAACCGTAGAAACCGTCCAAGCTGTACAAATTGTCCAAATCGTTCAAATTAATCCAGAAACTTAGAAATTCTTTGAACATTAAAAAAAATTATTATTTTTCTGCATTTTATAGAAGCTTAGATATAAAATTGTGTCTTAGTTATTTTTCTGGAGCCTCCGAACCGTAGAAACCACCTGAACCGTAGGAACCGTTCGATCCGTTCGAACCGTAGAAACCGTCCAAGCTGTACAAATTGTCCAAATCGTTCAAATTAATCCAGAAAATTAAAAATTCAATGAACATTAGAAAAAATTATTATTTTTCTGCATTTTATAGAAGCTTAGATATAAAATTGTGTCTTAGTTATTTTTCTGGAGCCTCCGAACCGTAGGAACCACCTGAACCGTAGGAACCGTTCGATCCGTTCGAACCGTAGAAACCGTCCAAGCTGTACAAATTGTCCAAATCGTTCAAATTTATCCAGAAACTTAGAAATTCAATAAACTTTAAATAAAATTATTATTTTTCTGCATTTTATAGAAGCTTAGATATAAAATTGTGTCTTAGTTATTTTTCTGGAGCCTCCGAACCGTAGGAACCACCTGAACCGTAGGAACCGTTCGATCCGTTCGAACCGTAGAAACCGTCCAAGCTGTACAAATTGTCCAAATCGTTCAAATTAATCCAGAAACTTCAAAATTCAATAAACTTTAAATAAAATAATTATTTCTCTGAATTTTATAGAAGCTAAGATATAAAATTGTGTCTTAGTTATTTTTCTGGAGCCTCCGAACCGTAGAAACCACCTGAACCGTAGGAACCGTTCGATCCGTTCGAACCGTAGAAACCGTCCAAGCTGTACAAATTGTCCAAATCGTTCAAATTAACCCAGAAACTTAGAAATTCAATGAACATTAAAAAAAACTATTATTTTTCTGCATTTTATAGAAGCTTAGATATAAAATTGTGTCTTAGTTATTTTTCTGGAGCCTCCGAACCGTAGAAACCACCTGAACCGTAGGAACCGTTCGATCCGTTCGAACCGTAGAAACCGTCCAAGCTGTACAAATTGTCCAAATCGTTCAAATTAATCCAGAAACTTAGAAATTCTTTGAACATTAAAAAAAATTATTATTTTTCTGCATTTTATAGAAGCTTAGATATAAAATTGTGTCTTAGTTATTTTTCTGGAGCCTCCGAACCGTAGGAACCACCTGAACCGTAGGAACCGTTCGATCCGTTCGAACCGTAGAAACCGTCCAAGCTGTACAAATTGTCCAAATCATTCAAATTAATCCAGAAAATTAAAAATTCAATGAACATTAGAAAAAATTATTATTTTTCTGCATTTTATAGAAGCTTAGATATAAAATTGTGTCTTAGTTATTTTTCTGGAGCCTCCGAACCGTAGGAACCACCTGAACCGTAGGAACCGTTCGATCCGTTCGAACCGTAGAAACCGTCCAAGCTGTACAAATTGTCCAAATCGTTCAAATTAATCCAGAAACTTCAAAATTCAATAAACTTTAAATAAAATAATTATTTCTCTGAATTTTATAGAAGCTTAGATATAAAATTGTGTCTTAGTTATTTTTCTGGAGCCTCCGAACCGTAGGAACCACCTGAACCGTAGGAACCGTTCGATCCGTTCGAACCGTAGAAACCGTCCAAGCTGTACAAATTGTCCAAATCGTTCAAATTAATCCAGAAAATTAAAAATTCAATGAACATTAGAAAAAATTATTATTTTTCTGCATTTTATAGAAGCTTAGATATAAAATTGTGTCTTAGTTATTTTTCTGGAGCCTCCGAACCGTAGGAACCACCTGAACCGTAGGAACCGTTCGATCCGTTCGAACCGTAGAAACCGTCCAAGCTGTACAAATTGTCCAAATCGTTCAAATTAATCCAGAAAATTAAAAATTCAATGAACATTAGAAAAAATTATTATTTTTCTGCATTTTATAGAAGCTTAGATATAAAATTGTGTCTTAGTTATTTTTCTGGAGCCTCCGAACCGTAGGAACCACCTGAACCGTAGGAACCGTTCGATCCGTTCGAACCGTAGAAACCGTCCAAGCTGTACAAATTGTCCAAATCGTTCAAATTTATCCAGAAACTTAGAAATTCAATAAACTTTAAATAAAATTATTATTTTTCTGCATTTTATAGAAGCTTAGATATAAAATTGTGTCTTAGTTATTTTTCTGGAGCCTCCGAACCGTAGGAACCACCTAAACCGTAGGAACCGTTCGATCCGTTCGAACCGTAGAAACCGTCCAAGCTGTACAAATTGTCCAAATCGTTCAAATTAATCCAGAAACTTCAAAATTCAATAAACTTTAAATAAAATAATTATTTTTCTGCATTTTATAGAAGCTTAGATATAAAATTGTGTCTTAGTTATTTTTCTGGAGCCTCCGAACCGTAGGAACCACCTGAACCGTAGGAACCGTTCGATCCGTTCGAACCGTAGAAACCGTCCAAGCTGTACAAATTGTCCAAATCGTTCAAATTAATCCAGAAACTTCAAAATTCAATAAACTTTAAATAAAATAATTATTTTTCTGCATTTTATAGAAGCTTAGATATAAAATTGTGTCTTAGTTATTTTCTGGAGCCTCCGAACCGTAGGAACCACCTGAACCGTAGGAACCGTTCGATCCGTTCGAACCGTAGAAACCGTCCAAGCTGTACAAATTGTCCAAATCATTCAAATTAATCCAGAAAATTAAAAATTCAATGAACATTAGAAAAAATTATTATTTTTCTGCATTTTATAGAAGCTTAGATATAAAATTGTGTCTTAGTTATTTTTCTGGAGCCTCCGAACCGTAGGAACCACCTGAACCGTAGGAACCGTTCGATCCGTTCGAACCGTAGAAACCGTCCAAGCTGTACAAATTGTCCAAATCGTTCAAATTAATCCAGAAACTTCAAAATTCAATAAACTTTAAATAAAATAATTATTTTTCTGCATTTTATAGAAGCTTAGATATAAAATTGTGTCTTAGTTATTTTCTGGAGCCTCCGAACCGTAGGAACCACCTGAACCGTAGGAACCGTTCGATCCGTTCGAACCGTAGAAACCGTCCAAGCTGTACAAATTGTCCAAATCGTTCAAATTAATCCAGAAAATTAAAAATTCAATGAACATTAGAAAAAATTATTATTTTTCTGCATTTTATAGAAGCTTAGATATAAAATTGTGTCTTAGTTATTTTTCTGGAGCCTCCGAACCGTAGGAACCACCTGAACCGTAGGAACCGTTCGATCCGTTCGAACCGTAGAAACCGTCCAAGCTGTACAAATTGTCCAAATCGTTCAAATTAATCCAGAAAATTAAAAATTCAATGAACATTAGAAAAAATTATTATTTTTCTGCATTTTATAGAAGCTTAGATATAAAATTGTGTCTTAGTTATTTTTCTGGAGCCTCCGAACCGTAGGAACCACCTGAACCGTAAGAACCGTTCGATCCGTTCGAACCGTAGAAACCGTCCAAGCTGTACAAATTGTCCAAATCGTTCAAATTAATCCAGAAACTTCAAAATTCAATAAACTTTAAATAAAATAATTATTTCTCTGAATTTTATAGAAGCTTAGATATAAAATTGTGTCTTAGTTATTTTTCTGGAGCCTCCGAACCGTAGAAACCACCTGAACCGTAGGAACCGTTCGATCCGTTCGAACCGTAGAAACCGTCCAAGCTGTACAAATTGTCCAAATCGTTCAAATTAATCCAGAAACTTAGAAATTCTTTGAACATTAAAAAAAAATTATTATTTTTCTGCATTTTATAGAAGCTTAGATATAAAATTGTGTCTTAGTTATTTTTCTGGAGCCTCCGAACCGTAGGAACCACCTGAACCGTAGGAACTGTTCGATCCGTTCGAACCGTAGAAACCGTCCAAGCTGTACAAATTGTCCAAATCGTTCAAATTAATCCAGAAACTTCAAAATTCAATAAACTTTAAATAAAATAATTATTTTTCTGCATTTTATAGAAGCTTAGATATAAAATTGTGTCTTAGTTATTTTCTGGAGCCTCCGAACCGTAGGAACCACCTGAACCGTAGGAACCGTTCGATCCGTTCGATCCGTTCGAACCGTAGAAACCGTCCAAGCTGTACAAATTGTCCAAATCGTTCAAATTAATCCAGAAACTTAGAAATTCAATGAACATTAAAAAAAACTATTATTTTTCTGCATTTTATAGAAGCTTAGATATAAAATTGTGTCTTAGTTATTTTTCTGGAGCCTCCGAACCGTAGAAACCACCTGAACCGTAGGAACCGTTCGATCCGTTCGAACCGTAGAAACCGTCCAAGCTGTACAAATTGTCCAAATCGTTCAAATTAATCCAGAAAATTAAAAATTCAATGAACATTAGCAAAAATTATTATTTTTCTGCATTTTATAGAAGCTTAGATATAAAATTGTGTCTTAGTTATTTTTCTGGAGCCTCCGAACCGTAGGAACCACCTGAACCGTAGGAACTGTTCGATCCGTTCGAACCGTAGAAACCGTCCAAGCTGTACAAATTGTCCAAATCGTTCAAATTAATCCAGAAACTTCAAAATTCAATAAACTTTAAATAAAATAATTATTTTTCTGCATTTTATAGAAGCTTAGATATAAAATTGTGTCTTAGTTATTTTCTGGAGCCTCCGAACCGTAGGAACCACCTGAACCGTAGGAACCGTTCGATCCGTTCGAACCGTAGAAACCGTCCAAGCTGTACAAATTGTCCAAATCGTTCAAATTAATCCAGAAACTTAGAAATTCAATGAACATTAAAAAAAAATATTATTTTTCTGCATTTTATAGAAGCTTAGATATAAAATTGTGTCTTAGTTATTTTTCTGGAGCCTCCGAACCGTAGGAACCACCTGAACCGTAGGAACCGTTCGATCCGTTCGAACCGAAGAAACCGTCCAAGCTGTACAAATTGTCCAAATCGTTCAAATTAATCCAGAAAATTAAAAATTCAATGAACATTAGAAAAAATTATTATTTTTCTGCATTTTATAGAAGCTTAGATATAAAATTGTGTCTTAGTTATTTTTCTGGAGCCTCCGAACCGTAGGAACCACCTGAACCGTAGGAACCGTTCGATCCGTTCGAACCGTAGAAACCGTCCAAGCTGTACAAATTGTCCAAATCGTTCAAATTAATCCAGAAAATTAAAAATTCAATGAACATTAGAAAAAATTATTATTTTTCTGCATTTTATAGAAGCTTAGATATAAAATTGTGTCTTAGTTATTTTTCTGGAGCCTCCGAACCGTAGGAACCACCTGAACCGTAGGAACCGTTCGATCCGTTCGAACCGTAGAAACCGTCCAAGCTGTACAAATTGTCCAAATCGTTCAAATTAATCCAGAAACTTCAAAATTCAATAAACTTTAAATAAAATAATTATTTCTCTGAATTTTATAGAAGCTTAGATATAAAATTGTGTCTTAGTTATTTTTCTGGAGCCTCCGAACCGTAGGAACCACCTGAACCGTAGGAACCGTTCGATCCGTTCGAACCGTAGAAACCGTCCAAGCTGTACAAATTGTCCAAATCGTTCAAATGAATCCAGAAACTTCAAAATTCAATAAACTTTAAATAAAATAATTATTTCTCTGAATTTTATAGAAGCTTAGATATAAAATTGTGTCTTAGTTATTTTTCTGGAGCCTCCGAACCGTAGGAACCACCTGAACCGTAAGAACCGTTCGATCCGTTCGAACCGTAGAAACCGTCCAAGCTGTACAAATTGTCCAAATCGTTCAAATTAATCCAGAAACTTCAAAATTCAATAAACTGTAAATAAAATAATTATTTCTCTGAATTTTATAGAAGCTTAGATATAAAATTGTGTCTTAGTTATTTTTCTGGAGCCTCCGAACCGTAGGAACCACCTGAACCGTAAGAACCGTTCGATCCGTTCGAACCGTAGAAACCGTCCAAGCTGTACAAATTGTCCAAATCGTTCAAATTAATCCAGAAACTTCAAAATTCAATAAACTGTAAATAAAATAATTATTTCTCTGAATTTTATAGAAGCTTAGATATAAAATTGTGTCTTAGTTATTTTCTGGAGCCTCCGAACCGTAGGAACCACCTGAACCGTAGGAACCGTTCGATCCGTTCGAACCGTAGAAACCGTCCAAGCTGTACAAATTGTCCAAATCGTTCAAATTAATCCAGAAACTTAGAAATTCAATGAACATTAAAAAAAAATATTATTTTTCTGCATTTTATAGAAGCTTAGATATAAAATTGTGTCTTAGTTATTTTTCTGGAGCCTCCGAACCGTAGGAACCACCTGAACCGTAGGAACCGTTCGATCCGTTCGAACCGAAGAAACCGTCCAAGCTGTACAAATTGTCCAAATCGTTCAAATTAATCCAGAAAATTAAAAATTCAATGAACATTAGAAAAAATTATTATTTTTCTGCATTTTATAGAAGCTTAGATATAAAATTGTGTCTTAGTTATTTTTCTGGAGCCTCCGAACCGTAGGAACCACCTGAACCGTAGGAACCGTTCGATCCGTTCGAACCGTAGAAACCGTCCAAGCTGTACAAATTGTCCAAATCGTTCAAATTAATCCAGAAACTTCAAAATTCAATAAACTTTAAATAAAATAATTATTTCTCTGAATTTTATAGAAGCTTAGATATAAAATTGTGTCTTAGTTATTTTTCTGGAGCCTCCGAACCGTAGGAACCACCTGAACCGTAGGAACCGTTCGATCCGTTCGAACCGTAGAAACCGTCCAAGCTGTACAAATTGTCCAAATCGTTCAAATGAATCCAGAAACTTCAAAATTCAATAAACTTTAAATAAAATAATTATTTCTCTGAATTTTATAGAAGCTTAGATATAAAATTGTGTCTAAGTTATTTTTCTGGAGCCTCCGAACCGTAGGAACCACCTGAACCGTAGGAACCGTTCGATCCGTTCGAACCGTAGAAACCGTCCAAGCTGTACAAATTGTCCAAATCGTTCAAATTAATCCAGAAACATAGAAATTCAATGAAATTTAAAAAAAATTATTAATTTTCTGCATTTTATAGAAGCTTAGATATAAAATTGTGTCTTAGTTATTTTTCTGGAGCCTCCGAACCGTAGGAACCACCTGAACCGTAGGAACCGTTCGATCCGTTCGAACCGTAGAAACCGTCCAAGCTGTACAAATTGTCCAAATCGTTCAAATTAATCCAGAAACTTCAAAATTCAATAAACTTTAAATAAAATAATTATTTCTCTGAATTTTATAGAAGCTTAGATATAAAATTGTGTCTTAGTTATTTTTCTGGAGCCTCCGAACCGTAGGAACCGTTCGAACCGTAGGAACCGTTCGATCCGTTCGAACCGTAGAAACCGTCCAAGCTGTACAAATTGTCCAAATCGTTCAAATTAATCCAGAAAATTAAAAATTCAATGAACATTAGAAAAAATTATTATTTTTCTGCATTTTATAGAAGCTTAGATATAAAATTGTGTCTTAGTTATTTTTCTGGAGCCTCCGAACCGTAGGAACCACCTGAACCGTAAGAACCGTTCGATCCGTTCGAACCGTAGAAACCGTCCAAGCTGTACAAATTGTCCAAATCGTTCAAATTAATCCAGAAACTTCAAAATTCAATAAACTTTAAATAAAATAATTATTTCTCTGAATTTTATAGAAGCTTAGATATAAAATTGTGTCTTAGTTATTTTTCTGGAGCCTCCGAACCGTAGGAACCACCTGAACCGTAGGAACCGTTCGATCCGTTCGAACCGTAGAAACCGTCCAAGCTGTACAAATTGTCCAAATCGTTCAAATTAACCCAGAAACTTAGAAATTCAATGAACATTAAAAAAAACTATTATTTTTCTGCATTTTATAGAAGCTTAGATATAAAATTGTGTCTTAGTTATTTTTCTGGAGCCTCCGAACCGTAGAAACCACCTGAACCGTAGGAACCGTTCGATCCGTTCGAACCGTAGAAACCGTCCAAGCTGTACAAATTGTCCAAATCGTTCAAATTAATCCAGAAACTTAGAAATTCTTTGAACATTAAAAAAAATTATTATTTTTCTGCATTTTATAGAAGCTTAGATATAAAATTGTGTCTTAGTTATTTTTCTGGAGCCTCCGAACCGTAGGAACCACCTGAACCGTAGGAACTGTTCGATCCGTTCGAACCGTAGAAACCGTCCAAGCTGTACAAATTGTCCAAATCGTTCAAATTAATCCAGAAACTTCAAAATTCAATAAACTTTAAATAAAATAATTAATTTTCTGCATTTTATAGAAGCTTAGATATAAAATTGTGTCTTAGTTATTTTCTGGAGCCTCCGAACCGTAGGAACCACCTGAACCGTAGGAACCGTTCGATCCGTTCGAACCGTAGAAACCGTCCAAGCTGTACAAATTGTCCAAATCGTTCAAATTAATCCAGAAACTTAGAAATTCTTTGAACATTAAAAAAAATTATTATTTTTCTGCATTTTATAGAAGCTTAGATATAAAATTGTGTCTTAGTTATTTTTCTGGAGCCTCCGAACCGTAGGAACCACCTGAACCGTAGGAACCGTTCGATCCGTTCGAACCGTAGAAACCGTCCAAGCTGTACAAATTGTCCAAATCGTTCAAATTAATCCAGAAACATAGAAATTCAATGAAATTTAAAAAAAATTATTAATTTTCTGCATTTTATAGAAGCTTAGATATAAAATTGTGTCTTAGTTATTTTTCTGGAGCCTCCGAACCGTAGGAACCACCTGAACCGTAGGAACCGTTCGATCCGTTCGAACCGTAGAAACCGTCCAAGCTGTACAAATTGTCCAAATCGTTCAAATTAATCCAGAAACTTCAAAATTCAATAAACTTTAAATAAAATAATTATTTCTCTGAATTTTATAGAAGCTTAGATATAAAATTGTGTCTTAGTTATTTTTCTGGAGCCTCCGAACCGTAGGAACCGTTCGAACCGTAGGAACCGTTCGATCCGTTCGAACCGTAGAAACCGTCCAAGCTGTACAAATTGTCCAAATCGTTCAAATTAATCCAGAAAATTAAAAATTCAATGAACATTAGAAAAAATTATTATTTTTCTGCATTTTATAGAAGCTTAGATATAAAATTGTGTCTTAGTTATTTTTCTGGAGCCTCCGAACCGTAGGAACCACCTGAACCGTAAGAACCGTTCGATCCGTTCGAACCGTAGAAACCGTCCAAGCTGTACAAATTGTCCAAATCGTTCAAATTAATCCAGAAACTTCAAAATTCAATAAACTTTAAATAAAATAATTATTTCTCTGAATTTTATAGAAGCTTAGATATAAAATTGTGTCTTAGTTATTTTTCTGGAGCCTCCGAACCGTAGGAACCACCTGAACCGTAGGAACCGTTCGATCCGTTCGAACCGTAGAAACCGTCCAAGCTGTACAAATTGTCCAAATCGTTCAAATTAACCCAGAAACTTAGAAATTCAATGAACATTAAAAAAAACTATTATTTTTCTGCATTTTATAGAAGCTTAGATATAAAATTGTGTCTTAGTTATTTTTCTGGAGCCTCCGAACCGTAGAAACCACCTGAACCGTAGGAACCGTTCGATCCGTTCGAACCGTAGAAACCGTCCAAGCTGTACAAATTGTCCAAATCGTTCAAATTAATCCAGAAACTTAGAAATTCTTTGAACATTAAAAAAAATTATTATTTTTCTGCATTTTATAGAAGCTTAGATATAAAATTGTGTCTTAGTTATTTTTCTGGAGCCTCCGAACCGTAGGAACCACCTGAACCGTAGGAACTGTTCGATCCGTTCGAACCGTAGAAACCGTCCAAGCTGTACAAATTGTCCAAATCGTTCAAATTAATCCAGAAACTTCAAAATTCAATAAACTTTAAATAAAATAATTAATTTTCTGCATTTTATAGAAGCTTAGATATAAAATTGTGTCTTAGTTATTTTCTGGAGCCTCCGAACCGTAGGAACCACCTGAACCGTAGGAACCGTTCGATCCGTTCGAACCGTAGAAACCGTCCAAGCTGTACAAATTGTCCAAATCGTTCAAATTAATCCAGAAACTTAGAAATTCTTTGAACATTAAAAAAAATTATTATTTTTCTGCATTTTATAGAAGCTTAGATATAAAATTGTGTCTTAGTTATTTTTCTGGAGCCTCCGAACCGTAGGAACCACCTGAACCGTAGGAACTGTTCGATCCGTTCGAACCGTAGAAACCGTCCAAGCTGTACAAATTGTCCAAATCGTTCAAATTAATCCAGAAACTTCAAAATTCAATAAACTTTAAATAAAATAATTAATTTTCTGCATTTTATAGAAGCTTAGATATAAAATTGTGTCTTAGTTATTTTCTGGAGCCTCCGAACCGTAGGAACCACCTGAACCGTAGGAACTGTTCGATCCGTTCGAACCGTAGAAACCGTCCAAGCTGTACAAATTGTCCAAATCGTTCAAATTAATCCAGAAACTTCAAAATTCAATAAACTTTAAATAAAATAATTAATTTTCTGCATTTTATAGAAGCTTAGATATAAAATTGTGTCTTAGTTATTTTCTGGAGCCTCCGAACCGTAGGAACCACCTGAACCGTAGGAACCGTTCGATCCGTTCGAACCGTAGAAACCGTCCAAGCTGTACAAATTGTCCAAATCGTTCAAATTAATCCAGAAACATAGAAATTCAATGAACTTTAAAAAAAATTATTATTTTTCTGCATTTTATAGAAGCTTAGATATAAAATTGTGTCTTAGTTATTTTTCTGGAGCCTCCGAACCGTAGGAACCACCTGAACCGTAGGAACCGTTCGATCCGTTCGAACCGTAGAAACCGTCCAAGCTGTACAAATTGTCCAAATCGTTCAAATTAATCCAGAAAATTAAAAATTCAATGAACATTAGAAAAAATTATTATTTTTCTGCATTTTATAGAAGCTTAGATATAAAATTGTGTCTTAGTTATTTTTCTGGAGCCTCCGAACCGTAGGAACCACCTGAACCGTAGGAACCGTTCGATCCGTTCGAACCGTAGAAACCGTCCAAGCTGTACAAATTGTCCAAATCGTTCAAATTAATCCAGAAACTTCAAAATTCAATAAACTTTAAATAAAATAATTATTTCTCTGAATTTTATAGAAGCTTAGATATAAAATTGTGTCTTAGTTATTTTTCTGGAGCCTCCGAACCGTAGGAACCACCTGAACCGTAGGAACCGTTCGATCCGTTCGAACCGTAGAAACCGTCCAAGCTGTACAAATTGTCCAAATCGTTCAAATTAATCCAGAAACATAGAAATTCAATGAACTTTAAAAAAAATTATTATTTTTCTGCATTTTATAGAAGCTTAGATATAAAATTGTGTCTTAGTTATTTTTCTGGAGCCTCCGAACCGTAGGAACCACCTGAACCGTAGGAACCGTTCGATCCGTTCGAACCGTAGAAACCGTCCAAGCTGTACAAATTGTCCAAATCGTTCAAATTAATCCAGAAACTTCAAAATTCAATAAACTTTAAATAAAATAATTATTTCTCTGAATTTTATAGAAGCTTAGATATAAAATTGTGTCTTAGTTATTTTTCTGGAGCCTCCGAACCGTAGGAACCACCTGAACCGTAGGAACCGTTCGATCCGTTCGAACCGTAGAAACCGTCCAAGCTGTACAAATTGTCCAAATCGTTCAAATTAATCCAGAAACTTCAAAATTCAATAAACTTTAAATAAAATAATTATTTCTCTGAATTTTATAGAAGCTTAGATATAAAATTGTGTCTTAGTTATTTTTCTGGAGCCTCCGAACCGTAGGAACCACCTGAACCGTAAGAACCGTTCGATCCGTTCGAACCGTAGAAACCGTCCAAGCTGTACAAATTGTCCAAATCGTTCAAATTAATCCAGAAACTTCAAAATTCAATAAACTGTAAATAAAATAATTATTTCTCTGAATTTTATAGAAGCTTAGATATAAAATTGTGTCTTAGTTATTTTTCTGGAGCCTCCGAACCGTAGGAACCACCTGAACCGTAAGAACCGTTCGATCCGTTCGAACCGTAGAAACCGTCCAAGCTGTACAAATTGTCCAAATCGTTCAAATTAATCCAGAAACTTCAAAATTCAATAAACTGTAAATAAAGTAATTATTTCTCTGAATTTTATAGAAGCTTAGATATAAAATTGTGTCTTAGTTATTTTTCTGGAGCCTCCGAACCGTAGGAACCACCTGAACCGTAGGAACCGTTCGATCCGTTCGAACCGTAGAAACCGTCCAAGCTGTACAAATTGTCCAAATCGTTCAAATTAATCCAGAAACTTCAAAATTCAATAAACTTTAAATAAAATAATTATTTCTCTGAATTTTATAGAAGCTTAGATATAAAATTGTGTCTTAGTTATTTTTCTGGAGCCTCCGAACCGTAGGAACCACCTGAACCGTAGGAACCGTTCGATCCGTTCGAACCGTAGAAACCGTCCAAGCTGTACAAATTGTCCAAATCGTTCAAATTAATCCAGAAACATAGAAATTCAATGAACTTTAAAAAAAATTATTAATTTTCTGCATTTTATAGAAGCTTAGATATAAAATTGTGTCTTAGTTATTTTTCTGGAGCCTCCGAACCGTAGGAACCACCTGAACCGTAGGAACCGTTCGATCCGTTCGAACCGTAGAAACCGTCCAAGCTGTACAAATTGTCCAAATCGTTCAAATTAATCCAGAAACTTCAAAATTCAATAAACTTTAAATAAAATAATTATTTCTCTGAATTTTATAGAAGCTTAGATATAAAATTGTGTCTTAGTTATTTTTCTGGAGCCTCCGAACCGTAGGAACCACCTGAACCGTAGGAACCGTTCGATCCGTTCGAACCGTAGAAACCGTCCAAGCTGTACAAATTGTCCAAATCGTTCAAATGAATCCAGAAACTTCAAAATTCAATAAACTTTAAATAAAATAATTATTTCTCTGAATTTTATAGAAGCTTAGATATAAAATTGTGTCTTAGTTATTTTTCTGGAGCCTCCGAACCGTAGGAACCACCTGAACCGTAAGAACCGTTCGATCCGTTCGAACCGTAGAAACCGTCCAAGCTGTACAAATTGTCCAAATCGTTCAAATGAATCCAGAAACTTCAAAATTCAATAAACTTTAAATAAAATAATTATTTCTCTGAATTTTATAGAAGCTTAGATATAAAATTGTGTCTTAGTTATTTTTCTGGAGCCTCCGAACCGTAGGAACCACCTGAACCGTAGGAACCGTTCGATCCGTTCGAACCGTAGAAACCGTCCAAGCTGTACAAATTGTCCAAATCGTTCAAATTAATCCAGAAACTTCAAAATTCAATAAACTTTAAATAAAATAATTATTTCTCTGAATTTTATAGAAGCTTAGATATAAAATTGTGTCTAAGTTATTTTTCTGGAGCCTCCGAACCGTAGGAACCACCTGAACCGTAAGAACCGTTCGATCCGTTCGAACCGTAGAAACCGTCCAAGCTGTACAAATTGTCCAAATCGTTCAAATTAATCCAGAAACTTCAAAATTCAATAAACTTTAAATAAAATAATTATTTCTCTGAATTTTATAGAAGCTTAGATATAAAATTGTGTCTTAGTTATTTTTCTGGAGCCTCCGAACCGTAGGAACCACCTGAACCGTAGGAACCGTTCGATCCGTTCGAACCGTAGAAACCGTCCAAGCTGTACAAATTGTCCAAATCGTTCAAATTAATCCAGAAACATAGAAATTCAATGAACTTTAAAAAAAATTATTATTTTTCTGCATTTTATAGAAGCTTAGATATAAAATTGTGTCTTAGTTATTTTTCTGGAGCCTCCGAACCGTAGGAACCACCTGAACCGTAGGAACCGTTCGATCCGTTCGAACCGTAGAAACCGTCCAAGCTGTACAAATTGTCCAAATCGTTCAAATTAATCCAGAAACTTCAAAATTCAATAAACTTTAAATAAAATAATTATTTCTCTGAATTTTATAGAAGCTTGGATATAAAATTGTGTCTTAGTTATTTTTCTGGAGCCTCCGAACCGTAGGAACCACCTGAACCGTAGGAACCGTTCGATCCGTTCGAACCGTAGAAACCGTCCAAGCTGTACAAATTGTCCAAATCGTTCAAATTAATCCAGAAACTTCAAAATTCAATAAACTTTAAATAAAATAATTATTTCTCTGAATTTTATAGAAGCTTAGATATAAAATTGTGTCTTAGTTATTTTTCTGGAGCCTCCGAACAGTAGGAACCACCTGAACCGTAGGAACCGTTCGATCCGTTCGAACCGTAGAAACCGTCCAAGCTGTACAAATTGTCCAAATCGTTCAAATTAATCCAGAAACTTCAAAATTCAATAAACTTTAAATAAAATAATTATTTCTCTGAATTTTATAGAAGCTTAGATATAAAATTGTGTCTTAGTTATTTTTCTGGAGCCTCCGAACCGTAGGAACCACCTGAACCGTAGGAACCGTTCGATCCGTTCGAACCGTAGAAACCGTCCAAGCTGTACAAATTGTCCAAATCGTTCAAATTAATCCAGAAACTTCAAAATTCAATGAACATTAAAAAAAATTATTATTTTTCTGCATTTTATAGAAGCTTAGATATAAAATTGTGTCTTAGTTATTTTTCTGGAGCCTCCGAACCGTAGGAACCACCTGAACCGTAGGAACCGTTCGATCCGTTCGAACCGTAGAAACCGTCCAAGCTGTACAAATTGTCCAAATCGTTCAAATTAATCCAGAAACTTCAAAATTCAATAAACTTTAAATAAAATAATTATTTTTCTGAATTTTATAGAAGCTTAGATATAAAATTGTGTCTTAGTTATTTTTCTGGAGCCTCCGAACCGTAGGAACCACCTGAACCGTAGGAACCGTTCGATCCGTTCGAACCGTAGAAACCGTCCAAGCTGTACAAATTGTCCAAATCGTTCAAATTAATCCAGAAACTTCAAAATTCAATAAACTTTAAATAAAATAATTATTTTTCTGAATTTTATAGAAGCTTAGATATAAAATTGTGTCTTAGTTATTTTTCTGGAGCCTCCGAACCGTAGGAACCACCTGAACCGTAGGAACCGTTCGATCCGTTCGAACCGTAGAAACCGTCCAAGCTGTACAAATTGTCCAAATCGTTCAAATTAATCCAGAAACTTCAAAATTCAATAAACTTTAAATAAAATAATTATTTCTCTGAATTTTATAGAAGCTTGGATATAAAATTGTGTCTTAGTTATTTTTCTGGAGCCTCCGAACCGTAGGAACCACCTGAACCGTAGGAACCGTTCGATCCGTTCGAACCGTAGAAACCGTCCAAGCTGTACAAATTGTCCAAATCGTTCAAATTAATCCAGAAACTTCAAAATTCAATAAACTTTAAATAAAATAATTATTTCTCTGAATTTTATAGAAGCTTAGATATAAAATTGTGTCTTAGTTATTTTTCTGGAGCCTCCGAACAGTAGGAACCACCTGAACCGTAGGAACCGTTCGATCCGTTCGAACCGTAGAAACCGTCCAAGCTGTACAAATTGTCCAAATCGTTCAAATTAATCCAGAAACTTCAAAATTCAATAAACTTTAAATAAAATAATTATTTCTCTGAATTTTATAGAAGCTTAGATATAAAATTGTGTCTTAGTTATTTTTCTGGAGCCTCCGAACCGTAGGAACCACCTGAACCGTAGGAACCGTTCGATCCGTTCGAACCGTAGAAACCGTCCAAGCTGTACAAATTGTCCAAATCGTTCAAATTAATCCAGAAACTTCAAAATTCAATGAACATTAAAAAAAATTATTATTTTTCTGCATTTTATAGAAGCTTAGATATAAAATTGTGTCTTAGTTATTTTTCTGGAGCCTCCGAACCGTAGGAACCACCTGAACCGTAGGAACCGTTCGATCCGTTCGAACCGTAGAAACCGTCCAAGCTGTACAAATTGTCCAAATCGTTCAAATTAATCCAGAAACTTCAAAATTCAATAAACTTTAAATAAAATAATTATTTTTCTGAATTTTATAGAAGCTTAGATATAAAATTGTGTCTTAGTTATTTTTCTGGAGCCTCCGAACCGTAGGAACCACCTGAACCGTAGGAACCGTTCGATCCGTTCGAACCGTAGAAACCGTCCAAGCTGTACAAATTGTCCAAATCGTTCAAATTAACCCAGAAACTTAGAAATTCAATGAACATTAAAAAAAACTATTATTTTTCTGCATTTTATAGAAGCTTAGATATAAAATTGTGTCTTAGTTATTTTTCTGGAGCCTCCGAACCGTAGAAACCACCTGAACCGTAGGAACCGTTCGATCCGTTCGAACCGTAGAAACCGTCCAAGCTGTACAAATTGTCCAAATCGTTCAAATTAACCCAGAAACTTAGAAATTCAATGAACATTAAAAAAAACTATTATTTTTCTGCATTTTATAGAAGCTTAGATATAAAATTGTGTCTTAGTTATTTTTCTGGAGCCTCCGAACCGTAGAAACCACCTGAACCGTAGGAACCGTTCGATCCGTTCGAACCGTAGAAACCGTCCAAGCTGTACAAATTGTCCAAATCGTTCAAATTAATCCAGAAACTTCAAAATTCAATAAACTTTAAATAAAATAATTATTTCTCTGAATTTTATAGAAGCTTAGATATAAAATTGTGTCTTAGTTATTTTTCTGGAGCCTCCGAACCGTAGGAACCACCTGAACCGTAGGAACCGTTCGATCCGTTCGAACCGTAGAAACCGTCCAAGCTGTACAAATTGTCCAAATCGTTCAAATTAATCCAGAAACTTCAAAATTCAATAAACTTTAAATAAAATAATTATTTCTCTGAATTTTATAGAAGCTTAGATATAAAATTGTGTCTTAGTTATTTTTCTGGAGCCTCCGAACCGTAGGAACCACCTGAACCGTAGGAACCGTTCGATCCGTTCGAACCGTAGAAACCGTCCAAGCTGTACAAATTGTCCAAATCGTTCAAATTAATCCAGAAACTTCAAAATTCAATGAACATTAAAAAAAATTATTATTTTTCTGCATTTTATAGAAGCTTAGATATAAAATTGTGTCTTAGTTATTTTTCTGGAGCCTCCGAACCGTAGGAACCACCTGAACCGTAGGAACCGTTCGATCCGTTCGAACCGTAGAAACCGTCCAAGCTGTACAAATTGTCCAAATCGTTCAAATTAATCCAGAAACTTCAAAATTCAATAAACTTTAAATAAAATAATTATTTTTCTGAATTTTATAGAAGCTTAGATATAAAATTGTGTCTTAGTTATTTTTCTGGAGCCTCCGAACCGTAGGAACCACCTGAACCGTAGGAACCGTTCGATCCGTTCGAACCGTAGAAACCGTCCAAGCTGTACAAATTGTCCAAATCGTTCAAATTAATCCAGAAACTTCAAAATTCAATAAACTTTAAATAAAATAATTATTTCTCTGAATTTTATAGAAGCTTAGATATAAAATTGTGTCTTAGTTATTTTTCTGGAGCCTCCGAACCGTAGGAACCACCTGAACCGTAGGAACCGTTCGATCCGTTCGAACCGTAGAAACCGTCCAAGCTGTACAAATTGTCCAAATCGTTCAAATTAATCCAGAAACATAGAAATTCAATGAACTTTAAAAAAAATTATTATTTTTCTGCATTTTATAGAAGCTTAGATATAAAATTGTGTCTTAGTTATTTTTCTGGAGCCTCCGAACCGTAGGAACCACCTGAACCGTAGGAACCGTTCGATCCGTTCGAACCGTAGAAACCGTCCAAGCTGTACAAATTGTCCAAATCGTTCAAATTAATCCAGAAACATAGAAATTCAATGAACTTTAAAAAAAATTATTATATTTCTGCATTTTATAGAAGCTTAGATATAAAATTGTGTCTTAGTTATTTTTCTGGAGCCTCCGAACCGTAGGAACCACCTGAACCGTAGGAACCGTTCGATCCGTTCGAACCGTAGAAACCGTCCAAGCTGTACAAATTGTCCAAATCGTTCAAATTAATCCAGAAACATAGAAATTCAATGAACTTTAAAAAAAATTATTATTTTTCTGCATTTTATAGAAGCTTAGATATAAAATTGTGTCTTAGTTATTTTTCTGGAGCCTCCGAACCGTAGGAACCACCTGAACCGTAGGAACCGTTCGATCCGTTCGAACCGTAGAAACCGTCCAAGCTGTACAAATTGTCCAAATCGTTCAAATTAATCCAGAAACATAGAAATTCAATGAACTTTAAAAAAAATTATTATTTTTCTGCATTTTATAGAAGCTTAGATATAAAATTGTGTCTTAGTTATTTTTCTGGAGCCTCCGAACCGTAGGAACCACCTGAACCGTAGGAACCGTTCGATCCGTTCGAACCGTAGAAACCGTCCAAGCTGTACAAATTGTCCAAATCGTTCAAATTAATCCAGAAACTTCAAAATTCAATAAACTTTAAATAAAATAATTATTTCTCTGAATTTTATAGAAGCTTAGATATAAAATTGTGTCTTAGTTATTTTTCTGGAGCCTCCGAACCGTAGGAACCACCTGAACCGTAGGAACCGTTCGATCCGTTCGAACCGTAGAAACCGTCCAAGCTGTACAAATTGTCCAAATCGTTCAAATTAATCCAGAAACTTCAAAATTCAATAAACTTTAAATAAAATAATTATTTCTCTGAATTTTATAGAAGCTTAGATATAAAATTGTGTCTTAGTTATTTTTCTGGAGCCTCCGAACCGTAGGAACCACCTGAACCGTAGGAACCGTTCGATCCGTTCGAACCGTAGAAACCGTCCAAGCTGTACAAATTGTCCAAATCGTTCAAATTAATCCAGAAACTTCAAAATTCAATAAACTTTAAATAAAATAATTATTTCTCTGAATTTTATAGAAGCTTAGATATAAAATTGTGTCTTAGTTATTTTTCTGGAGCCTCCGAACCGTAGGAACCACCTGAACCGTAGGAACCGTTCGATCCGTTCGAACCGTAGAAACCGTCCAAGCTGTACAAATTGTCCAAATCGTTCAAATTAATCCAGAAACTTAGAAATTCAATATACTTTAAATGAAATAATTATTTCTCTGAATTTTATAGAAGCTTAGATATAAAATTGTGTCTTAGTTATTTTTCTGGAGCCTCCGAACCGTAGGAACCACCTGAACCGTAGGAACCGTTCGATCCGTTCGAACCGTAGAAACCGTCCAAGCTGTACAAATTGTCCAAATCGTTCAAATTAATCCAGAAACTTCAAAATTCAATAAACTTTAAATAAAATAATTATTTCTCTGAATTTTATAGTAGCTTAGATATAAAATTGTGTCTTAGTTATTTTTCTGGAGCCTCCGAACCGTAGGAACCACCTGAACCGTAGGAACCGTTCGATCCGTTCGAACCGTAGAAACCGTCCAAGCTGTACAAATTGTCCAAATCGTTCAAATTAATCCAGAAACATAGAAATTCAATGAACTTTAAAAAAAATTATTATTTTTCTGCATTTTATAGAAGCTTAGATATAAAATTGTGTCTTAGTTATTTTTCTGGAGCCTCCGAACCGTAGGAACCACCTGAACCGTAGGAACCGTTCGATCCGTTCGAACCGTAGAAACCGTCCAAGCTGTACAAATTGTCCAAATCGTTCAAATTAATCCAGAAACTTCAAAATTCAATAAACTTTAAATAAAATAATTATTTCTCTGAATTTTATAGAAGCTTAGATATAAAATTGTGTCTTAGTTATTTTTCTGGAGCCTCCGAACCGTAGGAACCACCTGAACCGTAGGAACCGTTCGATCCGTTCGAACCGTAGAAACCGTCCAAGCTGTACAAATTGTCCAAATCGTTCAAATTAATCCAGAAACTTCAAAATTCAATAAACTTTAAATAAAATAATTATTTCTCTGAATTTTATAGAAGCTTAGATATAAAATTGTGTCTTAGTTATTTTTCTGGAGCCTCCGAACCGTAGGAACCACCTGAACCGTAGGAACCGTTCGATCCGTTCGAACCGTAGAAACCGTCCAAGCTGTACAAATTGTCCAAATCGTTCAAATTAATCCAGAAACTTCAAAATTCAATAAACTTTAAATAAAATAATTATTTCTCTGAATTTTATAGAAGCTTAGATATAAAATTGTGTCTTAGTTATTTTTCTGGAGCCTCCGAACCGTAGGAACCACCTGAACCGTAGGAACCGTTCGATCCGTTCGAACCGTAGAAACCGTCCAAGCTGTACAAATTGTCCAAATCGTTCAAATTAATCCAGAAACTTAGAAATTCAATATACTTTAAATGAAATAATTATTTCTCTGAATTTTATAGAAGCTTAGATATAAAATTGTGTCTTAGTTATTTTTCTGGAGCCTCCGAACCGTAGGAACCACCTGAACCGTAGGAACCGTTCGATCCGTTCGAACCGTAGAAACCGTCCAAGCTGTACAAATTGTCCAAATCGTTCAAATTAATCCAGAAACTTCAAAATTCAATAAACTTTAAATAAAATAATTATTTCTCTGAATTTTATAGTAGCTTAGATATAAAATTGTGTCTTAGTTATTTTTCTGGAGCCTCCGAACCGTAGGAACCACCTGAACCGTAGGAACCGTTCGATCCGTTCGAACCGTAGAAACCGTCCAAGCTGTACAAATTGTCCAAATCGTTCAAATTAATCCAGAAACATAGAAATTCAATGAACTTTAAAAAAAATTATTATTTTTCTGCATTTTATAGAAGCTTAGATATAAAATTGTGTCTTAGTTATTTTTCTGGAGCCTCCGAACCGTAGGAACCACCTGAACCGTAGGAACCGTTCGATCCGTTCGAACCGTAGAAACCGTCCAAGCTGTACAAATTGTCCAAATCGTTCAAATTAATCCAGAAACTTCAAAATTCAATAAACTTTAAATAAAATAATTATTTCTCTGAATTTTATAGAAGCTTAGATATAAAATTGTGTCTTAGTTATTTTTCTGGAGCCTCCGAACCGTAGGAACCACCTGAACCGTAGGAACCGTTCGATCCGTTCGAACCGTAGAAACCGTCCAAGCTGTACAAATTGTCCAAATCGTTCAAATTAATCCAGAAACTTCAAAATTCAATAAACTTTAAATAAAATAATTATTTCTCTGAATTTTATAGAAGCTTAGATATAAAATTGTGTCTTAGTTATTTTTCTGGAGCCTCCGAACCGTAGAAACCACCTGAACCGTAGGAACCGTTCGATCCGTTCGAACCGTAGAAACCGTCCAAGCTGTACAAATTGTCCAAATCGTTCAAATTAACCCAGAAACTTAGAAATTCAATGAACATTAAAAAAAACTATTATTTTTCTGCATTTTATAGAAGCTTAGATATAAAATTGTGTCTTAGTTATTTTTCTGGAGCCTCCGAACCGTAGAAACCACCTGAACCGTAGGAACCGTTCGATCCGTTCGAACCGTAGAAACCGTCCAAGCTGTACAAATTGTCCAAATCGTTCAAATTAACCCAGAAACTTAGAAATTCAATGAACATTAAAAAAAACTATTATTTTTCTGCATTTTATAGAAGCTTAGATATAAAATTGTGTCTTAGTTATTTTTCTGGAGCCTCCGAACCGTAGAAACCACCTGAACCGTAGGAACCGTTCGATCCGTTCGAACCGTAGAAACCGTCCAAGCTGTACAAATTGTCCAAATCGTTCAAATTAATCCAGAAACTTAGAAATTCAATAAACTTTAAATAAAATAATTATTTCTCTGAATTTTATAGAAGCTCAGATATAAAATTGTGTCTTAGTTATTTTTCTGGAGCCTCCGAACCGTAGGAACCACCTGAACCGTAGGAACCGTTCGATCCGTTCGAACCGTAGAAACCGTCCAAGCTGTACAAATTGTCCAAATCGTTCAAATTAATCCAGAAACATAGAAATTCAATGAACTTTAAAAAAAATTATTATTTTTCTGCATTTTATAGAAGCTTAGATATAAAATTGTGTCTTAGTTATTTTTCTGGAGCCTCCGAACCGTAGGAACCACCTGAACCGTAGGAACCGTTCGATCCGTTCGAACCGTAGAAACCGTCCAAGCTGTACAAATTGTCCAAATCGTTCAAATTAATCCAGAAACTTCAAAATTCAATAAACTTTAAATAAAATAATTATTTCTCTGAATTTTATAGAAGCTTAGATATAAAATTGTGTCTTAGTTATTTTTCTGGAGCCTCCGAACCGTAGGAACCACCTGAACCGTAGGAACCGTTCGATCCGTTCGAACCGTAGAAACCGTCCAAGCTGTACAAATTGTCCAAATCGTTCAAATTAATCCAGAAACTTCAAAATTCAATAAACTTTAAATAAAATAATTATTTCTCTGAATTTTATAGAAGCTTAGATATAAAATTGTGTCTTAGTTATTTTTCTGGAGCCTCCGAACCGTAGAAACCACCTGAACCGTAGGAACCGTTCGATCCGTTCGAACCGTAGAAACCGTCCAAGCTGTACAAATTGTCCAAATCGTTCAAATTAACCCAGAAACTTAGAAATTCAATGAACATTAAAAAAAACTATTATTTTTCTGCATTTTATAGAAGCTTAGATATAAAATTGTGTCTTAGTTATTTTTCTGGAGCCTCCGAACCGTAGAAACCACCTGAACCGTAGGAACCGTTCGATCCGTTCGAACCGTAGAAACCGTCCAAGCTGTACAAATTGTCCAAATCGTTCAAATTAACCCAGAAACTTAGAAATTCAATGAACATTAAAAAAAACTATTATTTTTCTGCATTTTATAGAAGCTTAGATATAAAATTGTGTCTTAGTTATTTTTCTGGAGCCTCCGAACCGTAGAAACCACCTGAACCGTAGGAACCGTTCGATCCGTTCGAACCGTAGAAACCGTCCAAGCTGTACAAATTGTCCAAATCGTTCAAATTAATCCAGAAACTTCAAAATTCAATAAACTTTAAATAAAATAATTATTTCTCTGAATTTTATAGAAGCTCAGATATAAAATTGTGTCTTAGTTATTTTTCTGGAGCCTCCGAACCGTAGGAACCACCTGAACCGTAGGAACCGTTCGATCCGTTCGAACCGTAGAAACCGTCCAAGCTGTACAAATTGTCCAAATCGTTCAAATTAATCCAGAAACTTCAAAATTCAATAAACTTTAAATAAAATAATTATTTCTCTGAATTTTATAGAAGCTTAGATATAAAATTGTGTCTAAGTTATTTTTCTGGAGCCTCCGAACTGTAGGAACCACCTGAACCGTAAGAACCGTTCGATCCGTTCGAACCGTAGAAACCGTCCAAGCTGTACAAATTGTCCAAATCGTTCAAATTAATCCAGAAACTTCAAAATTCAATAAACTTTAAATAAAATAATTATTTCTCTGAATTTTATAGAAGCTTAGATATAAAATTGTGTCTTAGTTATTTTTCTGGAGCCTCCGAACCGTAGGAACCACCTGAACCGTAGGAACCGTTCGATCCGTTCGAACCGTAGAAACCGTCCAAGCTGTACAAATTGTCCAAATCGTTCAAATTAATCCAGAAACTTCAAAATTCAATAAACTTTAAATAAAATAATTATTTCTCTGAATTTTATAGAAGCTTAGATATAAAATTGTGTCTTAGTTATTTTTCTGGAGCCTCCGAACCGTAGGAACCACCTGAACCGTAGGAACCGTTCGATCCGTTCGAACCGTAGAAACCGTCCAAGCTGTACAAATTGTCCAAATCGTTCAAATTAATCCAGAAACTTCAAAATTCAATAAACTTTAAATAAAATAATTATTTCTCTGAATTTTATAGAAGCTTAGATATAAAATTGTGTCTTAGTTATTTTTCTGGAGCCTCCGAACCGTAGAAACCACCTGAACCGTAGGAACCGTTCGATCCGTTCGAACCGTAGAAACCGTCCAAGCTGTACAAATTGTCCAAATCGTTCAAATTAACCCAGAAACTTAGAAATTCAATGAACATTAAAAAAAACTATTATTTTTCTGCATTTTATAGAAGCTTAGATATAAAATTGTGTCTTAGTTATTTTTCTGGAGCCTCCGAACCGTAGAAACCACCTGAACCGTAGGAACCGTTCGATCCGTTCGAACCGTAGAAACCGTCCAAGCTGTACAAATTGTCCAAATCGTTCAAATTAACCCAGAAACTTAGAAATTCAATGAACATTAAAAAAAACTATTATTTTTCTGCATTTTATAGAAGCTTAGATATAAAATTGTGTCTTAGTTATTTTTCTGGAGCCTCCGAACCGTAGAAACCACCTGAACCGTAGGAACCGTTCGATCCGTTCGAACCGTAGAAACCGTCCAAGCTGTACAAATTGTCCAAATCGTTCAAATTAATCCAGAAACTTCAAAATTCAATAAACTTTAAATAAAATAATTATTTCTCTGAATTTTATAGAAGCTTAGATATAAAATTGTGTCTTAGTTATTTTTCTGGAGCCTCCGAACCGTAGGAACCACCTGAACCGTAGGAACCGTTCGATCCGTTCGAACCGTAGAAACCGTCCAAGCTGTACAAATTGTCCAAATCGTTCAAATTAATCCAGAAACTTCAAAATTCAATAAACTTTAAATAAAATAATTATTTCTCTGAATTTTATAGAAGCTTAGATATAAAATTGTGTCTTAGTTATTTTTCTGGAGCCTCCGAACCGTAGGAACCACCTGAACCGTAGGAACCGTTCGATCCGTTCGAACCGTAGAAACCGTCCAAGCTGTACAAATTGTCCAAATCGTTCAAATTAATCCAGAAACTTCAAAATTCAATAAACTTTAAATAAAATAATTATTTCTCTGAATTTTATAGAAGCTTAGATATAAAATTGTGTCTTAGTTATTTTTCTGGAGCCTCCGAACCGTAGAAACCACCTGAACCGTAGGAACCGTTCGATCCGTTCGAACCGTAGAAACCGTCCAAGCTGTACAAATTGTCCAAATCGTTCAAATTAACCCAGAAACTTAGAAATTCAATGAACATTAAAAAAAACTATTATTTTTCTGCATTTTATAGAAGCTTAGATATAAAATTGTGTCTTAGTTATTTTTCTGGAGCCTCCGAACCGTAGAAACCACCTGAACCGTAGGAACCGTTCGATCCGTTCGAACCGTAGAAACCGTCCAAGCTGTACAAATTGTCCAAATCGTTCAAATTAACCCAGAAACTTAGAAATTCAATGAACATTAAAAAAAACTATTATTTTTCTGCATTTTATAGAAGCTTAGATATAAAATTGTGTCTTAGTTATTTTTCTGGAGCCTCCGAACCGTAGAAACCACCTGAACCGTAGGAACCGTTCGATCCGTTCGAACCGTAGAAACCGTCCAAGCTGTACAAATTGTCCAAATCGTTCAAATTAACCCAGAAACTTAGAAATTCAATGAACATTAAAAAAAACTATTATTTTTCTGCATTTTATAGAAGCTTAGATATAAAATTGTGTCTTAGTTATTTTTCTGGAGCCTCCGAACCGTAGAAACCACCTGAACCGTAGGAACCGTTCGATCCGTTCGAACCGTAGAAACCGTCCAAGCTGTACAAATTGTCCAAATCGTTCAAATTAATCCAGAAACTTCAAAATTCAATAAACTTTAAATAAAATAATTATTTCTCTGAATTTTATAGAAGCTTAGATATAAAATTGTGTCTTAGTTATTTTTCTGGAGCCTCCGAACCGTAGGAACCACCTGAACCGTAGGAACCGTTCGATCCGTTCGAACCGTAGAAACCGTCCAAGCTGTACAAATTGTCCAAATCGTTCAAATTAATCCAGAAACTTCAAAATTCAATAAACTTTAAATAAAATAATTATTTCTCTGAATTTTATAGAAGCTTAGATATAAAATTGTGTCTTAGTTATTTTTCTGGAGCCTCCGAACCGTAGAAACCACCTGAACCGTAGGAACCGTTCGATCCGTTCGAACCGTAGAAACCGTCCAAGCTGTACAAATTGTCCAAATCGTTCAAATTAACCCAGAAACTTAGAAATTCAATGAACATTAAAAAAAACTATTATTTTTCTGCATTTTATAGAAGCTTAGATATAAAATTGTGTCTTAGTTATTTTTCTGGAGCCTCCGAACCGTAGAAACCACCTGAACCGTAGGAACCGTTCGATCCGTTCGAACCGTAGAAACCGTCCAAGCTGTACAAATTGTCCAAATCGTTCAAATTAACCCAGAAACTTAGAAATTCAATGAACATTAAAAAAAACTATTATTTTTCTGCATTTTATAGAAGCTTAGATATAAAATTGTGTCTTAGTTATTTTTCTGGAGCCTCCGAACCGTAGAAACCACCTGAACCGTAGGAACCGTTCGATCCGTTCGAACCGTAGAAACCGTCCAAGCTGTACAAATTGTCCAAATCGTTCAAATTAATCCAGAAACTTCAAAATTCAATAAACTTTAAATAAAATAATTATTTCTCTGAATTTTATAGAAGCTCAGATATAAAATTGTGTCTTAGTTATTTTTCTGGAGCCTCCGAACCGTAGGAACCACCTGAACCGTAGGAACCGTTCGATCCGTTCGAACCGTAGAAACCGTCCAAGCTGTACAAATTGTCCAAATCGTTCAAATTAATCCAGAAACTTCAAAATTCAATAAACTTTAAATAAAATAATTATTTCTCTGAATTTTATAGAAGCTTAGATATAAAATTGTGTCTAAGTTATTTTTCTGGAGCCTCCGAACTGTAGGAACCACCTGAACCGTAAGAACCGTTCGATCCGTTCGAACCGTAGAAACCGTCCAAGCTGTACAAATTGTCCAAATCGTTCAAATTAATCCAGAAACTTCAAAATTCAATAAACTTTAAATAAAATAATTATTTCTCTGAATTTTATAGAAGCTTAGATATAAAATTGTGTCTTAGTTATTTTTCTGGAGCCTCCGAACCGTAGGAACCACCTGAACCGTAGGAACCGTTCGATCCGTTCGAACCGTAGAAACCGTCCAAGCTGTACAAATTGTCCAAATCGTTCAAATTAATCCAGAAACTTCAAAATTCAATAAACTTTAAATAAAATAATTATTTCTCTGAATTTTATAGAAGCTTAGATATAAAATTGTGTCTTAGTTATTTTTCTGGAGCCTCCGAACCGTAGGAACCACCTGAACCGTAGGAACCGTTCGATCCGTTCGAACCGTAGAAACCGTCCAAGCTGTACAAATTGTCCAAATCGTTCAAATTAATCCAGAAACTTCAAAATTCAATAAACTTTAAATAAAATAATTATTTCTCTGAATTTTATAGAAGCTTAGATATAAAATTGTGTCTTAGTTATTTTTCTGGAGCCTCCGAACCGTAGAAACCACCTGAACCGTAGGAACCGTTCGATCCGTTCGAACCGTAGAAACCGTCCAAGCTGTACAAATTGTCCAAATCGTTCAAATTAACCCAGAAACTTAGAAATTCAATGAACATTAAAAAAAACTATTATTTTTCTGCATTTTATAGAAGCTTAGATATAAAATTGTGTCTTAGTTATTTTTCTGGAGCCTCCGAACCGTAGAAACCACCTGAACCGTAGGAACCGTTCGATCCGTTCGAACCGTAGAAACCGTCCAAGCTGTACAAATTGTCCAAATCGTTCAAATTAACCCAGAAACTTAGAAATTCAATGAACATTAAAAAAAACTATTATTTTTCTGCATTTTATAGAAGCTTAGATATAAAATTGTGTCTTAGTTATTTTTCTGGAGCCTCCGAACCGTAGAAACCACCTGAACCGTAGGAACCGTTCGATCCGTTCGAACCGTAGAAACCGTCCAAGCTGTACAAATTGTCCAAATCGTTCAAATTAATCCAGAAACTTCAAAATTCAATAAACTTTAAATAAAATAATTATTTCTCTGAATTTTATAGAAGCTCAGATATAAAATTGTGTCTTAGTTATTTTTCTGGAGCCTCCGAACCGTAGGAACCACCTGAACCGTAGGAACCGTTCGATCCGTTCGAACCGTAGAAACCGTCCAAGCTGTACAAATTGTCCAAATCGTTCAAATTAATCCAGAAACTTCAAAATTCAATAAACTTTAAATAAAATAATTATTTCTCTGAATTTTATAGAAGCTTAGATATAAAATTGTGTCTTAGTTATTTTTCTGGAGCCTCCGAACCGTAGGAACCACCTGAACCGTAGGAACCGTTCGATCCGTTCGAACCGTAGAAACCGTCCAAGCTGTACAAATTGTCCAAATCGTTCAAATTAATCCAGAAACTTCAAAATTCAATAAACTTTAAATAAAATAATTATTTCTCTGAATTTTATAGAAGCTTAGATATAAAATTGTGTCTAAGTTATTTTTCTGGAGCCTCCGAACCGTAGGAACCACCTGAACCGTAAGAACCGTTCGATCCGTTCGAACCGTAGAAACCGTCCAAGCTGTACAAATTGTCCAAATCGTTCAAATTAATCCAGAAACTTCAAAATTCAATAAACTTTAAATAAAATAATTATTTCTCTGAATTTTATAGAAGCTTAGATATAAAATTGTGTCTTAGTTATTTTTCTGGAGCCTCCGAACCGTAGGAACCACCTGAACCGTAGGAACCGTTCGATCCGTTCGAACCGTAGAAACCGTCCAAGCTGTACAAATTGTCCAAATCGTTCAAATTAATCCAGAAACATAGAAATTCAATGAACTTTAAAAAAAATTATTATTATTCTGCATTTTATAGAAGCTTAGATATAAAATTGTGTCTTAGTTATTTTTCTGGAGCCTCCGAACCGTAGGAACCACCTGAACCGTAGGAACCGTTCGATCCGTTCGAACCGTAGAAACCGTCCAAGCTGTACAAATTGTCCAAATCGTTCAAATTAATCCAGAAACTTCAAAATTCAATAAACTTTAAATAAAATAATTATTTCTCTGAATTTTATAGAAGCTTAGATATAAAATTGTGTCTTAGTTATTTTTCTGGAGCCTCCGAACCGTAGGAACTACCTGAACCGTAGGAACCGTTCGATCCGTTCGAACCGTAGAAACCGTCCAAGCTGTACAAATTGTCCAAATCGTTCAAATTAATCCAGAAACTTCAAAATTCAATAAACTTTAAATAAAATAATTATTTCTCTGAATTTTATAGAAGCTTAGATATAAAATTGTGTCTTAGTTATTTTTCTGGAGCCTCCGAACCGTAGAAACCACCTGAACCGTAGGAACCGTTCGATCCGTTCGAACCGTAGAAACCGTCCAAGCTGTACAAATTGTCCAAATCGTTCAAATTAATCCAGAAACTTCAAAATTCAATAAACTTTAAATAAAATAATTATTTCTCTGAATTTTATAGAAGCTTAGATATAAAATTGTGTCTTAGTTATTTTTCTGGAGCCTCCGAACCGTAGGAACCACCTGAACCGTAGGAACCGTTCGATCCGTTCGAACCGTAGAAACCGTCCAAGCTGTACAAATTGTCCAAATCGTTCAAATTAATCCAGAAACTTCAAAATTCAATGAACATTAAAAAAAATTATTATTTTTCTGCATTTTATAGAAGCTTAGATATAAAATTGTGTCTTAGTTATTTTTCTGGAGCCTCCGAACCGTAGGAACCACCTGAACCGTAGGAACCGTTCGATCCGTTCGAACCGTAGAAACCGTCCAAGCTGTACAAATTGTCCAAATCGTTCAAATTAATCCAGAAACATAGAAATTCAATGAACTTTAAAAAAAATTATTATTTTTCTGCATTTTATAGAAGCTTAGATATAAAATTGTGTCTTAGTTATTTTTCTGGAGCCTCCGAACCGTAGGAACCACCTGAACCGTAGGAACCGTTCGATCCGTTCGAACCGTAGAAACCGTCCAAGCTGTACAAATTGTCCAAATCGTTCAAATTAATCCAGAAACTTCAAAATTCAATAAACTTTAAATAAAATAATTATTTCTCTGAATTTTATAGAAGCTTAGATATAAAATTGTGTCTTAGTTATTTTTCTGGAGCCTCCGAACCGTAGGAACCACCTGAACCGTAGGAACCGTTCGATCCGTTCGAACCGTAGAAACCGTCCAAGCTGTACAAATTGTCCAAATCGTTCAAATTAATCCAGAAACTTCAAAATTCAATAAACTTTAAATAAAATAATTATTTCTCTGAATTTTATAGAAGCTTAGATATAAAATTGTGTCTTAGTTATTTTTCTGGAGCCTCCGAACCGTAGGAACCACCTGAACCGTAGGAACCGTTCGATCCGTTCGAACCGTAGAAACCGTCCAAGCTGTACAAATTGTCCAAATCGTTCAAATTAATCCAGAAACTTCAAAATTCAATAAACTTTAAATAAAATAATTATTTCTCTGAATTTTATAGAAGCTTAGATATAAAATTGTGACTTAGTTATTTTTCTGGAGCCTCCGAACCGTAGGAACCACCTGAACCGTAGGAACCGTTCGATCCGTTCGAACCGTAGAAACCGTCCAAGCTGTACAAATTGTCCAAATCGTTCAAATTAATCCAGAAACTTCAAAATTCAATAAACTTTAAATAAAATAATTATTTCTCTGAATTTTATAGAAGCTTAGATATAAAATTGTGTCTTAGTTATTTTTCTGGAGCCTCCGAACCGTAGGAACCACCTGAACCGTAGGAACCGTTCGATCCGTTCGAACCGTAGAAACCGTCCAAGCTGTACAAATTGTCCAAATCGTTCAAATTAATCCAGAAACTTCAAAATTCAATAAACTTTAAATAAAATAATTATTTTTCTGAATTTTATAGAAGCTTAGATATAAAATTGTGTCTTAGTTATTTTTCTGGAGCCTCCGAACCGTAGGAACCACCTGAACCGTAGGAACCGTTCGATCCGTTCGAACCGTAGAAACCGTCCAAGCTGTACAAATTGTCCAAATCGTTCAAATTAATCCAGAAACATAGAAATTCAATGAACTTTAAAAAAAATTATTATTTTTCTGCATTTTATAGAAGCTTAGATATAAAATTGTGTCTTAGTTATTTTTCTGGAGCCTCCGAACCGTAGGAACCACCTGAACCGTAGGAACCGTTCGATCCGTTCGAACCGTAGAAACCGTCCAAGCTGTACAAATTGTCCAAATCGTTCAAATTAATCCAGAAACATAGAAATTCAATGAACTTTAAAAAAAATTATTATTTTTCTGCATTTTATAGAAGCTTAGATATAAAATTGTGTCTTAGTTATTTTTCTGGAGCCTCCGAACCGTAGGAACCACCTGAACCGTAGGAACCGTTCGATCCGTTCGAACCGTAGAAACCGTCCAAGCTGTACAAATTGTCCAAATCGTTCAAATTAATCCAGAAACTTCAAAATTCAATAAACTTTAAATAAAATAATTATTTCTCTGAATTTTATAGAAGCTTAGATATAAAATTGTGTCTTAGTTATTTTTCTGGAGCCTCCGAACCGTAGGAACCACCTGAACCGTAGGAACCGTTCGATCCGTTCGAACCGTAGAAACCGTCCAAGCTGTACAAATTGTCCAAATCGTTCAAATTAATCCAGAAACTTCAAAATTCAATAAACTTTAAATAAAATAATTATTTCTCTGAATTTTATAGAAGCTTAGATATAAAATTGTGTCTTAGTTATTTTTCTGGAGCCTCCGAACCGTAGGAACCACCTGAACCGTAGGAACCGTTCGATCCGTTCGAACCGTAGAAACCGTCCAAGCTGTACAAATTGTCCAAATCGTTCAAATTAATCCAGAAACTTCAAAATTCAATAAACTTTAAATAAAATAATTATTTTTCTGAATTTTATAGAAGCTTAGATATAAAATTGTGTCTTAGTTATTTTTCTGGAGCCTCCGAACCGTAGGAACCACCTGAACCGTAGGAACCGTTCGATCCGTTCGAACCGTAGAAACCGTCCAAGCTGTACAAATTGTCCAAATCGTTCAAATTAATCCAGAAACATAGAAATTCAATGAACTTTAAAAAAAATTATTATTTTTCTGCATTTTATAGAAGCTTAGATATAAAATTGTGTCTTAGTTATTTTTCTGGAGCCTCCGAACCGTAGGAACCACCTGAACCGTAGGAACCGTTCGATCCGTTCGAACCGTAGAAACCGTCCAAGCTGTACAAATTGTCCAAATCGTTCAAATTAATCCAGAAACATAGAAATTCAATGAACTTTAAAAAAAATTATTATTTTTCTGCATTTTATAGAAGCTTAGATATAAAATTGTGTCTTAGTTATTTTTCTGGAGCCTCCGAACCGTAGGAACCACCTGAACCGTAGGAACCGTTCGATCCGTTCGAACCGTAGAAACCGTCCAAGCTGTACAAATTGTCCAAATCGTTCAAATTAATCCAGAAACTTCAAAATTCAATAAACTTTAAATAAAATAATTATTTTTCTGAATTTTATAGAAGCTTAGATATAAAATTGTGTCTTAGTTATTTTTCTGGAGCCTCCGAACCGTAGGAACCACCTGAACCGTAGGAACCGTTCGATCCGTTCGAACCGTAGAAACCGTCCAAGCTGTACAAATTGTCCAAATCGTTCAAATTAATCCAGAAACATAGAAATTCAATGAACTTTAAAAAAAATTATTATTTTTCTGCATTTTATAGAAGCTTAGATATAAAATTGTGTCTTAGTTATTTTTCTGGAGCCTCCGAACCGTAGGAACCACCTGAACCGTAGGAACCGTTCGATCCGTTCGAACCGTAGAAACCGTCCAAGCTGTACAAATTGTCCAAATCGTTCAAATTAATCCAGAAACTTCAAAATTCAATAAACTTTAAATAAAATAATTATTTTTCTGAATTTTATAGAAGCTTAGATATAAAATTGTGTCTTAGTTATTTTTCTGGAGCCTCCGAACCGTAGGAACCACCTGAACCGTAGGAACCGTTCGATCCGTTCGAACCGTAGAAACCGTCCAAGCTGTACAAATTGTCCAAATCGTTCAAATTAATCCAGAAACTTCAAAATTCAATAAACTTTAAATAAAATAATTATTTCTCTGAATTTTATAGAAGCTTAGATATAAAATTGTGTCTTAGTTATTTTTCTGGAGCCTCCGAACCGTAGGAACCACCTGAACCGTAGGAACCGTTCGATCCGTTCGAACCGTAGAAACCGTCCAAGCTGTACAAATTGTCCAAATCGTTCAAATTAATCCAGAAACTTCAAAATTCAATAAACTTTAAATAAAATAATTATTTCTCTGAATTTTATAGAAGCTTAGATATAAAATTGTGACTTAGTTATTTTTCTGGAGCCTCCGAACCGTAGGAACCACCTGAACCGTAGGAACCGTTCGATCCGTTCGAACCGTAGAAACCGTCCAAGCTGTACAAATTGTCCAAATCGTTCAAATTAATCCAGAAACTTCAAAATTCAATAAACTTTAAATAAAATAATTATTTCTCTGAATTTTATAGAAGCTTAGATATAAAATTGTGTCTTAGTTATTTTTCTGGAGCCTCCGAACCGTAGGAACCACCTGAACCGTAGGAACCGTTCGATCCGTTCGAACCGTAGAAACCGTCCAAGCTGTACAAATTGTCCAAATCGTTCAAATTAATCCAGAAACTTCAAAATTCAATAAACTTTAAATAAAATAATTATTTCTCTGAATTTTATAGAAGCTTAGATATAAAATTGTGACTTAGTTATTTTTCTGGAGCCTCCGAACCGTAGGAACCACCTGAACCGTAGGAACCGTTCGATCCGTTCGAACCGTAGAAACCGTCCAAGCTGTACAAATTGTCCAAATCGTTCAAATTAATCCAGAAACTTCAAAATTCAATAAACTTTAAATAAAATAATTATTTCTCTGAATTTTATAGAAGCTTAGATATAAAATTGTGTCTTAGTTATTTTTCTGGAGCCTCCGAACCGTAGGAACCACCTGAACCGTAGGAACCGTTCGATCCGTTCGAACCGTAGAAACCGTCCAAGCTGTACAAATTGTCCAAATCGTTCAAATTAATCCAGAAACTTCAAAATTCAATAAACTTTAAATAAAATAATTATTTCTCTGAATTTTATAGAAGCTTAGATATAAAATTGTGTCTTAGTTATTTTTCTGGAGCCTCCGAACCGTAGGAACCACCTGAACCGTAGGAACCGTTCGATCCGTTCGAACCGTAGAAACCGTCCAAGCTGTACAAATTGTCCAAATCGTTCAAATTAATCCAGAAACTTCAAAATTCAATAAACTTTAAATAAAATAATTATTTCTCTGAATTTTATAGAAGCTTAGATATAAAGTTGTGTCTTAGTTATTTTTCTGGAGCCTCCGAACCGTAGGAACCACCTGAACCGTAGGAACCGTTCGATCCGTTCGAACCGTAGAAACCGTCCAAGCTGTACAAATTGTCCAAATCGTTCAAATTAATCCAGAAACTTCAAAATTCAATAAACTTTAAATAAAATAATTATTTCTCTGAATTTTATAGAAGCTTAGATATAAAATTGTGACTTAGTTATTTTTCTGGAGCCTCCGAACCGTAGGAACCACCTGAACCGTAGGAACCGTTCGATCCGTTCGAACCGTAGAAACCGTCCAAGCTGTACAAATTGTCCAAATCGTTCAAATTAATCCAGAAACTTCAAAATTCAATAAACTTTAAATAAAATAATTATTTCTCTGAATTTTATAGAAGCTTAGATATAAAATTGTGTCTTAGTTATTTTTCTGGAGCCTCCGAACCGTAGGAACCACCTGAACCGTAGGAACCGTTCGATCCGTTCGAACCGTAGAAACCGTCCAAGCTGTACAAATTGTCCAAATCGTTCAAATTAATCCAGAAACTTCAAAATTCAATAAACTTTAAATAAAATAATTATTTCTCTGAATTTTATAGAAGTTTAGATATAAAGTTGTGTCTTAGTTATTTTTCTGGAGCCTCCGAACCGTAGGAACCACCTGAACCGTAGGAACCGTTCGATCCGTTCGAACCGTAGAAACCGTCCAAGCTGTACAAATTGTCCAAATCGTTCAAATTAATCCAGAAACATAGAAATTCAATGAACTTTAAAAAAAATTATTATTTTTCTGCATTTTATAGAAGCTTAGATATAAAATTGTGTCTTAGTTATTTTTCTGGAGCCTCCGAACCGTAGGAACCACCTGAACCGTAGGAACCGTTCGATCCGTTCGAACCGTAGAAACCGTCCAAGCTGTACAAATTGTCCAAATCGTTCAAATTAATCCAGAAACATAGAAATTCAATGAACTTTAAAAAAAATTATTATTTTTCTGCATTTTATAGAAGCTTAGATATAAAATTGTGTCTTAGTTATTTTTCTGGAGCCTCCGAACCGTAGGAACCACCTGAACCGTAGGAACCGTTCGATCCGTTCGAACCGTAGAAACCGTCCAAGCTGTACAAATTGTCCAAATCGTTCAAATTAATCCAGAAACATAGAAATTCAATGAACTTTAAAAAAAATTATTATTTTTCTGCATTTTATAGAAGCTTAGATATAAAATTGTGTCTTAGTTATTTTTCTGGAGCCTCCGAACCGTAGGAACCACCTGAACCGTAGGAACCGTTCGATCCGTTCGAACCGTAGAAACCGTCCAAGCTGTACAAATTGTCCAAATCGTTCAAATTAATCCAGAAACTTCAAAATTCAATAAACTTTAAATAAAATAATTATTTCTCTGAATTTTATAGAAGCTTAGATATAAAATTGTGTCTTAGTTATTTTTCTGGAGCCTCCGAACCGTAGGAACCACCTGAACCGTAGGAACCGTTCGATCCGTTCGAACCGTAGAAACCGTCCAAGCTGTACAAATTGTCCAAATCGTTCAAATTAATCCAGAAACTTCAAAATTCAATAAACTTTAAATAAAATAATTATTTCTCTGAATTTTATAGAAGCTTAGATATAAAGTTGTGTCTTAGTTATTTTTCTGGAGCCTCCGAACCGTAGGAACCACCTGAACCGTAGGAACCGTTCGATCCGTTCGAACCGTAGAAACCGTCCAAGCTGTACAAATTGTCCAAATCGTTCAAATTAATCCAGAAACTTCAAAATTCAATAAACTTTAAATAAAATAATTATTTCTCTGAATTTTATAGAAGCTTAGATATAAAATTGTGACTTAGTTATTTTTCTGGAGCCTCCGAACCGTAGGAACCACCTGAACCGTAGGAACCGTTCGATCCGTTCGAACCGTAGAAACCGTCCAAGCTGTACAAATTGTCCAAATCGTTCAAATTAATCCAGAAACTTCAAAATTCAATAAACTTTAAATAAAATAATTATTTCTCTGAATTTTATAGAAGCTTAGATATAAAATTGTGTCTTAGTTATTTTTCTGGAGCCTCCGAACCGTAGGAACCACCTGAACCGTAGGAACCGTTCGATCCGTTCGAACCGTAGAAACCGTCCAAGCTGTACAAATTGTCCAAATCGTTCAAATTAATCCAGAAACTTCAAAATTCAATAAACTTTAAATAAAATAATTATTTCTCTGAATTTTATAGAAGCTTAGATATAAAATTGTGTCTTAGTTATTTTTCTGGAGCCTCCGAACCGTAGGAACCACCTGAACCGTAGGAACCGTTCGATCCGTTCGAACCGTAGAAACCGTCCAAGCTGTACAAATTGTCCAAATCGTTCAAATTAATCCAGAAACATAGAAATTCAATGAACTTTAAAAAAAATTATTATTTTTCTGCATTTTATAGAAGCTTAGATATAAAATTGTGTCTTAGTTATTTTTCTGGAGCCTCCGAACCGTAGGAACCACCTGAACCGTAGGAACCGTTCGATCCGTTCGAACCGTAGAAACCGTCCAAGCTGTACAAATTGTCCAAATCGTTCAAATTAATCCAGAAACATAGAAATTCAATGAACTTTAAAAAAAATTATTATTTTTCTGCATTTTATAGAAGCTTAGATATAAAATTGTGTCTTAGTTATTTTTCTGGAGCCTCCGAACCGTAGGAACCACCTGAACCGTAGGAACCGTTCGATCCGTTCGAACCGTAGAAACCGTCCAAGCTGTACAAATTGTCCAAATCGTTCAAATTAATCCAGAAACTTCAAAATTCAATAAACTTTAAATAAAATAATTATTTCTCTGAATTTTATAGAAGCTTAGATATAAAATTGTGTCTTAGTTATTTTTCTGGAGCCTCCGAACCGTAGGAACCACCTGAACCGTAGGAACCGTTCGATCCGTTCGAACCGTAGAAACCGTCCAAGCTGTACAAATTGTCCAAATCGTTCAAATTAATCCAGAAACTTCAAAATTCAATAAACTTTAAATGAAATAATTATTTCTCTACATTTTATAGAAGCTTAGATATAAAATTGTGTCTTAGTTATTTTTCTGGAGCCTCCGAACCGTAGGAACCACCTGAACCGTAGGAACCGTTCGATCCGTTCGAACCGTAGAAACCGTCCAAGCTGTACAAATTGTCCAAATCGTTCAAATTAATCCAGAAACTTCAAAATTCAATAAACTTTAAATAAAATAATTATTTCTCTGAATTTTATAGAAGCTTAGATATAAAATTGTGTCTTAGTTATTTTTCTGGAGCCTCCGAACCGTAGGAACCACCTGAACCGTAGGAACCGTTCGATCCGTTCGAACCGTAGAAACCGTCCAAGCTGTACAAATTGTCCAAATCGTTCAAATTAATCCAGAAACTTAGAAATTCAATGAATATTAAAAAAAAATAATATTTTTCTGCATTTTATAGAAGCTTAGATATAAAATTGTGTCTTAGTTATTTTTCTGGAGCCTCCGAACCGTAGGAACCACCTGAACCGTAGGAACCGTTCGATCCGTTCGAACCGTAGAAACCGTCCAAGCTGTACAAATTGTCCAAATCGTTCAAATTAATCCAGAAACTTCAAAATTCAATAAACTTTAAATAAAATAATTATTTCTCTGAATTTTATAGAAGCTTAGATATAAAATTGTGTCTTAGTTATTTTTCTGGAGCCTCCGAACCGTAGGAACCACCTGAACCGTAGGAACCGTTCGATCCGTTCGAACCGTAGAAACCGTCCAAGCTGTACAAATTGTCCAAATCGTTCAAATTAATCCAGAAACTTAGAAATTCAATGAATATTAAAAAAAAATAATATTTTTCTGCATTTTATAGAAGCTTAGATATAAAATTGTGTCTTAGTTATTTTTCTGGAGCCTCCGAACCGTAGGAACCACCTGAACCGTAGGAACCGTTCGATCCGTTCGAACCGTAGAAACCGTCCAAGCTGTACAAATTGTCCAAATCGTTCAAATTAATCCAGAAACTTCAAAATTCAATAAACTTTAAATGAAATAATTATTTCTCTACATTTTATAGAAGCTTAGATATAAAATTGTGTCTTAGTTATTTTTCTGGAGCCTCCGAACCGTAGGAACCACCTGAACCGTAGGAACCGTTCGATCCGTTCGAACCGTAGAAACCGTCCAAGCTGTACAAATTGTCCAAATCGTTCAAATTAATCCAGAAACTTCAAAATTCAATAAACTTTAAATAAAATAATTATTTCTCTGAATTTTATAGAAGCTTAGATATAAAATTGTGTCTTAGTTATTTTTCTGGAGCCTCCGAACCGTAGGAACCACCTGAACCGTAGGAACCGTTCGATCCGTTCGAACCGTAGAAACCGTCCAAGCTGTACAAATTGTCCAAATCGTTCAAATTAATCCAGAAACTTAGAAATTCAATGAATATTAAAAAAAAATAATATTTTTCTGCATTTTATAGAAGCTTAGATATAAAATTGTGTCTTAGTTATTTTTCTGGAGCCTCCGAACCGTAGGAACCACCTGAACCGTAGGAACCGTTCGATCCGTTCGAACCGTAGAAACCGTCCAAGCTGTACAAATTGTCCAAATCGTTCAAATTAATCCAGAAACTTCAAAATTCAATAAACTTTAAATAAAATAATTATTTCTCTGAATTTTATAGAAGCTTAGATATAAAATTGTGTCTTAGTTATTTTTCTGGAGCCTCCGAACCGTAGGAACCACCTGAACCGTAGGAACCGTTCGATCCGTTCGAACCGTAGAAACCGTCCAAGCTGTATAAATTGTCCAAATCGTTCAAATTAATCCAGAAACTTAGAAATTCAATGAACATTAAAAAAAATAATTATTTTTCTGCATTTTATAGAAGCTTAGATATAAAATTGTGTCTTAGTTATTTTTCTGGAGCCTCCGAACCGTAGGAACCACCTGAACCGTAGGAACCGTTCGATCCGTTCGAACCGTAGAAACCGTCCAAGCTGTACAAATTGTCCAAATCGTTCAAATTAATCCAGAAACTTCAAAATTCAATAAACTTTAAATAAAATAATTATTTCTCTGAATTTTATAGAAGCTTAGATATAAAATTGTGTCTTAGTTATTTTTCTGGAGCCTCCGAACCGTAGGAACCACCTGAACCGTAGGAACCGTTCGATCCGTTCGAACCGTAGAAACCGTCCAAGCTGTACAAATTGTCCAAATCGTTCAAATTAATCCAGAAACTTCAAAATTCAATAAACTTTAAATAAAATAATTATTTCTCTGAATTTTATAGAAGCTTAGATATAAAATTGTGTCTTAGTTATTTTTCTGGAGCCTCCGAACCGTAGGAACCACCTGAACCGTAGGAACCGTTCGATCCGTTCGAACCGTAGAAACCGTCCAAGCTGTACAAATTGTCCAAATCGTTCAAATTAATCCAGAAACTTAGAAATTCAATATACTTTAAATGAAATAATTATTTCTCTACATTTTATAGAAGCTTAGATATAAAATTGTGTCTTAGTTATTTTTCTGGAGCCTCCGAACCGTAGGAACCACCTGAACCGTAGGAACCGTTCGATCCGTTCGAACCGTAGAAACCGTCCAAGCTGTACAAATTGTCCAAATCGTTCAAATTAATCCAGAAACTTCAAAATTCAATGAACATTAAAAAAAATTATTATTTTTCTGCATTTTATAGAAGCTTAGATATAAAATTGTGTCTTAGTTATTTTTCTGGAGCCTCCGAACCGTAGGAACCACCTGAACCGTAGGAACCGTTCGATCCGTTCGAACCGTAGAAACCGTCCAAGCTGTACAAATTGTCCAAATCGTTCAAATTAATCCAGAAACATAGAAATTCAATGAACTTTAAAAAAAATTATTATTTTTCTGCATTTTATAGAAGCTTAGATATAAAATTGTGTCTTAGTTATTTTTCTGGAGCCTCCGAACCGTAGGAACCACCTGAACCGTAGGAACCGTTCGATCCGTTCGAACCGTAGAAACCGTCCAAGCTGTACAAATTGTCCAAATCGTTCAAATTAATCCAGAAACTTCAAAATTCAATAAACTTTAAATAAAATAATTATTTCTCTGAATTTTATAGAAGCTTAGATATAAAATTGTGTCTTAGTTATTTTTCTGGAGCCTCCGAACCGTAGGAACCACCTGAACCGTAGGAACCGTTCGATCCGTTCGAACCGTAGAAACCGTCCAAGCTGTACAAATTGTCCAAATCGTTCAAATTAATCCAGAAACTTCAAAATTCAATAAACTTTAAATAAAATAATTATTTCTCTGAATTTTATAGAAGCTTAGATATAAAATTGTGTCTTAGTTATTTTTCTGGAGCCTCCGAACCGTAGGAACCACCTGAACCGTAGGAACCGTTCGATCCGTTCGAACCGTAGAAACCGTCCAAGCTGTACAAATTGTCCAAATCGTTCAAATTAATCCAGAAACTTCAAAATTCAATAAACTTTAAATAAAATAATTATTTCTCTGAATTTTATAGAAGCTTAGATATAAAATTGTGACTTAGTTATTTTTCTGGAGCCTCCGAACCGTAGGAACCACCTGAACCGTAGGAACCGTTCGATCCGTTCGAACCGTAGAAACCGTCCAAGCTGTACAAATTGTCCAAATCGTTCAAATTAATCCAGAAACTTCAAAATTCAATAAACTTTAAATAAAATAATTATTTCTCTGAATTTTATAGAAGCTTAGATATAAAATTGTGTCTTAGTTATTTTTCTGGAGCCTCCGAACCGTAGGAACCACCTGAACCGTAGGAACCGTTCGATCCGTTCGAACCGTAGAAACCGTCCAAGCTGTACAAATTGTCCAAATCGTTCAAATTAATCCAGAAACTTCAAAATTCAATAAACTTTAAATAAAATAATTATTTCTCTGAATTTTATAGAAGCTTAGATATAAAATTGTGTCTTAGTTATTTTTCTGGAGCCTCCGAACCGTAGGAACCACCTGAACCGTAGGAACCGTTCGATCCGTTCGAACCGTAGAAACCGTCCAAGCTGTACAAATTGTCCAAATCGTTCAAATTAATCCAGAAACTTCAAAATTCAATAAACTTTAAATAAAATAATTATTTTTCTGAATTTTATAGAAGCTTAGATATAAAATTGTGTCTTAGTTATTTTTCTGGAGCCTCCGAACCGTAGGAACCACCTGAACCGTAGGAACCGTTCGATCCGTTCGAACCGTAGAAACCGTCCAAGCTGTACAAATTGTCCAAATCGTTCAAATTAATCCAGAAACATAGAAATTCAATGAACTTTAAAAAAAATTATTATTTTTCTGCATTTTATAGAAGCTTAGATATAAAATTGTGTCTTAGTTATTTTTCTGGAGCCTCCGAACCGTAGGAACCACCTGAACCGTAGGAACCGTTCGATCCGTTCGAACCGTAGAAACCGTCCAAGCTGTACAAATTGTCCAAATCGTTCAAATTAATCCAGAAACATAGAAATTCAATGAACTTTAAAAAAAATTATTATTTTTCTGCATTTTATAGAAGCTTAGATATAAAATTGTGTCTTAGTTATTTTTCTGGAGCCTCCGAACCGTAGGAACCACCTGAACCGTAGGAACCGTTCGATCCGTTCGAACCGTAGAAACCGTCCAAGCTGTACAAATTGTCCAAATCGTTCAAATTAATCCAGAAACTTCAAAATTCAATAAACTTTAAATAAAATAATTATTTCTCTGAATTTTATAGAAGCTTAGATATAAAATTGTGTCTTAGTTATTTTTCTGGAGCCTCCGAACCGTAGGAACCACCTGAACCGTAGGAACCGTTCGATCCGTTCGAACCGTAGAAACCGTCCAAGCTGTACAAATTGTCCAAATCGTTCAAATTAATCCAGAAACTTCAAAATTCAATAAACTTTAAATAAAATAATTATTTCTCTGAATTTTATAGAAGCTTAGATATAAAATTGTGACTTAGTTATTTTTCTGGAGCCTCCGAACCGTAGGAACCACCTGAACCGTAGGAACCGTTCGATCCGTTCGAACCGTAGAAACCGTCCAAGCTGTACAAATTGTCCAAATCGTTCAAATTAATCCAGAAACTTCAAAATTCAATAAACTTTAAATAAAATAATTATTTCTCTGAATTTTATAGAAGCTTAGATATAAAATTGTGTCTTAGTTATTTTTCTGGAGCCTCCGAACCGTAGGAACCACCTGAACCGTAGGAACCGTTCGATCCGTTCGAACCGTAGAAACCGTCCAAGCTGTACAAATTGTCCAAATCGTTCAAATTAATCCAGAAACTTCAAAATTCAATAAACTTTAAATAAAATAATTATTTCTCTGAATTTTATAGAAGCTTAGATATAAAATTGTGTCTTAGTTATTTTTCTGGAGCCTCCGAACCGTAGGAACCACCTGAACCGTAGGAACCGTTCGATCCGTTCGAACCGTAGAAACCGTCCAAGCTGTACAAATTGTCCAAATCGTTCAAATTAATCCAGAAACTTCAAAATTCAATAAACTTTAAATAAAATAATTATTTCTCTGAATTTTATAGAAGCTTAGATATAAAATTGTGTCTTAGTTATTTTTCTGGAGCCTCCGAACCGTAGGAACCACCTGAACCGTAGGAACCGTTCGATCCGTTCGAACCGTAGAAACCGTCCAAGCTGTACAAATTGTCCAAATCGTTCAAATTAATCCAGAAACTTCAAAATTCAATAAACTTTAAATAAAATAATTATTTTTCTGAATTTTATAGAAGCTTAGATATAAAATTGTGTCTTAGTTATTTTTCTGGAGCCTCCGAACCGTAGGAACCACCTGAACCGTAGGAACCGTTCGATCCGTTCGAACCGTAGAAACCGTCCAAGCTGTACAAATTGTCCAAATCGTTCAAATTAATCCAGAAACTTCAAAATTCAATAAACTTTAAATAAAATAATTATTTCTCTGAATTTTATAGAAGCTTAGATATAAAATTGTGTCTTAGTTATTTTTCTGGAGCCTCCGAACCGTAGGAACCACCTGAACCGTAGGAACCGTTCGATCCGTTCGAACCGTAGAAACCGTCCAAGCTGTACAAATTGTCCAAATCGTTCAAATTAATCCAGAAACTTCAAAATTCAATAAACTTTAAATAAAATAATTATTTCTCTGAATTTTATAGAAGCTTAGATATAAAATTGTGTCTTAGTTATTTTTCTGGAGCCTCCGAACCGTAGGAACCACCTGAACCGTAGGAACCGTTCGATCCGTTCGAACCGTAGAAACCGTCCAAGCTGTACAAATTGTCCAAATCGTTCAAATTAATCCAGAAACTTCAAAATTCAATAAACTTTAAATAAAATAATTATTTCTCTGAATTTTATAGAAGCTTAGATATAAAATTGTGACTTAGTTATTTTTCTGGAGCCTCCGAACCGTAGGAACCACCTGAACCGTAGGAACCGTTCGATCCGTTCGAACCGTAGAAACCGTCCAAGCTGTACAAATTGTCCAAATCGTTCAAATTAATCCAGAAACTTCAAAATTCAATAAACTTTAAATAAAATAATTATTTCTCTGAATTTTATAGAAGCTTAGATATAAAATTGTGTCTTAGTTATTTTTCTGGAGCCTCCGAACCGTAGGAACCACCTGAACCGTAGGAACCGTTCGATCCGTTCGAACCGTAGAAACCGTCCAAGCTGTACAAATTGTCCAAATCGTTCAAATTAATCCAGAAACTTCAAAATTCAATAAACTTTAAATAAAATAATTATTTCTCTGAATTTTATAGAAGCTTAGATATAAAATTGTGTCTTAGTTATTTTTCTGGAGCCTCCGAACCGTAGGAACCACCTGAACCGTAGGAACCGTTCGATCCGTTCGAACCGTAGAAACCGTCCAAGCTGTACAAATTGTCCAAATCGTTCAAATTAATCCAGAAACATAGAAATTCAATGAACTTTAAAAAAAATTATTATTTTTCTGCATTTTATAGAAGCTTAGATATAAAATTGTGTCTTAGTTATTTTTCTGGAGCCTCCGAACCGTAGGAACCACCTGAACCGTAGGAACCGTTCGATCCGTTCGAACCGTAGAAACCGTCCAAGCTGTACAAATTGTCCAAATCGTTCAAATTAATCCAGAAACATAGAAATTCAATGAACTTTAAAAAAAATTATTATTTTTCTGCATTTTATAGAAGCTTAGATATAAAATTGTGTCTTAGTTATTTTTCTGGAGCCTCCGAACCGTAGGAACCACCTGAACCGTAGGAACCGTTCGATCCGTTCGAACCGTAGAAACCGTCCAAGCTGTACAAATTGTCCAAATCGTTCAAATTAATCCAGAAACTTCAAAATTCAATAAACTTTAAATAAAATAATTATTTCTCTGAATTTTATAGAAGCTTAGATATAAAATTGTGACTTAGTTATTTTTCTGGAGCCTCCGAACCGTAGGAACCACCTGAACCGTAGGAACCGTTCGATCCGTTCGAACCGTAGAAACCGTCCAAGCTGTACAAATTGTCCAAATCGTTCAAATTAATCCAGAAACTTCAAAATTCAATAAACTTTAAATAAAATAATTATTTCTCTGAATTTTATAGAAGCTTAGATATAAAATTGTGTCTTAGTTATTTTTCTGGAGCCTCCGAACCGTAGGAACCACCTGAACCGTAGGAACCGTTCGATCCGTTCGAACCGTAGAAACCGTCCAAGCTGTACAAATTGTCCAAATCGTTCAAATTAATCCAGAAACTTCAAAATTCAATAAACTTTAAATAAAATAATTATTTCTCTGAATTTTATAGAAGCTTAGATATAAAATTGTGTCTTAGTTATTTTTCTGGAGCCTCCGAACCGTAGGAACCACCTGAACCGTAGGAACCGTTCGATCCGTTCGAACCGTAGAAACCGTCCAAGCTGTACAAATTGTCCAAATCGTTCAAATTAATCCAGAAACTTCAAAATTCAATAAACTTTAAATAAAATAATTATTTTTCTGAATTTTATAGAAGCTTAGATATAAAATTGTGTCTTAGTTATTTTTCTGGAGCCTCCGAACCGTAGGAACCACCTGAACCGTAGGAACCGTTCGATCCGTTCGAACCGTAGAAACCGTCCAAGCTGTACAAATTGTCCAAATCGTTCAAATTAATCCAGAAACATAGAAATTCAATGAACTTTAAAAAAAATTATTATTTTTCTGCATTTTATAGAAGCTTAGATATAAAATTGTGTCTTAGTTATTTTTCTGGAGCCTCCGAACCGTAGGAACCACCTGAACCGTAGGAACCGTTCGATCCGTTCGAACCGTAGAAACCGTCCAAGCTGTACAAATTGTCCAAATCGTTCAAATTAATCCAGAAACTTCAAAATTCAATAAACTTTAAATAAAATAATTATTTCTCTGAATTTTATAGAAGCTTAGATATAAAATTGTGTCTTAGTTATTTTTCTGGAGCCTCCGAACCGTAGGAACCACCTGAACCGTAGGAACCGTTCGATCCGTTCGAACCGTAGAAACCGTCCAAGCTGTACAAATTGTCCAAATCGTTCAAATTAATCCAGAAACTTCAAAATTCAATAAACTTTAAATAAAATAATTATTTCTCTGAATTTTATAGAAGCTTAGATATAAAATTGTGACTTAGTTATTTTTCTGGAGCCTCCGAACCGTAGGAACCACCTGAACCGTAGGAACCGTTCGATCCGTTCGAACCGTAGAAACCGTCCAAGCTGTACAAATTGTCCAAATCGTTCAAATTAATCCAGAAACTTCAAAATTCAATAAACTTTAAATAAAATAATTATTTCTCTGAATTTTATAGAAGCTTAGATATAAAATTGTGTCTTAGTTATTTTTCTGGAGCCTCCGAACCGTAGGAACCACCTGAACCGTAGGAACCGTTCGATCCGTTCGAACCGTAGAAACCGTCCAAGCTGTACAAATTGTCCAAATCGTTCAAATTAATCCAGAAACTTCAAAATTCAATAAACTTTAAATAAAATAATTATTTCTCTGAATTTTATAGAAGCTTAGATATAAAATTGTGTCTTAGTTATTTTTCTGGAGCCTCCGAACCGTAGGAACCACCTGAACCGTAGGAACCGTTCGATCCGTTCGAACCGTAGAAACCGTCCAAGCTGTACAAATTGTCCAAATCGTTCAAATTAATCCAGAAACTTCAAAATTCAATAAACTTTAAATAAAATAATTATTTCTCTGAATTTTATAGAAGCTTAGATATAAAATTGTGTCTTAGTTATTTTTCTGGAGCCTCCGAACCGTAGGAACCACCTGAACCGTAGGAACCGTTCGATCCGTTCGAACCGTAGAAACCGTCCAAGCTGTACAAATTGTCCAAATCGTTCAAATTAATCCAGAAACTTCAAAATTCAATAAACTTTAAATAAAATAATTATTTTTCTGAATTTTATAGAAGCTTAGATATAAAATTGTGTCTTAGTTATTTTTCTGGAGCCTCCGAACCGTAGGAACCACCTGAACCGTAGGAACCGTTCGATCCGTTCGAACCGTAGAAACCGTCCAAGCTGTACAAATTGTCCAAATCGTTCAAATTAATCCAGAAACTTCAAAATTCAATAAACTTTAAATAAAATAATTATTTCTCTGAATTTTATAGAAGCTTAGATATAAAATTGTGTCTTAGTTATTTTTCTGGAGCCTCCGAACCGTAGGAACCACCTGAACCGTAGGAACCGTTCGATCCGTTCGAACCGTAGAAACCGTCCAAGCTGTACAAATTGTCCAAATCGTTCAAATTAATCCAGAAACTTCAAAATTCAATAAACTTTAAATAAAATAATTATTTCTCTGAATTTTATAGAAGCTTAGATATAAAATTGTGTCTTAGTTATTTTTCTGGAGCCTCCGAACCGTAGGAACCACCTGAACCGTAGGAACCGTTCGATCCGTTCGAACCGTAGAAACCGTCCAAGCTGTACAAATTGTCCAAATCGTTCAAATTAATCCAGAAACTTCAAAATTCAATAAACTTTAAATAAAATAATTATTTCTCTGAATTTTATAGAAGCTTAGATATAAAATTGTGACTTAGTTATTTTTCTGGAGCCTCCGAACCGTAGGAACCACCTGAACCGTAGGAACCGTTCGATCCGTTCGAACCGTAGAAACCGTCCAAGCTGTACAAATTGTCCAAATCGTTCAAATTAATCCAGAAACTTCAAAATTCAATAAACTTTAAATAAAATAATTATTTCTCTGAATTTTATAGAAGCTTAGATATAAAATTGTGTCTTAGTTATTTTTCTGGAGCCTCCGAACCGTAGGAACCACCTGAACCGTAGGAACCGTTCGATCCGTTCGAACCGTAGAAACCGTCCAAGCTGTACAAATTGTCCAAATCGTTCAAATTAATCCAGAAACTTCAAAATTCAATAAACTTTAAATAAAATAATTATTTCTCTGAATTTTATAGAAGCTTAGATATAAAATTGTGTCTTAGTTATTTTTCTGGAGCCTCCGAACCGTAGGAACCACCTGAACCGTAGGAACCGTTCGATCCGTTCGAACCGTAGAAACCGTCCAAGCTGTACAAATTGTCCAAATCGTTCAAATTAATCCAGAAACATAGAAATTCAATGAACTTTAAAAAAAATTATTATTTTTCTGCATTTTATAGAAGCTTAGATATAAAATTGTGTCTTAGTTATTTTTCTGGAGCCTCCGAACCGTAGGAACCACCTGAACCGTAGGAACCGTTCGATCCGTTCGAACCGTAGAAACCGTCCAAGCTGTACAAATTGTCCAAATCGTTCAAATTAATCCAGAAACATAGAAATTCAATGAACTTTAAAAAAAATTATTATTTTTCTGCATTTTATAGAAGCTTAGATATAAAATTGTGTCTTAGTTATTTTTCTGGAGCCTCCGAACCGTAGGAACCACCTGAACCGTAGGAACCGTTCGATCCGTTCGAACCGTAGAAACCGTCCAAGCTGTACAAATTGTCCAAATCGTTCAAATTAATCCAGAAACTTCAAAATTCAATAAACTTTAAATAAAATAATTATTTCTCTGAATTTTATAGAAGCTTAGATATAAAATTGTGACTTAGTTATTTTTCTGGAGCCTCCGAACCGTAGGAACCACCTGAACCGTAGGAACCGTTCGATCCGTTCGAACCGTAGAAACCGTCCAAGCTGTACAAATTGTCCAAATCGTTCAAATTAATCCAGAAACTTCAAAATTCAATAAACTTTAAATAAAATAATTATTTCTCTGAATTTTATAGAAGCTTAGATATAAAATTGTGTCTTAGTTATTTTTCTGGAGCCTCCGAACCGTAGGAACCACCTGAACCGTAGGAACCGTTCGATCCGTTCGAACCGTAGAAACCGTCCAAGCTGTACAAATTGTCCAAATCGTTCAAATTAATCCAGAAACTTCAAAATTCAATAAACTTTAAATAAAATAATTATTTCTCTGAATTTTATAGAAGCTTAGATATAAAATTGTGTCTTAGTTATTTTTCTGGAGCCTCCGAACCGTAGGAACCACCTGAACCGTAGGAACCGTTCGATCCGTTCGAACCGTAGAAACCGTCCAAGCTGTACAAATTGTCCAAATCGTTCAAATTAATCCAGAAACTTCAAAATTCAATAAACTTTAAATAAAATAATTATTTTTCTGAATTTTATAGAAGCTTAGATATAAAATTGTGTCTTAGTTATTTTTCTGGAGCCTCCGAACCGTAGGAACCACCTGAACCGTAGGAACCGTTCGATCCGTTCGAACCGTAGAAACCGTCCAAGCTGTACAAATTGTCCAAATCGTTCAAATTAATCCAGAAACATAGAAATTCAATGAACTTTAAAAAAAATTATTATTTTTCTGCATTTTATAGAAGCTTAGATATAAAATTGTGTCTTAGTTATTTTTCTGGAGCCTCCGAACCGTAGGAACCACCTGAACCGTAGGAACCGTTCGATCCGTTCGAACCGTAGAAACCGTCCAAGCTGTACAAATTGTCCAAATCGTTCAAATTAATCCAGAAACATAGAAATTCAATGAACTTTAAAAAAAATTATTATTTTTCTGCATTTTATAGAAGCTTAGATATAAAATTGTGTCTTAGTTATTTTTCTGGAGCCTCCGAACCGTAGGAACCACCTGAACCGTAGGAACCGTTCGATCCGTTCGAACCGTAGAAACCGTCCAAGCTGTACAAATTGTCCAAATCGTTCAAATTAATCCAGAAACTTCAAAATTCAATAAACTTTAAATAAAATAATTATTTCTCTGAATTTTATAGAAGCTTAGATATAAAATTGTGACTTAGTTATTTTTCTGGAGCCTCCGAACCGTAGGAACCACCTGAACCGTAGGAACCGTTCGATCCGTTCGAACCGTAGAAACCGTCCAAGCTGTACAAATTGTCCAAATCGTTCAAATTAATCCAGAAACTTCAAAATTCAATAAACTTTAAATAAAATAATTATTTCTCTGAATTTTATAGAAGCTTAGATATAAAATTGTGTCTTAGTTATTTTTCTGGAGCCTCCGAACCGTAGGAACCACCTGAACCGTAGGAACCGTTCGATCCGTTCGAACCGTAGAAACCGTCCAAGCTGTACAAATTGTCCAAATCGTTCAAATTAATCCAGAAACTTCAAAATTCAATAAACTTTAAATAAAATAATTATTTCTCTGAATTTTATAGAAGCTTAGATATAAAATTGTGTCTTAGTTATTTTTCTGGAGCCTCCGAACCGTAGGAACCACCTGAACCGTAGGAACCGTTCGATCCGTTCGAACCGTAGAAACCGTCCAAGCTGTACAAATTGTCCAAATCGTTCAAATTAATCCAGAAACTTCAAAATTCAATAAACTTTAAATAAAATAATTATTTCTCTGAATTTTATAGAAGCTTAGATATAAAATTGTGTCTTAGTTATTTTTCTGGAGCCTCCGAACCGTAGGAACCACCTGAACCGTAGGAACCGTTCGATCCGTTCGAACCGTAGAAACCGTCCAAGCTGTACAAATTGTCCAAATCGTTCAAATTAATCCAGAAACTTCAAAATTCAATAAACTTTAAATAAAATAATTATTTTTCTGAATTTTATAGAAGCTTAGATATAAAATTGTGTCTTAGTTATTTTTCTGGAGCCTCCGAACCGTAGGAACCACCTGAACCGTAGGAACCGTTCGATCCGTTCGAACCGTAGAAACCGTCCAAGCTGTACAAATTGTCCAAATCGTTCAAATTAATCCAGAAACATAGAAATTCAATGAACTTTAAAAAAAATTATTATTTTTCTGCATTTTATAGAAGCTTAGATATAAAATTGTGTCTTAGTTATTTTTCTGGAGCCTCCGAACCGTAGGAACCACCTGAACCGTAGGAACCGTTCGATCCGTTCGAACCGTAGAAACCGTCCAAGCTGTAAAAATTGTCCAAATCGTTCAAATTAATCCAGAAACATAGAAATTCAATGAACTTTAAAAAAAATTATTATTTTTCTGCATTTTATAGAAGCTTAGATATAAAATTGTGTCTTAGTTATTTTTCTGGAGCCTCCGAACCGTAGGAACCACCTGAACCGTAGGAACCGTTCGATCCGTTCGAACCGTAGAAACCGTCCAAGCTGTACAAATTGTCCAAATCGTTCAAATTAATCCAGAAACTTAGAAATTCAATGAATATTAAAAAAAAATAATATTTTTCTGCATTTTATAGAAGCTTAGATATAAAATTGTGTCTTAGTTATTTTTCTGGAGCCTCCGAACCGTAGGAACCACCTGAACCGTAGGAACCGTTCGATCCGTTCGAACCGTAGAAACCGTCCAAGCTGTACAAATTGTCCAAATCGTTCAAATTAATCCAGAAACTTCAAAATTCAATAAACTTTAAATAAAATAATTATTTCTCTGAATTTTATAGAAGCTTAGATATAAAATTGTGTCTTAGTTATTTTTCTGGAGCCTCCGAACCGTAGGAACCACCTGAACCGTAGGAACCGTTCGATCCGTTCGAACCGTAGAAACCGTCCAAGCTGTATAAATTGTCCAAATCGTTCAAATTAATCCAGAAACTTAGAAATTCAATGAACATTAAAAAAAATAATTATTTTTCTGCATTTTATAGAAGCTTAGATATAAAATTGTGTCTTAGTTATTTTTCTGGAGCCTCCGAACCGTAGGAACCACCTGAACCGTAGGAACCGTTCGATCCGTTCGAACCGTAGAAACCGTCCAAGCTGTACAAATTGTCCAAATCGTTCAAATTAATCCAGAAACTTCAAAATTCAATAAACTTTAAATAAAATAATTATTTCTCTGAATTTTATAGAAGCTTAGATATAAAATTGTGTCTTAGTTATTTTTCTGGAGCCTCCGAACCGTAGGAACCACCTGAACCGTAGGAACCGTTCGATCCGTTCGAACCGTAGAAACCGTCCAAGCTGTACAAATTGTCCAAATCGTTCAAATTAATCCAGAAACTTCAAAATTCAATAAACTTTAAATAAAATAATTATTTCTCTGAATTTTATAGAAGCTTAGATATAAAATTGTGTCTTAGTTATTTTTCTGGAGCCTCCGAACCGTAGGAACCACCTGAACCGTAGGAACCGTTCGATCCGTTCGAACCGTAGAAACCGTCCAAGCTGTACAAATTGTCCAAATCGTTCAAATTAATCCAGAAACTTAGAAATTCAATATACTTTAAATGAAATAATTATTTCTCTACATTTTATAGAAGCTTAGATATAAAATTGTGTCTTAGTTATTTTTCTGGAGCCTCCGAACCGTAGGAACCACCTGAACCGTAGGAACCGTTCGATCCGTTCGAACCGTAGAAACCGTCCAAGCTGTACAAATTGTCCAAATCGTTCAAATTAATCCAGAAACATAGAAATTCAATGAACTTTAAAAAAAATTATTATTTTTCTGCATTTTATAGAAGCTTAGATATAAAATTGTGTCTTAGTTATTTTTCTGGAGCCTCCGAACCGTAGGAACCACCTGAACCGTAGGAACCGTTCGATCCGTTCGAACCGTAGAAACCGTCCAAGCTGTACAAATTGTCCAAATCGTTCAAATTAATCCAGAAACTTCAAAATTCAATAAACTTTAAATAAAATAATTATTTCTCTGAATTTTATAGAAGCTTAGATATAAAATTGTGTCTTAGTTATTTTTCTGGAGCCTCCGAACCGTAGGAACCACCTGAACCGTAGGAACCGTTCGATCCGTTCGAACCGTAGAAACCGTCCAAGCTGTACAAATTGTCCAAATCGTTCAAATTAATCCAGAAACTTCAAAATTCAATAAACTTTAAATAAAATAATTATTTCTCTGAATTTTATAGAAGCTTAGATATAAAATTGTGTCTTAGTTATTTTTCTGGAGCCTCCGAACCGTAGGAACCACCTGAACCGTAGGAACCGTTCGATCCGTTCGAACCGTAGAAACCGTCCAAGCTGTACAAATTGTCCAAATCGTTCAAATTAATCCAGAAACTTCAAAATTCAATAAACTTTAAATAAAATAATTATTTCTCTGAATTTTATAGAAGCTTAGATATAAAATTGTGTCTTAGTTATTTTTCTGGAGCCTCCGAACCGTAGGAACCACCTGAACCGTAGGAACCGTTCGATCCGTTCGAACCGTAGAAACCGTCCAAGCTGTACAAATTGTCCAAATCGTTCAAATTAATCCAGAAACTTCAAAATTCAATAAACTTTAAATAAAATAATTATTTTTCTGAATTTTATAGAAGCTTAGATATAAAATTGTGTCTTAGTTATTTTTCTGGAGCCTCCGAACCGTAGGAACCACCTGAACCGTAGGAACCGTTCGATCCGTTCGAACCGTAGAAACCGTCCAAGCTGTACAAATTGTCCAAATCGTTCAAATTAATCCAGAAACATAGAAATTCAATGAACTTTAAAAAAAATTATTATTTTTCTGCATTTTATAGAAGCTTAGATATAAAATTGTGTCTTAGTTATTTTTCTGGAGCCTCCGAACCGTAGGAACCACCTGAACCGTAGGAACCGTTCGATCCGTTCGAACCGTAGAAACCGTCCAAGCTGTACAAATTGTCCAAATCGTTCAAATTAATCCAGAAACATAGAAATTCAATGAACTTTAAAAAAAATTATTATTTTTCTGCATTTTATAGAAGCTTAGATATAAAATTGTGTCTTAGTTATTTTTCTGGAGCCTCCGAACCGTAGGAACCACCTGAACCGTAGGAACCGTTCGATCCGTTCGAACCGTAGAAACCGTCCAAGCTGTACAAATTGTCCAAATCGTTCAAATTAATCCAGAAACTTCAAAATTCAATAAACTTTAAATAAAATAATTATTTCTCTGAATTTTATAGAAGCTTAGATATAAAATTGTGTCTTAGTTATTTTTCTGGAGCCTCCGAACCGTAGGAACCACCTGAACCGTAGGAACCGTTCGATCCGTTCGAACCGTAGAAACCGTCCAAGCTGTACAAATTGTCCAAATCGTTCAAATTAATCCAGAAACTTCAAAATTCAATAAACTTTAAATAAAATAATTATTTCTCTGAATTTTATAGAAGCTTAGATATAAAATTGTGACTTAGTTATTTTTCTGGAGCCTCCGAACCGTAGGAACCACCTGAACCGTAGGAACCGTTCGATCCGTTCGAACCGTAGAAACCGTCCAAGCTGTACAAATTGTCCAAATCGTTCAAATTAATCCAGAAACTTCAAAATTCAATAAACTTTAAATAAAATAATTATTTCTCTGAATTTTATAGAAGCTTAGATATAAAATTGTGTCTTAGTTATTTTTCTGGAGCCTCCGAACCGTAGGAACCACCTGAACCGTAGGAACCGTTCGATCCGTTCGAACCGTAGAAACCGTCCAAGCTGTACAAATTGTCCAAATCGTTCAAATTAATCCAGAAACTTCAAAATTCAATAAACTTTAAATAAAATAATTATTTCTCTGAATTTTATAGAAGCTTAGATATAAAATTGTGTCTTAGTTATTTTTCTGGAGCCTCCGAACCGTAGGAACCACCTGAACCGTAGGAACCGTTCGATCCGTTCGAACCGTAGAAACCGTCCAAGCTGTACAAATTGTCCAAATCGTTCAAATTAATCCAGAAACTTCAAAATTCAATAAACTTTAAATAAAATAATTATTTCTCTGAATTTTATAGAAGCTTAGATATAAAATTGTGTCTTAGTTATTTTTCTGGAGCCTCCGAACCGTAGGAACCACCTGAACCGTAGGAACCGTTCGATCCGTTCGAACCGTAGAAACCGTCCAAGCTGTACAAATTGTCCAAATCGTTCAAATTAATCCAGAAACTTCAAAATTCAATAAACTTTAAATAAAATAATTATTTTTCTGAATTTTATAGAAGCTTAGATATAAAATTGTGTCTTAGTTATTTTTCTGGAGCCTCCGAACCGTAGGAACCACCTGAACCGTAGGAACCGTTCGATCCGTTCGAACCGTAGAAACCGTCCAAGCTGTACAAATTGTCCAAATCGTTCAAATTAATCCAGAAACATAGAAATTCAATGAACTTTAAAAAAAATTATTATTTTTCTGCATTTTATAGAAGCTTAGATATAAAATTGTGTCTTAGTTATTTTTCTGGAGCCTCCGAACCGTAGGAACCACCTGAACCGTAGGAACCGTTCGATCCGTTCGAACCGTAGAAACCGTCCAAGCTGTACAAATTGTCCAAATCGTTCAAATTAATCCAGAAACATAGAAATTCAATGAACTTTAAAAAAAATTATTATTTTTCTGCATTTTATAGAAGCTTAGATATAAAATTGTGTCTTAGTTATTTTTCTGGAGCCTCCGAACCGTAGGAACCACCTGAACCGTAGGAACCGTTCGATCCGTTCGAACCGTAGAAACCGTCCAAGCTGTACAAATTGTCCAAATCGTTCAAATTAATCCAGAAACTTCAAAATTCAATAAACTTTAAATAAAATAATTATTTCTCTGAATTTTATAGAAGCTTAGATATAAAATTGTGTCTTAGTTATTTTTCTGGAGCCTCCGAACCGTAGGAACCACCTGAACCGTAGGAACCGTTCGATCCGTTCGAACCGTAGAAACCGTCCAAGCTGTACAAATTGTCCAAATCGTTCAAATTAATCCAGAAACTTCAAAATTCAATAAACTTTAAATAAAATAATTATTTCTCTGAATTTTATAGAAGCTTAGATATAAAATTGTGTCTTAGTTATTTTTCTGGAGCCTCCGAACCGTAGGAACCACCTGAACCGTAGGAACCGTTCGATCCGTTCGAACCGTAGAAACCGTCCAAGCTGTACAAATTGTCCAAATCGTTCAAATTAATCCAGAAACTTCAAAATTCAATAAACTTTAAATAAAATAATTATTTCTCTGAATTTTATAGAAGCTTAGATATAAAATTGTGTCTTAGTTATTTTTCTGGAGCCTCCGAACCGTAGGAACCACCTGAACCGTAGGAACCGTTCGATCCGTTCGAACCGTAGAAACCGTCCAAGCTGTACAAATTGTCCAAATCGTTCAAATTAATCCAGAAACATAGAAATTCAATGAACTTTAAAAAAAATTATTATTTTTCTGCATTTTATAGAAGCTTAGATATAAAATTGTGTCTTAGTTATTTTTCTGGAGCCTCCGAACCGTAGGAACCACCTGAACCGTAGGAACCGTTCGATCCGTTCGAACCGTAGAAACCGTCCAAGCTGTACAAATTGTCCAAATCGTTCAAATTAATCCAGAAACTTCAAAATTCAATAAACTTTAAATAAAATAATTATTTCTCTGAATTTTATAGAAGCTTAGATATAAAATTGTGACTTAGTTATTTTTCTGGAGCCTCCGAACCGTAGGAACCACCTGAACCGTAGGAACCGTTCGATCCGTTCGAACCGTAGAAACCGTCCAAGCTGTACAAATTGTCCAAATCGTTCAAATTAATCCAGAAACTTCAAAATTCAATAAACTTTAAATAAAATAATTATTTCTCTGAATTTTATAGAAGCTTAGATATAAAATTGTGTCTTAGTTATTTTTCTGGAGCCTCCGAACCGTAGGAACCACCTGAACCGTAGGAACCGTTCGATCCGTTCGAACCGTAGAAACCGTCCAAGCTGTACAAATTGTCCAAATCGTTCAAATTAATCCAGAAACTTCAAAATTCAATAAACTTTAAATGAAATAATTATTTCTCTACATTTTATAGAAGCTTAGATATAAAATTGTGTCTTAGTTATTTTTCTGGAGCCTCCGAACCGTAGGAACCACCTGAACCGTAGGAACCGTTCGATCCGTTCGAACCGTAGAAACCGTCCAAGCTGTACAAATTGTCCAAATCGTTCAAATTAATCCAGAAACTTCAAAATTCAATAAACTTTAAATAAAATAATTATTTCTCTGAATTTTATAGAAGCTTAGATATAAAATTGTGTCTTAGTTATTTTTCTGGAGCCTCCGAACCGTAGGAACCACCTGAACCGTAGGAACCGTTCGATCCGTTCGAACCGTAGAAACCGTCCAAGCTGTACAAATTGTCCAAATCGTTCAAATTAATCCAGAAACTTAGAAATTCAATGAATATTAAAAAAAAATAATATTTTTCTGCATTTTATAGAAGCTTAGATATAAAATTGTGTCTTAGTTATTTTTCTGGAGCCTCCGAACCGTAGGAACCACCTGAACCGTAGGAACCGTTCGATCCGTTCGAACCGTAGAAACCGTCCAAGCTGTACAAATTGTCCAAATCGTTCAAATTAATCCAGAAACTTCAAAATTCAATAAACTTTAAATAAAATAATTATTTCTCTGAATTTTATAGAAGCTTAGATATAAAATTGTGTCTTAGTTATTTTTCTGGAGCCTCCGAACCGTAGGAACCACCTGAACCGTAGGAACCGTTCGATCCGTTCGAACCGTAGAAACCGTCCAAGCTGTACAAATTGTCCAAATCGTTCAAATTAATCCAGAAACTTAGAAATTCAATGAATATTAAAAAAAAATAATATTTTTCTGCATTTTATAGAAGCTTAGATATAAAATTGTGTCTTAGTTATTTTTCTGGAGCCTCCGAACCGTAGGAACCACCTGAACCGTAGGAACCGTTCGATCCGTTCGAACCGTAGAAACCGTCCAAGCTGTACAAATTGTCCAAATCGTTCAAATTAATCCAGAAACTTCAAAATTCAATAAACTTTAAATGAAATAATTATTTCTCTACATTTTATAGAAGCTTAGATATAAAATTGTGTCTTAGTTATTTTTCTGGAGCCTCCGAACCGTAGGAACCACCTGAACCGTAGGAACCGTTCGATCCGTTCGAACCGTAGAAACCGTCCAAGCTGTACAAATTGTCCAAATCGTTCAAATTAATCCAGAAACTTCAAAATTCAATAAACTTTAAATAAAATAATTATTTCTCTGAATTTTATAGAAGCTTAGATATAAAATTGTGTCTTAGTTATTTTTCTGGAGCCTCCGAACCGTAGGAACCACCTGAACCGTAGGAACCGTTCGATCCGTTCGAACCGTAGAAACCGTCCAAGCTGTACAAATTGTCCAAATCGTTCAAATTAATCCAGAAACTTAGAAATTCAATGAATATTAAAAAAAAATAATATTTTTCTGCATTTTATAGAAGCTTAGATATAAAATTGTGTCTTAGTTATTTTTCTGGAGCCTCCGAACCGTAGGAACCACCTGAACCGTAGGAACCGTTCGATCCGTTCGAACCGTAGAAACCGTCCAAGCTGTACAAATTGTCCAAATCGTTCAAATTAATCCAGAAACTTCAAAATTCAATAAACTTTAAATAAAATAATTATTTCTCTGAATTTTATAGAAGCTTAGATATAAAATTGTGTCTTAGTTATTTTTCTGGAGCCTCCGAACCGTAGGAACCACCTGAACCGTAGGAACCGTTCGATCCGTTCGAACCGTAGAAACCGTCCAAGCTGTACAAATTGTCCAAATCGTTCAAATTAATCCAGAAACTTCAAAATTCAATAAACTTTAAATAAAATAATTATTTCTCTGAATTTTATAGAAGCTTAGATATAAAATTGTGTCTTAGTTATTTTTCTGGAGCCTCCGAACCGTAGGAACCACCTGAACCGTAGGAACCGTTCGATCCGTTCGAACCGTAGAAACCGTCCAAGCTGTACAAATTGTCCAAATCGTTCAAATTAATCCAGAAACTTCAAAATTCAATAAACTTTAAATAAAATAATTATTTCTCTGAATTTTATAGAAGCTTAGATATAAAATTGTGTCTTAGTTATTTTTCTGGAGCCTCCGAACCGTAGGAACCACCTGAACCGTAGGAACCGTTCGATCCGTTCGAACCGTAGAAACCGTCCAAGCTGTACAAATTGTCCAAATCGTTCAAATTAATCCAGAAACTTCAAAATTCAATAAACTTTAAATAAAATAATTATTTCTCTGAATTTTATAGAAGCTTAGATATAAAATTGTGTCTTAGTTATTTTTCTGGAGCCTCCGAACCGTAGGAACCACCTGAACCGTAGGAACCGTTCGATCCGTTCGAACCGTAGAAACCGTCCAAGCTGTACAAATTGTCCAAATCGTTCAAATTAATCCAGAAACTTAGAAATTCAATATACTTTAAATGAAATAATTATTTCTCTACATTTTATAGAAGCTTAGATATAAAATTGTGTCTTAGTTATTTTTCTGGAGCCTCCGAACCGTAGGAACCACCTGAACCGTAGGAACCGTTCGATCCGTTCGAACCGTAGAAACCGTCCAAGCTGTACAAATTGTCCAAATCGTTCAAATTAATCCAGAAACTTCAAAATTCAATAAACTTTAAATAAAATAATTATTTCTCTGAATTTTATAGAAGCTTAGATATAAAATTGTGTCTTAGTTATTTTTCTGGAGCCTCCGAACCGTAGGAACCACCTGAACCGTAGGAACCGTTCGATCCGTTCGAACCGTAGAAACCGTCCAAGCTGTATAAATTGTCCAAATCGTTCAAATTAATCCAGAAACTTAGAAATTCAATGAACATTAAAAAAAATAATTATTTTTCTGCATTTTATAGAAGCTTAGATATAAAATTGTGTCTTAGTTATTTTTCTGGAGCCTCCGAACCGTAGGAACCACCTGAACCGTAGGAACCGTTCGATCCGTTCGAACCGTAGAAACCGTCCAAGCTGTACAAATTGTCCAAATCGTTCAAATTAATCCAGAAACTTCAAAATTCAATAAACTTTAAATAAAATAATTATTTCTCTGAATTTTATAGAAGCTTAGATATAAAATTGTGTCTAAGTTATTTTTCTGGAGCCTCCGAACCGTAGGAACCACCTGAACCGTAGGAACCGTTCGATCCGTTCGAACCGTAGAAACCGTCCAAGCTGTACAAATTGTCCAAATCGTTCAAATTAATCCAGAAACTTCAAAATTCAATAAACTTTAAATAAAATAATTATTTCTCTGAATTTTATAGAAGCTTAGATATAAAATTGTGTCTTAGTTATTTTTCTGGAGCCTCCGAACCGTAGGAACCACCTGAACCGTAGGAACCGTTCGATCCGTTCGAACCGTAGAAACCGTCCAAGCTGTACAAATTGTCCAAATCGTTCAAATTAATCCAGAAACTTAGAAATTCAATATACTTTAAATGAAATAATTATTTCTCTACATTTTATAGAAGCTTAGATATAAAATTGTGTCTTAGTTATTTTTCTGGAGCCTCCGAACCGTAGGAACCACCTGAACCGTAGGAACCGTTCGATCCGTTCGAACCGTAGAAACCGTCCAAGCTGTACAAATTGTCCAAATCGTTCAAATTGATCCAGAAACTTCAAAATTCAATAAACTTTAAATGAAATAATTATTTCTCTACATTTTATAGAAGCTTAGATATAAAATTGTGTCTTAGTTATTTTTCTGGAGCCTCCGAACCGTAGGAACCACCTGAACCGTAGGAACCGTTCGATCCGTTCGAACCGTAGAAACCGTCCAAGCTGTACAAATTGTCCAAATCGTTCAAATTAATCCAGAAACTTAGAAATTCAATGAACATTAAAAAAAATAATTATTTTTCTGCATTTTATAGAAGCTTAGATATAAAATTGTGTCTTAGTTATTTTTCTGGAGCCTCCGAACCGTAGGAACCACCTGAACCGTAGGAACCGTTCGATCCGTTCGAACCGTAGAAACCGTCCAAGCTGTACAAATTGTCCAAATCGTTCAAATTAATCCAGAAACTTCAAAATTCAATAAACTTTAAATAAAATAATTATTTCTCTGAATTTTATAGAAGCTTAGATATAAAATTGTGTCTTAGTTATTTTTCTGGAGCCTCCGAACCGTAGGAACCACCTGAACCGTAGGAACCGTTCGATCCGTTCGAACCGTAGAAACCGTCCAAGCTGTACAAATTGTCCAAATCGTTCAAATTGATCCAGAAACTTCAAAATTCAATAAACTTTAAATGAAATAATTATTTCTCTACATTTTATAGAAGCTTAGATATAAAATTGTGTCTTAGTTATTTTTCTGGAGCCTCCGAACCGTAGGAACCACCTGAACCGTAGGAACCGTTCGATCCGTTCGAACCGTAGAAACCGTCCAAGCTGTATAAATTGTCCAAATCGTTCAAATTAATCCAGAAACTTAGAAATTCAATGAACATTAAAAAAAATAATTATTTTTCTGCATTTTATAGAAGCTTAGATATAAAATTGTGTCTTAGTTATTTTTCTGGAGCCTCCGAACCGTAGGAACCACCTGAACCGTAGGAACCGTTCGATCCGTTCGAACCGTAGAAACCGTCCAAGCTGTACAAATTGTCCAAATCGTTCAAATTAATCCAGAAACTTCAAAATTCAATAAACTTTAAATAAAATAATTATTTCTCTGAATTTTATAGAAGCTTAGATATAAAATTGTGTCTTAGTTATTTTTCTGGAGCCTCCGAACCGTAGGAACCACCTGAACCGTAGGAACCGTTCGATCCGTTCGAACCGTAGAAACCGTCCAAGCTGTACAAATTGTCCAAATCGTTCAAATTAATCCAGAAACTTCAAAATTCAATAAACTTTAAATAAAATAATTATTTCTCTGAATTTTATAGAAGCTTAGATATAAAATTGTGTCTTAGTTATTTTTCTGGAGCCTCCGAACCGTAGGAACCACCTGAACCGTAGGAACCGTTCGATCCGTTCGAACCGTAGAAACCGTCCAAGCTGTACAAATTGTCCAAATCGTTCAAATTAATCCAGAAACTTAGAAATTCAATATACTTTAAATGAAATAATTATTTCTCTACATTTTATAGAAGCTTAGATATAAAATTGTGTCTTAGTTATTTTTCTGGAGCCTCCGAACCGTAGGAACCACCTGAACCGTAGGAACCGTTCGATCCGTTCGAACCGTAGAAACCGTCCAAGCTGTACAAATTGTCCAAATCGTTCAAATTAATCCAGAAACTTCAAAATTCAATAAACTTTAAATAAAATAATTATTTCTCTGAATTTTATAGAAGCTTAGATATAAAATTGTGTCTTAGTTATTTTTCTGGAGCCTCCGAACCGTAGGAACCACCTGAACCGTAGGAACCGTTCGATCCGTTCGAACCGTAGAAACCGTCCAAGCTGTACAAATTGTCCAAATCGTTCAAATTAATCCAGAAACTTCAAAATTCAATAAACTTTAAATGAAATAATTATTTCTCTACATTTTATAGAAGCTTAGATATAAAATTGTGTCTTAGTTATTTTTCTGGAGCCTCCGAACCGTAGGAACCACCTGAACCGTAGGAACCGTTCGATCCGTTCGAACCGTAGAAACCGTCCAAGCTGTACAAATTGTCCAAATCGTTCAAATTAATCCAGAAACTTCAAAATTCAATAAACTTTAAATAAAATAATTATTTCTCTGAATTTTATAGAAGCTTAGATATAAAATTGTGTCTTAGTTATTTTTCTGGAGCCTCCGAACCGTAGGAACCACCTGAACCGTAGGAACCGTTCGATCCGTTCGAACCGTAGAAACCGTCCAAGCTGTATAAATTGTCCAAATCGTTCAAATTAATCCAGAAACTTAGAAATTCAATGAACATTAAAAAAAATAATTATTTTTCTGCATTTTATAGAAGCTTAGATATAAAATTGTGTCTTAGTTATTTTTCTGGAGCCTCCGAACCGTAGGAACCACCTGAACCGTAGGAACCGTTCGATCCGTTCGAACCGTAGAAACCGTCCAAGCTGTACAAATTGTCCAAATCGTTCAAATTAATCCAGAAACTTCAAAATTCAATAAACTTTAAATAAAATAATTATTTCTCTGAATTTTATAGAAGCTTAGATATAAAATTGTGTCTTAGTTATTTTTCTGGAGCCTCCGAACCGTAGGAACCACCTGAACCGTAGGAACCGTTCGATCCGTTCGAACCGTAGAAACCGTCCAAGCTGTACAAATTGTCCAAATCGTTCAAATTAATCCAGAAACTTAGAAATTCAATATACTTTAAATGAAATAATTATTTCTCTACATTTTATAGAAGCTTAGATATAAAATTGTGTCTTAGTTATTTTTCTGGAGCCTCCGAACCGTAGGAACCACCTGAACCGTAGGAACCGTTCGATCCGTTCGAACCGTAGAAACCGTCCAAGCTGTACAAATTGTCCAAATCGTTCAAATTAATCCAGAAACTTCAAAATTCAATAAACTTTAAATAAAATAATTATTTCTCTGAATTTTATAGAAGCTTAGATATAAAATTGTGTCTTAGTTATTTTTCTGGAGCCTCCGAACCGTAGGAACCACCTGAACCGTAGGAACCGTTCGATCCGTTCGAACCGTAGAAACCGTCCAAGCTGTACAAATTGTCCAAATCGTTCAAATTAATCCAGAAACTTCAAAATTCAATAAACTTTAAATGAAATAATTATTTCTCTACATTTTATAGAAGCTTAGATATAAAATTGTGTCTTAGTTATTTTTCTGGAGCCTCCGAACCGTAGGAACCACCTGAACCGTAGGAACCGTTCGATCCGTTCGAACCGTAGAAACCGTCCAAGCTGTACAAATTGTCCAAATCGTTCAAATTAATCCAGAAACTTCAAAATTCAATAAACTTTAAATAAAATAATTATTTCTCTGAATTTTATAGAAGCTTAGATATAAAATTGTGTCTTAGTTATTTTTCTGGAGCCTCCGAACCGTAGGAACCACCTGAACCGTAGGAACCGTTCGATCCGTTCGAACCGTAGAAACCGTCCAAGCTGTATAAATTGTCCAAATCGTTCAAATTAATCCAGAAACTTAGAAATTCAATGAACATTAAAAAAAATAATTATTTTTCTGCATTTTATAGAAGCTTAGATATAAAATTGTGTCTTAGTTATTTTTCTGGAGCCTCCGAACCGTAGGAACCACCTGAACCGTAGGAACCGTTCGATCCGTTCGAACCGTAGAAACCGTCCAAGCTGTACAAATTGTCCAAATCGTTCAAATTAATCCAGAAACTTCAAAATTCAATAAACTTTAAATAAAATAATTATTTCTCTGAATTTTATAGAAGCTTAGATATAAAATTGTGTCTTAGTTATTTTTCTGGAGCCTCCGAACCGTAGGAACCACCTGAACCGTAGGAACCGTTCGATCCGTTCGAACCGTAGAAACCGTCCAAGCTGTACAAATTGTCCAAATCGTTCAAATTAATCCAGAAACTTCAAAATTCAATAAACTTTAAATAAAATAATTATTTCTCTGAATTTTATAGAAGCTTAGATATAAAATTGTGTCTTAGTTATTTTTCTGGAGCCTCCGAACCGTAGGAACCACCTGAACCGTAGGAACCGTTCGATCCGTTCGAACCGTAGAAACCGTCCAAGCTGTACAAATTGTCCAAATCGTTCAAATTAATCCAGAAACTTAGAAATTCAATATACTTTAAATGAAATAATTATTTCTCTACATTTTATAGAAGCTTAGATATAAAATTGTGTCTTAGTTATTTTTCTGGAGCCTCCGAACCGTAGGAACCACCTGAACCGTAGGAACCGTTCGATCCGTTCGAACCGTAGAAACCGTCCAAGCTGTACAAATTGTCCAAATCGTTCAAATTAATCCAGAAACTTCAAAATTCAATAAACTTTAAATAAAATAATTATTTCTCTGAATTTTATAGAAGCTTAGATATAAAATTGTGTCTTAGTTATTTTTCTGGAGCCTCCGAACCGTAGGAACCACCTGAACCGTAGGAACCGTTCGATCCGTTCGAACCGTAGAAACCGTCCAAGCTGTACAAATTGTCCAAATCGTTCAAATTAATCCAGAAACTTCAAAATTCAATAAACTTTAAATGAAATAATTATTTCTCTACATTTTATAGAAGCTTAGATATAAAATTGTGTCTTAGTTATTTTTCTGGAGCCTCCGAACCGTAGGAACCACCTGAACCGTAGGAACCGTTCGATCCGTTCGAACCGTAGAAACCGTCCAAGCTGTACAAATTGTCCAAATCGTTCAAATTAATCCAGAAACTTCAAAATTCAATAAACTTTAAATAAAATAATTATTTCTCTGAATTTTATAGAAGCTTAGATATAAAATTGTGTCTTAGTTATTTTTCTGGAGCCTCCGAACCGTAGGAACCACCTGAACCGTAGGAACCGTTCGATCCGTTCGAACCGTAGAAACCGTCCAAGCTGTATAAATTGTCCAAATCGTTCAAATTAATCCAGAAACTTAGAAATTCAATGAACATTAAAAAAAATTATTATTTTTCTGCATTTTATAGAAGCTTAGATATAAAATTGTGTCTTAGTTATTTTTCTGGACCCTCCGAACCGTAGGAACCACCTGAACCGTAGGAACCGTTCGATCCGTTCGAACCGTAGAAACCGTCCAAGCTGTACAAATTGTCCAAATCGTTCAAATTAATCCAGAAACTTCAAAATTCAATAAACTTTAAATAAAATAATTATTTCTCTGAATTTTATAGAAGCTTAGATATAAAATTGTGTCTTAGTTATTTTTCTGGAGCCTCCGAACCGTAGGAACCACCTGAACCGTAGGAACCGTTCGATCCGTTCGAACCGTAGAAACCGTCCAAGCTGTACAAATTGTCCAAATCGTTCAAATTAATCCAGAAACTTAGAAATTCAATGAATATTAAAAAAAAATAATATTTTTCTGCATTTTATAGAAGCCTAGATATAAAATTGTGTCTTAGTTATTTTTCTGGAGCCTCCGAACCGTAGGAACCACCTGAACCGTAGGAACCGTTCGATCCGTTCGAACCGTAGAAACCGTCCAAGCTGTACAAATTGTCCAAATCGTTCAAATTAATCCAGAAACTTAGAAATTCAATGAACATTAAAAAAAATTATTATTTTTCTGCATTTTATAGAAGCTTAGATATAAAATTGTGTCTTAGTTATTTTTCTGGACCCTCCGAACCGTAGGAACCACCTGAACCGTAGGAACCGTTCGATCCGTTCGAACCGTAGAAACCGTCCAAGCTGTACAAATTGTCCAAATCGTTCAAATTAATCCAGAAACTTCAAAATTCAATAAACTTTAAATAAAATAATTATTTCTCTGAATTTTATAGAAGCTTAGATATAAAATTGTGTCTTAGTTATTTTTCTGGAGCCTCCGAACCGTAGGAACCACCTGAACCGTAGGAACCGTTCGATCCGTTCGAACCGTAGAAACCGTCCAAGCTGTACAAGTCCAAATCGTTCAAATTAATCCAGAAACTTAGAAATTCAATGAATATTAAAAAAAAATATTATTTCTCTGAATTTTATAGAAGCTTAGATATAAAATTGTGTCTTAGTTATTTTTCTGGAGCCTCCGAACCGTAGGAACCACCTGAACCGTAGGAACCGTTCGATCCGTTCGAACCGTAGAAACCGTCCAAGCTGTACAAGTCCAAATCGTTCAAATTAATCCAGAAACTTAGAAATTCAATGAATATTAAAAAAAAATAATATTTTTCTGCATTTTATAGAAGCCTAGATATAAAATTGTGTCTTAGTTATTTTTCTGGAGCCTCCGAACCGTAGGAACCACCTGAACCGTAGGAACCGTTCGATCCGTTCGAACCGTAGAAACCGTCCAAGCTGTACAAATTGTCCAAATCGTTCAAATTAATCCAGAAACTTAGAAATTCAATGAACATTAAAAAAAATTATTATTTTTCTGCATTTTATAGAAGCTTAGATATAAAATTGTGTCTTAGTTATTTTTCTGGAGCCTCCGAACCGTAGGAACCACCTGAACCGTAGGAACCGTTCGATCCGTTCGAACCGTAGAAACCGTCCAAGCTGTACAAATTGTCCAAATCGTTCAAATTAATCCAGAAACTTCAAAATTCAATAAACTTTAAATAAAATAATTATTTCTCTGAATTTTATAGAAGCTTAGATATAAAATTGTGTCTTAGTTATTTTTCTGGAGCCTCCGAACCGTAGGAACCACCTGAACCGTAGGAACCGTTCGATCCGTTCGAACCGTAGAAACCGTCCAAGCTGTATAAATTGTCCAAATCGTTCAAATTAATCCAGAAACTTAGAAATTCAATGAACATTAAAAAAAATTATTATTTTTCTGCATTTTATAGAAGCTTAGATATAAAATTGTGTCTTAGTTATTTTTCTGGACCCTCCGAACCGTAGGAACCACCTGAACCGTAGGAACCGTTCGATCCGTTCGAACCGTAGAAACCGTCCAAGCTGTACAAATTGTCCAAATCGTTCAAATTAATCCAGAAACTTAGAAATTCAATGAATATTAAAAAAAAATAATATTTTTCTGCATTTTATAGAAGCCTAGATATAAAATTGTGTCTTAGTTATTTTTCTGGAGCCTCCGAACCGTAGGAACCACCTGAACCGTAGGAACCGTTCGATCCGTTCGAACCGTAGAAACCGTCCAAGCTGTACAAATTGTCCAAATCGTTCAAATTAATCCAGAAACTTAGAAATTCAATGAACATTAAAAAAAATTATTATTTTTCTGCATTTTATAGAAGCTTAGATATAAAATTGTGTCTTAGTTATTTTTCTGGACCCTCCGAACCGTAGGAACCACCTGAACCGTAGGAACCGTTCGATCCGTTCGAACCGTAGAAACCGTCCAAGCTGTACAAATTGTCCAAATCGTTCAAATTAATCCAGAAACTTCAAAATTCAATAAACTTTAAATAAAATAATTATTTCTCTGAATTTTATAGAAGCTTAGATATAAAATTGTGTCTTAGTTATTTTTCTGGAGCCTCCGAACCGTAGGAACCACCTGAACCGTAGGAACCGTTCGATCCGTTCGAACCGTAGAAACCGTCCAAGCTGTACAAGTCCAAATCGTTCAAATTAATCCAGAAACTTAGAAATTCAATGAATATTAAAAAAAAATATTATTTCTCTGAATTTTATAGAAGCTTAGATATAAAATTGTGTCTTAGTTATTTTTCTGGAGCCTCCGAACCGTAGGAACCACCTGAACCGTAGGAACCGTTCGATCCGTTCGAACCGTAGAAACCGTCCAAGCTGTACAAGTCCAAATCGTTCAAATTAATCCAGAAACTTAGAAATTCAATGAATATTAAAAAAAAATAATATTTTTCTGCATTTTATAGAAGCCTAGATATAAAATTGTGTCTTAGTTATTTTTCTGGAGCCTCCGAACCGTAGGAACCACCTGAACCGTAGGAACCGTTCGATCCGTTCGAACCGTAGAAACCGTCCAAGCTGTACAAATTGTCCAAATCGTTCAAATTAATCCAGAAACTTAGAAATTCAATGAACATTAAAAAAAATTATTATTTTTCTGCATTTTATAGAAGCTTAGATATAAAATTGTGTCTTAGTTATTTTTCTGGAGCCTCCGAACCGTAGGAACCACCTGAACCGTAGGAACCGTTCGATCCGTTCGAACCGTAGAAACCGTCCAAGCTGTACAAATTGTCCAAATCGTTCAAATTAATCCAGAAACTTCAAAATTCAATAAACTTTAAATAAAATAATTATTTCTCTGAATTTTATAGAAGCTTAGATATAAAATTGTGTCTTAGTTATTTTTCTGGAGCCTCCGAACCGTAGGAACCACCTGAACCGTAGGAACCGTTCGATCCGTTCGAACCGTAGAAACCGTCCAAGCTGTACAAGTCCAAATCGTTCAAATTAATCCAGAAACTTAGAAATTCAATGAATATTAAAAAAAAATATTATTTCTCTGAATTTTATAGAAGCTTAGATATAAAATTGTGTCTTAGTTATTTTTCTGGAGCCTCCGAACCGTAGGAACCACCTGAACCGTAGGAACCGTTCGATCCGTTCGAACCGTAGAAACCGTCCAAGCTGTACAAGTCCAAATCGTTCAAATTAATCCAGAAACTTAGAAATTCAATGAATATTAAAAAAAAATAATATTTTTCTGCATTTTATAGAAGCCTAGATATAAAATTGTGTCTTAGTTATTTTTCTGGAGCCTCCGAACCGTAGGAACCACCTGAACCGTAGGAACCGTTCGATCCGTTCGAACCGTAGAAACCGTCCAAGCTGTACAAATTGTCCAAATCGTTCAAATTAATCCAGAAACTTAGAAATTCAATGAACATTAAAAAAAATTATTATTTTTCTGCATTTTATAGAAGCTTAGATATAAAATTGTGTCTTAGTTATTTTTCTGGAGCCTCCGAACCGTAGGAACCACCTGAACCGTAGGAACCGTTCGATCCGTTCGAACCGTAGAAACCGTCCAAGCTGTACAAATTGTCCAAATCGTTCAAATTAATCCAGAAACTTCAAAATTCAATAAACTTTAAATGAAATAATTATTTCTCTACATTTTATTGAAGCTTAGATATAAAATTGTGTCTTAGTTATTTTTCTGGAGCCTCCGAACCGTAGGAACCACCTGAACCGTAGGAACCGTTCGATCCGTTCGAACCGTAGAAACCGTCCAAGCTGTACAAATTGTCCAAATCGTTCAAATTAATCCAGAAACTTCAAAATTCAATAAACTTTAAATAAAATAATTATTTCTCTGAATTTTATAGAAGCTTAGATATAAAATTGTGTCTTAGTTATTTTTCTGGAGCCTCCGAACCGTAGGAACCACCTGAACCGTAGGAACCGTTCGATCCGTTCGAACCGTAGAAACCGTCCAAGCTGTACAAATTGTCCAAATCGTTCAAATTAATCCAGAAACTTAGAAATTCAATGAATATTAAAAAAAAAATAATATTTTTCTGCATTTTATAGAAGCCTAGATATAAAATTGTGTCTTAGTTATTTTTCTGGAGCCTCCGAACCGTAGGAACCACCTGAACCGTAGGAACCGTTCGATCCGTTCGAACCGTAGAAACCGTCCAAGCTGTACAAATTGTCCAAATCGTTCAAATTAATCCAGAAACTTCAAAATTCAATAAACTTTAAATGAAATAATTATTTCTCTACATTTTATTGAAGCTTAGATATAAAATTGTGTCTTAGTTATTTTTCTGGAGCCTCCGAACCGTAGGAACCACCTGAACCGTAGGAACCGTTCGATCCGTTCGAACCGTAGAAACCGTCCAAGCTGTACAAATTGTCCAAATCGTTCAAATTAATCCAGAAACTTCAAAATTCAATAAACTTTAAATAAAATAATTATTTCTCTGAATTTTATAGAAGCTTAGATATAAAATTGTGTCTTAGTTATTTTTCTGGAGCCTCCGAACCGTAGGAACCACCTGAACCGTAGGAACCGTTCGATCCGTTCGAACCGTAGAAACCGTCCAAGCTGTATAAATTGTCCAAATCGTTCAAATTAATCCAGAAACTTAGAAATTCAATGAATATTAAAAAAAAATAATATTTTTCTGCATTTTATAGAAGCTTAGATATAAAATTGTGTCTTAGTTATTTTTCTGGAGCCTCCGAACCGTAGGAACCACCTGAACCGTAGGAACCGTTCGATCCGTTCGAACCGTAGAAACCGTCCAAGCTGTACAAATTGTCCAAATCGTTCAAATTAATCCAGAAACTTCAAAATTCAATAAACTTTAAATAAAATAATTATTTCTCTGAATTTTATAGAAGCTTAGATATAAAATTGTGTCTTAGTTATTTTTCTGGAGCCTCCGAACCGTAGGAACCACCTGAACCGTAGGAACCGTTCGATCCGTTCGAACCGTAGAAACCGTCCAAGCTGTACAAATTGTCCAAATCGTTCAAATTAATCCAGAAACTTAGAAATTCAATGAATATTAAAAAAAAATAATATTTTTCTGCATTTTATAGAAGCTTAGATATAAAATTGTGTCTTAGTTATTTTTCTGGAGCCTCCGAACCGTAGGAACCACCTGAACCGTAGGAACCGTTCGATCCGTTCGAACCGTAGAAACCGTCCAAGCTGTACAAATTGTCCAAATCGTTCAAATTAATCCAGAAACTTCAAAATTCAATAAACTTTAAATAAAATAATTATTTCTCTGAATTTTATAGAAGCTTAGATATAAAATTGTGTCTTAGTTATTTTTCTGGAGCCTCCGAACCGTAGGAACCACCTGAACCGTAGGAACCGTTCGATCCGTTCGAACCGTAGAAACCGTCCAAGCTGTATAAATTGTCCAAATCGTTCAAATTAATCCAGAAACTTCAAAATTCAATGAACATTAAAAAAAATAATTATTTTTCTGCATTTTATAGAAGCTTAGATATAAAATTGTGTCTTAGTTATTTTTCTGGAGCCTCCGAACCGTAGGAACCACCTGAACCGTAGGAACCGTTCGATCCGTTCGAACCGTAGAAACCGTCCAAGCTGTACAAATTGTCCAAATCGTTCAAATTAATCCAGAAACTTCAAAATTCAATAAACTTTAAATAAAATAATTATTTCTCTGAATTTTATAGAAGCTTAGATATAAAATTGTGTCTTAGTTATTTTTCTGGAGCCTCCGAACCGTAGGAACCACCTGAACCGTAGGAACCGTTCGATCCGTTCGAACCGTAGAAACCGTCCAAGCTGTACAAATTGTCCAAATCGTTCAAATTAATCCAGAAACTTCAAAATTCAATAAACTTTAAATAAAATAATTATTTCTCTGAATTTTATAGAAGCTTAGATATAAAATTGTGTCTTAGTTATTTTTCTGGAGCCTCCGAACCGTAGGAACCACCTGAACCGTAGGAACCGTTCGATCCGTTCGAACCGTAGAAACCGTCCAAGCTGTACAAATTGTCCAAATCGTTCAAATTAATCCAGAAACTTAGAAATTCAATGAATATTAAAAAAAAATAATATTTTTCTGCATTTTATAGAAGCTTAGATATAAAATTGTGTCTTAGTTATTTTTCTGGAGCCTCCGAACCGTAGGAACCACCTGAACCGTAGGAACCGTTCGATCCGTTCGAACCGTAGAAACCGTCCAAGCTGTACAAATTGTCCAAATCGTTCAAATTAATCCAGAAACTTCAAAATTCAATAAACTTTAAATAAAATAATTATTTCTCTGAATTTTATAGAAGCTTAGATATAAAATTCTGTCTTAGTTATTTTTCTGGAGCCTCCGAACCGTAGGAACCACCTGAACCGTAGGAACCGTTCGATCCGTTCGAACCGTAGAAACCGTCCAAGCTGTATAAATTGTCCAAATCGTTCAAATTAATCCAGAAACTTAGAAATTCAATGAACATTAAAAAAAATAATTATTTTTCTGCATTTTATAGAAGCTTAGATATAAAATTGTGTCTTAGTTATTTTTCTGGAGCCTCCGAACCGTAGGAACCACCTGAACCGTAGGAACCGTTCGATCCGTTCGAACCGTGGAAACCGTCCAAGCTGTACAAATTGTCCAAATCGTTCAAATTAATCCAGAAACTTCAAAATTCAATAAACTTTAAATAAAATAATTATTTCTCTGAATTTTATAGAAGCTTAGATATAAAATTGTGTCTTAGTTATTTTTCTGGAGCCTCCGAACCGTAGGAACCACCTGAACCGTAGGAACCGTTCGATCCGTTCGAACCGTAGAAACCGTCCAAGCTGTATAAATTGTCCAAATCGTTCAAATTAATCCAGAAACTTAGAAATTCAATGAACATTAAAAAAAATTATTATTTTTCTGCATTTTATAGAAGCTTAGATATAAAATTGTGTCTTAGTTATTTTTCTGGACCCTCCGAACCGTAGGAACCACCTGAACCGTAGGAACCGTTCGATCCGTTCGAACCGTAGAAACCGTCCAAGCTGTACAAATTGTCCAAATCGTTCAAATTAATCCAGAAACTTCAAAATTCAATAAACTTTAAATAAAATAATTATTTCTCTGAATTTTATAGAAGCTTAGATATAAAATTGTGTCTTAGTTATTTTTCTGGAGCCTCCGAACCGTAGGAACCACCTGAACCGTAGGAACCGTTCGATCCGTTCGAACCGTAGAAACCGTCCAAGCTGTACAAATTGTCCAAATCGTTCAAATTAATCCAGAAACTTAGAAATTCAATGAATATTAAAAAAAAATAATATTTTTCTGCATTTTATAGAAGCTTAGATATAAAATTGTGTCTTAGTTATTTTTCTGGAGCCTCCGAACCGTAGGAACCACCTGAACCGTAGGAACCGTTCGATCCGTTCGAACCGTAGAAACCGTCCAAGCTGTACAAATTGTCCAAATCGTTCAAATTAATCCAGAAACTTCAAAATTCAATAAACTTTAAATAAAATAATTATTTCTCTGAATTTTATAGAAGCTTAGATATAAAATTGTGTCTTAGTTATTTTTCTGGAGCCTCCGAACCGTAGGAACCACCTGAACCGTAGGAACCGTTCGATCCGTTCGAACCGTAGAAACCGTCCAAGCTGTATAAATTGTCCAAATCGTTCAAATTAATCCAGAAACTTCAAAATTCAATGAACATTAAAAAAAATAATTATTTTTCTGCATTTTATAGAAGCTTAGATATAAAATTGTGTCTTAGTTATTTTTCTGGAGCCTCCGAACCGTAGGAACCACCTGAACCGTAGGAACCGTTCGATCCGTTCGAACCGTAGAAACCGTCCAAGCTGTACAAATTGTCCAAATCGTTCAAATTAATCCAGAAACTTCAAAATTCAATAAACTTTAAATAAAATAATTATTTCTCTGAATTTTATAGAAGCTTAGATATAAAATTGTGTCTTAGTTATTTTTCTGGAGCCTCCGAACCGTAGGAACCACCTGAACCGTAGGAACCGTTCGATCCGTTCGAACCGTAGAAACCGTCCAAGCTGTACAAATTGTCCAAATCGTTCAAATTAATCCAGAAACTTCAAAATTCAATAAACTTTAAATGAAATAATTATTTCTCTACATTTTATAGAAGCTTAGATATAAAATTGTGTCTTAGTTATTTTTCTGGAGCCTCCGAACCGTAGGAACCACCTGAACCGTAGGAACCGTTCGATCCGTTCGAACCGTAGAAACCGTCCAAGCTGTACAAATTGTCCAAATCGTTCAAATTAATCCAGAAACTTCAAAATTCAATAAACTTTAAATAAAATAATTATTTCTCTGAATTTTATAGAAGCTTAGATATAAAATTGTGTCTTAGTTATTTTTCTGGAGCCTCCGAACCGTAGGAACCACCTGAACCGTAGGAACCGTTCGATCCGTTCGAACCGTAGAAACCGTCCAAGCTGTATAAATTGTCCAAATCGTTCAAATTAATCCAGAAACTTAGAAATTCAATGAATATTAAAAAAAAATAATATTTTTCTGCATTTTATAGAAGCTTAGATATAAAATTGTGTCTTAGTTATTTTTCTGGAGCCTCCAAACCGTAGGAACCACCTGAACCGTAGGAACCGTTCGATCCGTTCGAACCGTAGAAACCGTCCAAGCTGTATAAATTGTCCAAATCGTTCAAATTAATCCAGAAACTTAGAAATTCAATGAACATTAAAAAAAATTATTATTTTTCTGCATTTATAGAAGCTTAGATATAAAATTGTGTCTTAGTTATTTTTCTGGACCCTCCGAACCGTAGGAACCACCTGAACCGTAGGAACCGTTCGATCCGTTCGAACCGTAGAAACCGTCCAAGCTGTACAAATTGTCCAAATCGTTCAAATTAATCCAGAAACTTCAAAATTCAATAAACTTTAAATAAAATAATTATTTCTCTGAATTTTATAGAAGCTTAGATATAAAATTGTGTCTTAGTTATTTTTCTGGAGCCTCCGAACCGTAGGAAACACCTGAACCGTAGGAACCGTTCGATCCGTTCGAACCGTAGAAACCGTCCAAGCTGTACAAATTGTCCAAATCGTTCAAATTAATCCAGAAACTTAGAAATTCAATAAACTTTAAATGAAATAATTATTTCTCTACATTTTATTGAAGCTTAGATATAAAATTGTGTCTTAGTTATTTTTCTGGAGCCTCCGAACCGTAGGAAACACCTGAACCGTAGGAACCGTTCGATCCGTTCGAACCGTAGAAACCGTCCAAGCTGTACAAATTGTCCAAATCGTTCAAATTAATCCAGAAACTTAGAAATTCAATAAACTTTAAATGAAATAATTATTTCTCTGCATTTTATAGAAGCTTAGATATAAAATTGTGTCTTAGTTATTTTTCTGGAGCCTCCGAACCGTAAGAAACACCTGAACCGTAGGAACCATTCGATCCGTTCGAACCGTAGAAACCGTCCAAGCTGTACAAATTGTCCAAATCGTTCAAATTAATCCAGAAAATTAGAAATTCAATGAACATTAAATAAAATTATTATTTTTCTGCATTTTATAGAAGCTTAGATATAAAATTGTGTCTTAGTTATTTTTCTGGAGCCTCCGAACCGTAGGAAACACCTGAACCGTAGGAACCGTTCGATCCGTTCGAACCGTAGAAACCGTCCAAGCTGTACAAATTGTCCAAATCGTTCAAATTAATCCAGAAACTTAGAAATTCAATAAACTTTAAATGAAATAATTATTTCTCTGCATTTTATAGAAGCTTAGATATAAAATTGTGTCTTAGTTATTTTTCTGGAGCCTCCGAACCGTAAGAAACACCTGAACCGTAGGAACCGTTCGATCCGTTCGAACCGTAGAAACCGTCCAAGCTGTACAAATTGTCCAAATCGTTCAAATTAATCCAGAAACTTAGAAATTCAATAAACTTTAGATGAAATAATTATTTCTCTACATTTTATTGAAGCTTAGATATAAAATTGTGTCTTAGTTATTTTTCTGGAGCCTCCGAACCGTAAGAAACACCTGAACCGTAGGAACCGTTCGATCCGTTCGAACCGTAGAAACCGTCCAAGCTGTACAAATTGTCCAAATCGTTCAAATTAATCCAGAAAATTAGAAATTCAATGAACATTAAATAAAATAATTATTTTTCTGCATTTTATAGAAGCTTAGATATAAAATTGTGTCTTAGTTATTTTTCTGGAGCCTCCGAACCGTAGGAAACACCTGAACCGTAGGAACCGTTCGATCCGTTCGAACCGTAGAAACCGTCCAAGCTGTACAAATTGTCCAAATCGTTCAAATTAATCCAGAAACTTCAAAATTCAATAAACTTTAAATAAAATAATTATTTCTCTGAATTTTATAGAAGCTTAGATATAAAATTGTGTCTTAGTTATTTTTCTGGAGCCTCCGAACCGTAGGAACCACCTGAACCGTAGGAACCGTTCGATCCGTTCGAACCGTAGAAACCGTCCAAGCTGTACAAATTGTCCAAATCGTTCAAATTAATCCAGAAACTTCAAAATTCAATAAACTTTAAATAAAATAATTATTTCTCTGAATTTTATAGAAGCTTAGATATAAAATTGTGTCTTAGTTATTTTTCTGGAGCCTCCGAACCGTAGGAACCACCTGAACCGTAGGAACCGTTCGATCCGTTCGAACCGTAGAAACCGTCCAAGCTGTACAAATTGTCCAAATCGTTCAAATTAATCCAGAAACTTCAAAATTCAATAAACTTTAAATAAAATAATTATTTCTCTGAATTTTATAGAAGCTTAGATATAAAATTGTGTCTTAGTTATTTTTCTGGAGCCTCCGAACCGTAGGAACCACCTGAACCGTAGGAACCGTTCGATCCGTTCGAACCGTAGAAACCGTCCAAGCTGTACAAATTGTCCAAATCGTTCAAATTAATCCAGAAACTTCAAAATTCAATAAACTTTAAATGAAATAATTATTTCTCTACATTTTATAGAAGCTTAGATATAAAATTGTGTCTTAGTTATTTTTCTGGAGCCTCCGAACCGTAGGAACCACCTGAACCGTAGGAACCGTTCGATCCGTTCGAACCGTAGAAACCGTCCAAGCTGTACAAATTGTCCAAATCGTTCAAATTAATCCAGAAACTTCAAAATTCAATAAACTTTAAATAAAATAATTATTTCTCTGAATTTTATAGAAGCTTAGATATAAAATTGTGTCTTAGTTATTTTTCTGGAGCCTCCGAACCGTAGGAACCACCTGAACCGTAGGAACCGTTCGATCCGTTCGAACCGTAGAAACCGTCCAAGCTGTACAAATTGTCCAAATCGTTCAAATTAATCCAGAAACTTCAAAATTCAATAAACTTTAAATGAAATAATTATTTCTCTACATTTTATAGAAGCTTAGATATAAAATTGTGTCTTAGTTATTTTTCTGGAGCCTCCGAACCGTAGGAACCACCTGAACCGTAGGAACCGTTCGATCCGTTCGAACCGTAGAAACCGTCCAAGCTGTACAAATTGTCCAAATCGTTCAAATTAATCCAGAAACTTCAAAATTCAATAAACTTTAAATAAAATAATTATTTCTCTGAATTTTATAGAAGCTTAGATATAAAATTGTGTCTTAGTTATTTTTCTGGAGCCTCCGAACCGTAGGAACCACCTGAACCGTAGGAACCGTTCGATCCGTTCGAACCGTAGAAACCGTCCAAGCTGTATAAATTGTCCAAATCGTTCAAATTAATCCAGAAACTTCAAAATTCAATAAACTTTAAATAAAATAATTATTTCTCTGAATTTTATAGAAGCTTAGATATAAAATTGTGTCTTAGTTATTTTTCTGGAGCCTCCGAACCGTAGGAACCACCTGAACCGTAGGAACCGTTCGATCCGTTCGAACCGTAGAAACCGTCCAAGCTGTATAAATTGTCCAAATCGTTCAAATTAATCCAGAAACTTAGAAATTCAATGAACATTAAAAAAAATTATTATTTTTCTGCATTTTATAGAAGCTTAGATATAAAATTGTGTCTTAGTTATTTTTCTGGACCCTCCGAACCGTAGGAACCACCTGAACCGTAGGAACCGTTCGATCCGTTCGAACCGTAGAAACCGTCCAAGCTGTACAAATTGTCCAAATCGTTCAAATTAATCCAGAAACTTCAAAATTCAATAAACTTTAAATAAAATAATTATTTCTCTGAATTTTATAGAAGCTTAGATATAAAATTGTGTCTTAGTTATTTTTCTGGAGCCTCCGAACCGTAGGAAACACCTGAACCGTAGGAACCGTTCGATCCGTTCGAACCGTAGAAACCGTCCAAGCTGTACAAATTGTCCAAATCGTTCAAATTAATCCAGAAACTTAGAAATTCAATAAACTTTAGATGAAATAATTATTTCTCTACATTTTATTGAAGCTTAGATATAAAATTGTGTCTTAGTTATTTTTCTGGAGCCTCCGAACCGTAGGAAACACCTGAACCGTAGGAACCGTTCGATCCGTTCGAACCGTAGAAACCGTCCAAGCTGTACAAATTGTCCAAATCGTTCAAATTAATCCAGAAACTTAGAAATTCAATAAACTTTAAATGAAATAATTATTTCTCTACATTTTATTGAAGCTTAGATATAAAATTGTGTCTTAGTTATTTTTCTGGAGCCTCCGAACCGTAGGAAACACCTGAACCGTAGGAACCGTTCGATCCGTTCGAACCGTAGAAACCGTCCAAGCTGTACAAATTGTCCAAATCGTTCAAATTAATCCAGAAACTTAGAAATTCAATAAACTTTAAATGAAATAATTATTTCTCTGCATTTTATAGAAGCTTAGATATAAAATTGTGTCTTAGTTATTTTTCTGGAGCCTCCGAACCGTAAGAAACACCTGAACCGTAGGAACCGTTCGATCCGTTCGAACCGTAGAAACCGTCCAAGCTGTTCAAATTGTCCAAATCGTTCAAATTAATCCAGAAACTTAGAAATTCAATAAACTTTAGATGAAATAATTATTTCTCTACATTTTATTGAAGCTTAGATATAAAATTGTGTCTTAGTTATTTTTCTGGAGCCTCCGAACCGTAAGAAACACCTGAACCGTAGGAACCGTTCGATCCGTTCGAACCGTAGAAACCGTCCAAGCTGTACAAATTGTCCAAATCGTTCAAATTAATCCAGAAAATTAGAAATTCAATGAACATTAAATAAAATTATTATTTTTCTGCATTTTATAGAAGCTTAGATATAAAATTGTGTCTTAGTTATTTTTCTGGAGCCTCCGAACCGTAGGAAACACCTGAACCGTAGGAACCGTTCGATCCGTTCGAACCGTAGAAACCGTCCAAGCTGTACAAATTGTCCAAATCGTTCAAATTAATCCAGAAACTTAGAAATTCAATAAACTTTAAATGAAATAATTATTTCTCTGCATTTTATAGAAGCTTAGATATAAAATTGTGTCTTAGTTATTTTTCTGGAGCCTCCGAACCGTAAGAAACACCTGAACCGTAGGAACCGTTCGATCCGTTCGAACCGTAGAAACCGTCCAAGCTGTACAAATTGTCCAAATCGTTCAAATTAATCCAGAAACTTAGAAATTCAATAAACTTTAAATGAAATAATTATTTCTCTGCATTTTATAGAAGCTTAGATATAAAATTGTGTCTTAGTTATTTTTCTGGAGCCTCCGAACCGTAAGAAACACCTGAACCGTAGGAACCGTTCGATCCGTTCGAACCGTAGAAACCGTCCAAGCTGTACAAATTGTCCAAATCGTTCAAATTAATCCAGAAAATTAGAAATTCAATGAACATTAAATAAAATTATTATTTTTCTGCATTTTATAGAAGCTTAGATATAAAATTGTGTCTTAGTTATTTTTCTGGAGCCTCCGAACCGTAGGAAACACCTGAACCGTAGGAACCGTTCGATCCGTTCGAACCGTAGAAACCGTCCAAGCTGTACAAATTGTCCAAATCGTTCAAATTAATCCAGAAACTTAGAAATTCAATAAACTTTAAATGAAATAATTATTTCTCTGCATTTTATAGAAGCTTAGATATAAAATTGTGTCTTAGTTATTTTTCTGGAGCCTCCGAACCGTAAGAAACACCTGAACCGTAGGAACCGTTCGATCCGTTCGAACCGTAGAAACCGTCCAAGCTGTACAAATTGTCCAAATCGTTCAAATTAATCCAGAAAATTAGAAATTCAATGAACATTAAATAAAATTATTATTTTTCTGCATTTTATAGAAGCTTAGATATAAAATTGTGTCTTAGTTATTTTTCTGGAGCCTCCGAACCGTAGGAAACACCTGAACCGTAGGAACCGTTCGATCCGTTCGAACCGTAGAAACCGTCCAAGCTGTACAAATTGTCCAAATCGTTCAAATTAATCCAGAAAATTAGAAATTCAATGAACATTAAATAAAATTATTATTTTTCTGCATTTTATAGAAGCTTAGATATAAAATTGTGTCTTAGTTATTTTTCTGGAGCCTCCGAACCGTAGGAAACACCTGAACCGTAGGAACCGTTCGATCCGTTCGAACCGTAGAAACCGTCCAAGCTGTACAAATTGTCCAAATCGTTCAAATTAATCCAGAAACTTAGAAATTCAATAAACTTTAAATGAAATAATTATTTCTCTACATTTTATTGAAGCTTAGATATAAAATTGTGTCTTAGTTATTTTTCTGGAGCCTCCGAACCGTAGGAAACACCTGAACCGTAGGAACCGTTCGATCCGTTCGAACCGTAGAAACCGTCCAAGCTGTACAAATTGTCCAAATCGTTCAAATTAATCCAGAAACTTAGAAATTCAATAAACTTTAAATGAAATAATTATTTCTCTACATTTTATAGAAGCTTAGATATAAAATTGTGTCTTAGTTATTTTTCTGGAGCCTCCGAACCGTAGGAAACACCTGAACCGTAGGAACCGTTCGATCCGTTCGAACCGTAGAAACCGTCCAAGCTGTACAAATTGTCCAAATCGTTCAAATTAATCCAGAAACTTCAAAATTCAATAAACTTTAAATAAAATAATTATTTCTCTGAATTTTATAGAAGCTTAGATATAAAATTGTGTCTTAGTTATTTTTCTGGAGCCTCCGAACCGTAGAAAACACCTGAACCGTAGGAACCGTTCGATCCGTTCGAACCGTAGAAACCGTCCAAGCTGTACAAATTGTCCAAATCGTTCAAATTAATCCAGAAACTTAGAAATTCAATAAACTTTAGATGAAATAATTATTTCTCTACATTTTATTGAAGCTTAGATATAAAATTGTGTCTTAGTTATTTTTCTGGAGCCTCCGAACCGTAGGAAACACCTGAACCGTAGGAACCGTTCGATCCGTTCGAACCGTAGAAACCGTCCAAGCTGTACAAATTGTCCAAATCGTTCAAATTAATCCAGAAACTTAGAAATTCAATAAACTTTAAATGAAATAATTATTTCTCTACATTTTATTGAAGCTTAGATATAAAATTGTGTCTTAGTTATTTTTCTGGAGCCTCCGAACCGTAGGAAACACCTGAACCGTAGGAACCGTTCGATCCGTTCGAACCGTAGAAACCGTCCAAGCTGTACAAATTGTCCAAATCGTTCAAATTAATCCAGAAACTTAGAAATTCAATAAACTTTAAATGAAATAATTATTTCTCTGCATTTTATAGAAGCTTAGATATAAAATTGTGTCTTAGTTATTTTTCTGGAGCCTCCGAACCGTAAGAAACACCTGAACCGTAGGAACCGTTCGATCCGTTCGAACCGTAGAAACCGTCCAAGCTGTACAAATTGTCCAAATCGTTCAAATTAATCCAGAAAATTAGAAATTCAATGAACATTAAATAAAATTATTATTTTTCTGCATTTTATAGAAGCTTAGATATAAAATTGTGTCTTAGTTATTTTTCTGGAGCCTCCGAACCGTAAGAAACACCTGAACCGTAGGAACCGTTCGATCCGTTCGAACCGTAGAAACCGTCCAAGCTGTACAAATTGTCCAAATCGTTCAAATTAATCCAGAAACTTAGAAATTCAATAAACTTTAAATGAAATAATTATTTCTCTGCATTTTATAGAAGCTTAGATATAAAATTGTGTCTTAGTTATTTTTCTGGAGCCTCCGAACCGTAAGAAACACCTGAACCGTAGGAACCGTTCGATCCGTTCGAACCGTAGAAACCGTCCAAGCTGTACAAATTGTCCAAATCGTTCAAATTAATCCAGAAACTTAGAAATTCAATAAACTTTAAATGAAATAATTATTTCTCTGCATTTTATAGAAGCTTAGATATAAAATTGTGTCTTAGTTATTTTTCTGGAGCCTCCGAACCGTAAGAAACACCTGAACCGTAGGAACCGTTCGATCCGTTCGAACCGTAGAAACCGTCCAAGCTGTACAAATTGTCCAAATCGTTCAAATTAATCCAGAAAATTAGAAATTCAATGAACATTAAATAAAATTATTATTTTTCTGCATTTTATAGAAGCTTAGATATAAAATTGTGTCTTAGTTATTTTTCTGGAGCCTCCGAACCGTAGGAAACACCTGAACCGTAGGAACCGTTCGATCCGTTCGAACCGTAGAAACCGTCCAAGCTGTACAAATTGTCCAAATCGTTCAAATTAATCCAGAAACTTAGAAATTCAATAAACTTTAAATGAAATAATTATTTCTCTGCATTTTATAGAAGCTTAGATATAAAATTGTGTCTTAGTTATTTTTCTGGAGCCTCCGAACCGTAAGAAACACCTGAACCGTAGGAACCGTTCGATCCGTTCGAACCGTAGAAACCGTCCAAGCTGTACAAATTGTCCAAATCGTTCAAATTAATCCAGAAAATTAGAAATTCAATGAACATTAAATAAAATTATTATTTTTCTGCATTTTATAGAAGCTTAGATATAAAATTGTGTCTTAGTTATTTTTCTGGAGCCTCCGAACCGTAGGAAACACCTGAACCGTAGGAACCGTTCGATCCGTTCGAACCGTAGAAACCGTCCAAGCTGTACAAATTGTCCAAATCGTTCAAATTAATCCAGAAAATTAGAAATTCAATGAACATTAAATAAAATTATTATTTTTCTGCATTTTATAGAAGCTTAGATATAAAATTGTGTCTTAGTTATTTTTCTGGAGCCTCCGAACCGTAGGAAACACCTGAACCGTAGGAACCGTTCGATCCGTTCGAACCGTAGAAACCGTCCAAGCTGTACAAATTGTCCAAATCGTTCAAATTAATCCAGAAACTTAGAAATTCAATAAACTTTAAATGAAATAATTATTTCTCTACATTTTATTGAAGCTTAGATATAAAATTGTGTCTTAGTTATTTTTCTGGAGCCTCCGAACCGTAGGAAACACCTGAACCGTAGGAACCGTTCGATCCGTTCGAACCGTAGAAACCGTCCAAGCTGTACAAATTGTCCAAATCGTTCAAATTAATCCAGAAACTTAGAAATTCAATAAACTTTAAATGAAATAATTATTTCTCTGCATTTTATAGAAGCTTAGATATAAAATTGTGTCTTAGTTATTTTTCTGGAGCCTCCGAACCGTAAGAAACACCTGAACCGTAGGAACCGTTCGATCCGTTCGAACCGTAGAAACCGTCCAAGCTGTACAAATTGTCCAAATCGTTCAAATTAATCCAGAAACTTAGAAATTCAATAAACTTTAGATGAAATAATTATTTCTCTACATTTTATTGAAGCTTAGATATAAAATTGTGTCTTAGTTATTTTTCTGGAGCCTCCGAACCGTAGGAAACACCTGAACCGTAGGAACCGTTCGATCCGTTCGAACCGTAGAAACCGTCCAAGCTGTACAAATTGTCCAAATCGTTCAAATTAATCCAGAAAATTAGAAATTCAATGAACATTAAATAAAATTATTATTTTTCTGCATTTTATAGAAGCTTAGATATAAAATTGTGTCTTAGTTATTTTTCTGGAGCCTCCGAACCGTAGGAAACACCTGAACCGTAGGAACCGTTCGATCCGTTCGAACCGTAGAAACCGTCCAAGCTGTACAAATTGTCCAAATCGTTCAAATTAATCCAGAAACTTAGAAATTCAATAAACTTTAAATGAAATAATTATTTCTCTGCATTTTATAGAAGCTTAGATATAAAATTGTGTCTTAGTTATTTTTCTGGAGCCTCCGAACCGTAAGAAACACCTGAACCGTAGGAACCGTTCGATCCGTTCGAACCGTAGAAACCGTCCAAGCTGTACAAATTGTCCAAATCGTTCAAATTAATCCAGAAACTTCAAAATTCAATAAACTTTAAATGAAATAATTATTTCTCTGCATTTTATAGAAGCTTAGATATAAAATTGTGTCTTAGTTATTTTTCTGGAGCCTCCGAACCGTAAGAAACACCTGAACCGTAGGAACCGTTCGATCCGTTCGAACCGTAGAAACCGTCCAAGCTGTACAAATTGTCCAAATCGTTCAAATTAATCCAGAAACTTAGAAATTCAATAAACTTTAGATGAAATAATTATTTCTCTACATTTTATTGAAGCTTAGATATAAAATTGTGTCTTAGTTATTTTTCTGGAGCCTCCGAACCGTAGGAAACACCTGAACCGTAGGAACCGTTCGATCCGTTCGAACCGTAGAAACCGTCCAAGCTGTACAAATTGTCCAAATCGTTCAAATTAATCCAGAAACTTAGAAATTCAATAAACTTTAAATGAAATAATTATTTCTCTACATTTTATTGAAGCTTAGATATAAAATTGTGTCTTAGTTATTTTTCTGGAGCCTCCGAACCGTAAGAAACACCTGAACCGTAGGAACCGTTCGATCCGTTCGAACCGTAGAAACCGTCCAAGCTGTACAAATTGTCCAAATCGTTCAAATTAATCCAGAAACTTAGAAATTCAATAAACTTTAAATGAAATAATTATTTCTCTACATTTTATTGAAGCTTAGATATAAAATTGTGTCTTAGTTATTTTTCTGGAGCCTCCGAACCGTAAGAAACACCTGAACCGTAGGAACCGTTCGATCCGTTCGAACCGTAGAAACCGTCCAAGCTGTACAAATTGTCCAAATCGTTCAAATTAATCCAGAAAATTAGAAATTCAATGAACATTAAATAAAATTATTATTTTTCTGCATTTTATAGAAGCTTAGATATAAAATTGTGTCTTAGTTATTTTTCTGGAGCCTCCGAACCGTAGGAAACACCTGAACCGTAGGAACCGTTCGATCCGTTCGAACCGTAGAAACCGTCCAAGCTGTACAAATTGTCCAAATCGTTCAAATTAATCCAGAAACTTAGAAATTCAATAAACTTTAAATGAAATAATTATTTCTCTACATTTTATTGAAGCTTAGATATAAAATTGTGTCTTAGTTATTTTTCTGGAGCCTCCGAACCGTAGGAAACACCTGAACCGTAGGAACCGTTCGATCCGTTCGAACCGTAGAAACCGTCCAAGCTGTACAAATTGTCCAAATCGTTCAAATTAATCCAGAAACTTAGAAATTCAATAAACTTTAGATGAAATAATTATTTCTCTACATTTTATTGAAGCTTAGATATAAAATTGTGTCTTAGTTATTTTTCTGGAGCCTCCGAACCGTAGGAAACACCTGAACCGTAGGAACCGTTCGATCCGTTCGAACCGTAGAAACCGTCCAAGCTGTACAAATTGTCCAAATCGTTCAAATTAATCCAGAAAATTAGAAATTCAATGAACATTAAATAAAATTATTATTTTTCTGCATTTTATAGAAGCTTAGATATAAAATTGTGTCTTAGTTATTTTTCTGGAGCCTCCGAACCGTAGGAAACACCTGAACCGTAGGAACCGTTCGATCCGTTCGAACCGTAGAAACCGTCCAAGCTGTACAAATTGTCCAAATCGTTCAAATTAATCCAGAAACTTAGAAATTCAATAAACTTTAGATGAAATAATTATTTCTCTACATTTTATTGAAGCTTAGATATAAAATTGTGTCTTAGTTATTTTTCTGGAGCCTCCGAACCGTAGGAAACACCTGAACCGTAGGAACCGTTCGATCCGTTCGAACCGTAGAAACCGTCCAAGCTGTACAAATTGTCCAAATCGTTTAAATTAATCCAGAAACTTAGAAATTCAATAAACTTTAAATGAAATAATTATTTCTCTGCATTTTATAGAAGCTTAGATATAAAATTGTGTCTTAGTTATTTTTCTGGAGCCTCCGAACCGTAAGAAACACCTGAACCGTAGGAACCGTTCGATCCGTTCGAACCGTAGAAACCGTCCAAGCTGTACAAATTGTCCAAATCGTTCAAATTAATCCAGAAAATTAGAAATTCAATGAACATTAAATAAAATTATTATTTTTCTGCATTTTATAGAAGCTTAGATATAAAATTGTGTCTTAGTTATTTTTCTGGAGCCTCCGAACCGTAGGAAACACCTGAACCGTAGGAACCGTTCGATCCGTTCGAACCGTAGAAACCGTCCAAGCTGTACAAATTGTCCAAATCGTTCAAATTAATCCAGAAACTTAGAAATTCAATAAACTTTAAATGAAATAATTATTTCTCTACATTTTATTGAAGCTTAGATATAAAATTGTGTCTTAGTTATTTTTCTGGAGCCTCCGAACCGTAGGAAACACCTGAACCGTAGGAACCGTTCGATCCGTTCGAACCGTAGAAACCGTCCAAGCTGTACAAATTGTCCAAATCGTTCAAATTAATCCAGAAACTTAGAAATTCAATAAACTTTAAATGAAATAATTATTTCTCTGCATTTTATAGAAGCTTAGATATAAAATTGTGTCTTAGTTATTTTTCTGGAGCCTCCGAACCGTAGGAAACACCTGAACCGTAGGAACCGTTCGATCCGTTCGAACCGTAGAAACCGTCCAAGCTGTACAAATTGTCCAAATCGTTCAAATTAATCCAGAAACTTAGAAATTCAATAAACTTTAAATGAAATAATTATTTCTCTACATTTTATTGAAGCTTAGATATAAAATTGTGTCTTAGTTATTTTTCTGGAGCCTCCGAACCGTAGGAAACACCTGAACCGTAGGAACCGTTCGATCCGTTCGAACCGTAGAAACCGTCCAAGCTGTACAAATTGTCCAAATCGTTCAAATTAATCCAGAAACTTAAAAATTCAATAAACTTTAAATGAAATAATTATTTCTCTGCATTTTATAGAAGCTTAGATATAAAATTGTGTCTTAGTTATTTTTCTGGAGCCTCCGAACCGTAAGAAACACCTGAACCGTAGGAACCGTTCGATCCGTTCGAACCGTAGAAACCGTCCAAGCTGTACAAATTGTCCAAATCGTTCAAATTAATCCAGAAACTTAGAAATTCAATAAACTTTAGATGAAATAATTATTTCTCTACATTTTATTGAAGCTTAGATATAAAATTGTGTCTTAGTTATTTTTCTGGAGCCTCCGAACCGTAGGAAACACCTGAACCGTAGGAACCGTTCGATCCGTTCGAACCGTAGAAACCGTCCAAGCTGTACAAATTGTCCAAATCGTTCAAATTAATCCAGAAACTTAGAAATTCAATAAACTTTAAATGAAATAATTATTTCTCTGCATTTTATAGAAGCTTAGATATAAAATTGTGTCTTAGTTATTTTTCTGGAGCCTCCGAACCGTAAGAAACACCTGAACCGTAGGAACCGTTCGATCCGTTCGAACCGTAGAAACCTTCCAAGCTGTACAAATTGTCCAAATCGTTCAAATTAATCCAGAAAATTAGAAATTCAATGAACATTAAATAAAATTATTATTTTTCTGCATTTTATAGAAGCTTAGATATAAAATTGTGTCTTAGTTATTTTTCTGGAGCCTCCGAACCGTAGGAAACACCTGAACCGTAGGAACCGTTCGATCCGTTCGAACCGTAGAAACCGTCCAAGCTGTACAAATTGTCCAAATCGTTCAAATTAATCCAGAAACTTAGAAATTCAATAAACTTTAAATGAAATAATTATTTCTCTACATTTTATTGAAGCTTAGATATAAAATTGTGTCTTAGTTATTTTTCTGGAGCCTCCGAACCGTAGGAAACACCTGAACCGTAGGAACCGTTCGATCCGTTCGAACCGTAGAAACCGTCCAAGCTGTACAAATTGTCCAAATCGTTCAAATTAATCCAGAAACTTAGAAATTCAATAAACTTTAAATGAAATAATTATTTCTCTGCATTTTATAGAAGCTTAGATATAAAATTGTGTCTTAGTTATTTTTCTGGAGCCTCCGAACCGTAAGAAACACCTGAACCGTAGGAACCGTTCGATCCGTTCGAACCGTAGAAACCGTCCAAGCTGTACAAATTGTCCAAATCGTTCAAATTAATCCAGAAACTTAGAAATTCAATAAACTTTAAATAAATTTATTATTTTTCTGCATTTTATAGAAGCTTAGACATAAAATTGTTTCTTAGTTATTTTTCTGGAGCCTCCGAACCGTAGGAAACACCTGAACCGTAGGAACCGTTCGATCCGTTCGAACCGTAGAAACCGTCCAAGCTGTACAAATTGTCCAAATCGTTCAAATTAATCCAGAAACTTAGAAATTCAATAAACTTTAAATAAATTTATTATTTCTCTGCATTTTATAGAAGCTTAGACATAAAATTGTTTCTTAGTTATTTTTCTGGAGCCTCCGAACCGTAAGAAACACCTGAACCGTAGGAACCGTTCGATCCGTTCGAACCGTAGAAACCGTCCAAGCTGTACAAATTGTCCAAATCGTTCAAATTAATCCAGAAAATTAGAAATTCAATGAACATTAAATAAAATTATTATTTTTCTGCATTTTATAGAAGCTTAGATATAAAATTGTGTCTTAGTTATTTTTCTGGAGCCTCCGAACCGTAAGAAACACCTGAACCGTAGGAACCGTTCGATCCGTTCGAACCGTAGAAACCGTCCAAGCTGTACAAATTGTCCAAATCGTTCAAATTAATCCAGAAACTTAGAAATTCAATAAACTTTAAATGAAATAATTATTTCTCTGCATTTTATAGAAGCTTAGATATAAAATTGTGTCTTAGTTATTTTTCTGGAGCCTCCGAACCGTAAGAAACACCTGAACCGTAGGAACCGTTCGATCCGTTCGAACCGTAGAAACCGTCCAAGCTGTACAAATTGTCCAAATCGTTCAAATTAATCCAGAAACTTAGAAATTCAATAAACTTTAAATGAAATAATTATTTCTCTGCATTTTATAGAAGCTTAGATATAAAATTGTGTCTTAGTTATTTTTCTGGAGCCTCCGAACCGTAAGAAACACCTGAACCGTAGGAACCGTTCGATCCGTTCGAACCGTAGAAACCGTCCAAGCTGTACAAATTGTCCAAATCGTTCAAATTAATCCAGAAACTTAGAAATTCAATAAACTTTAAATAAATTTATTATTTTTCTGCATTTTATAGAAGCTTAGACATAAAATTGTTTCTTAGTTATTTTTCTGGAGCCTCCGAACCGTAGGAAACACCTGAACCGTAGGAACCGTTCGATCCGTTCGAACCGTAGAAACCGTCCAAGCTGTACAAATTGTCCAAATCGTTCAAATTAATCCAGAAACTTAGAAATTCAATAAACTTTAAATGAAATAATTATTTCTCTGCATTTTATAGAAGCTTAGATATAAAATTGTGTCTTAGTTATTTTTCTGGAGCCTCCGAACCGTAGGAAACACCTGAACCGTAGGAACCGTTCGATCCGTTCGAACCGTAGAAACCGTCCAAGCTGTACAAATTGTCCAAATCGTTCAAATTAATCCAGAAACTTAGAAATTCAATAAACTTTAAATGAAATAATTATTTCTCTGCATTTTATAGAAGCTTAGATATAAAATTGTGTCTTAGTTATTTTTCTGGAGCCTCCGAACCGTAAGAAACACCTGAACCGTAGGAACCGTTCGATCCGTTCGAACCGTAGAAACCGTCCAAGCTGTACAAATTGTCCAAATCGTTCAAATTAATCCAGAAACTTAGAAATTCAATAAACTTTAAATGAAATAATTATTTCTCTGCATTTTATAGAAGCTTAGATATAAAATTGTGTCTTAGTTATTTTTCTGGAGCCTCCGAACCGTAAGAAACACCTGAACCGTAGGAACCGTTCGATCCGTTCGAACCGTAGAAACCGTCCAAGCTGTACAAATTGTCCAAATCGTTCAAATTAATCCAGAAACTTAGAAATTCAATAAACTTTAAATAAATTTATTATTTTTCTGCATTTTATAGAAGCTTAGACATAAAATTGTTTCTTAGTTATTTTTCTGGAGCCTCCGAACCGTAGGAAACACCTGAACCGTAGGAACCGTTCGATCCGTTCGAACCGTAGAAACCGTCCAAGCTGTACAAATTGTCCAAATCGTTCAAATTAATCCAGAAACTTAGAAATTCAATAAACTTTAAATGAAATAATTATTTCTCTGCATTTTATAGAAGCTTAGATATAAAATTGTGTCTTAGTTATTTTTCTGGAGCCTCCGAACCGTAGGAAACACCTGAACCGTAGGAACCGTTCGATCCGTTCGAACCGTAGAAACCGTCCAAGCTGTACAAATTGTCCGAATCGTTCAAATTAATCCAGAAACTTAGAAATTCAATAAACTTTAAATGAAATAATTATTTCTCTGCATTTTATAGAAGCTTAGATATAAAATTGTGTCTTAGTTATTTTTCTGGAGCCTCCGAACCGTAGGAAACACCTGAACCGTAGGAACCGTTCGATCCGTTCGAACCGTAGAAACCGTCCAAGCTGTACAAATTGTCCAAATCGTTCAAATTAATCCAGAAACTTAGAAATTCAATAAACTTTAAATGAAATAATTATTTCTCTGCATTTTATAGAAGCTTAGATATAAAATTGTGTCTTAGTTATTTTTCTGGAGCCTCCGAACCGTAGGAAACACCTGAACCGTAGGAACCGTTCGATCCGTTCGAACCGTAGAAACCGTCCAAGCTGTACAAATTGTCCAAATCGTTCAAATTAATCCAGAAACTTAGAAATTCAATAAACTTTAAATGAAATAATTATTTCTCTGCATTTTATAGAAGCTTAGATATAAAATTGTGTCTTAGTTATTTTTCTGGAGCCTCCGAACCGTAAGAAACACCTGAACCGTAGGAACCGTTCGATCCGTTCGAACCGTAGAAACCGTCCAAGCTGTACAAATTGTCCAAATCGTTCAAATTAATCCAGAAACTTAGAAATTCAATAAACTTTAAATGAAATAATTATTTCTCTGCATTTTATAGAAGCTTAGATATAAAATTGTGTCTTAGTTATTTTTCTGGAGCCTCCGAACCGTAAGAAACACCTGAACCGTAGGAACCGTTCGATCCGTTCGAACCGTAGAAACCGTCCAAGCTGTACAAATTGTCCAAATCGTTCAAATTAATCCAGAAACTTAGAAATTCAATAAACTTTAAATGAAATAATTATTTCTCTGCATTTTATAGAAGCTTAGATATAAAATTGTGTCTTAGTTATTTTTCTGGAGCCTCCGAACCGTAAGAAACACCTGAACCGTAGGAACCGTTCGATCCGTTCGAACCGTAGAAACCGTCCAAGCTGTACAAATTGTCCAAATCGTTCAAATTAATCCAGAAACTTAGAAATTCAATAAACTTTAAATAAATTTATTATTTTTCTGCATTTTATAGAAGCTTAGACATAAAATTGTTTCTTAGTTATTTTTCTGGAGCCTCCGAACCGTAGGAAACACCTGAACCGTAGGAACCGTTCGATCCGTTCGAACCGTAGAAACCGTCCAAGCTGTACAAATTGTCCAAATCGTTCAAATTAATCCAGAAACTTAGAAATTCAATAAACTTTAAATGAAATAATTATTTCTCTGCATTTTATAGAAGCTTAGATATAAAATTGTGTCTTAGTTATTTTTCTGGAGCCTCCGAACCGTAGGAAACACCTGAACCGTAGGAACCGTTCGATCCGTTCGAACCGTAGAAACCGTCCAAGCTGTACAAATTGTCCAAATCGTTCAAATTAATCCAGAAACTTAGAAATTCAATAAACTTTAGATGAAATAATTATTTCTCTGCATTTTATAGAAGCTTAGATATAAAATTGTGTCTTAGTTATTTTTCTGGAGCCTCCGAACCGTAGGAAACACCTGAACCGTAGGAACCGTTCGATCCGTTCGAACCGTAGAAACCGTCCAAGCTGTACAAATTGTCCAAATCGTTCAAATTAATCCAGAAACTTAGAAATTCAATAAACTTTAAATGAAATAATTATTTCTCTGCATTTTATAGAAGCTTAGATATAAAATTGTGTCTTAGTTATTTTTCTGGAGCCTCCGAACCGTAAGAAACACCTGAACCGTAGGAACCGTTCGATCCGTTCGAACCGTAGAAACCGTCCAAGCTGTACAAATTGTCCAAATCGTTCAAATTAATCCAGAAACTTAGAAATTCAATAAACTTTAAATAAATTTATTATTTTTCTGCATTTTATAGAAGCTTAGACATAAAATTGTTTCTTAGTTATTTTTCTGGAGCCTCCGAACCGTAGGAAACACCTGAACCGTAGGAACCGTTCGATCCGTTCGAACCGTAGAAACCGTCCAAGCTGTACAAATTGTCCAAATCGTTCAAATTAATCCAGAAACTTAGAAATTCAATAAACTTTAAATGAAATAATTATTTCTCTGCATTTTATAGAAGCTTAGATATAAAATTGTGTCTTAGTTATTTTTCTGGAGCCTCCGAACCGTAAGAAACACCTGAACCGTAGGAACCGTTCGATCCGTTCGAACCGTAGAAACCGTCCAAGCTGTACAAATTGTCCAAATCGTTCAAATTAATCCAGAAACTTAGAAATTCAATAAACTTTAGATGAAATAATTATTTCTCTACATTTTATTGAAGCTTAGATATAAAATTGTGTCTTAGTTATTTTTCTGGAGCCTCCGAACCGTAGGAAACACCTGAACCGTAGGAACCGTTCGATCCGTTCGAACCGTAGAAACCGTCCAAGCTGTACAAATTGTCCAAATCGTTCAAATTAATCCAGAAAATTAGAAATTCAATGAACATTAAATAAAATTATTATTTTTCTGCATTTTATAGAAGCTTAGATATAAAATTGTGTCTTAGTTATTTTTCTGGAGCCTCCGAACCGTAGGAAACACCTGAACCGTAGGAACCGTTCGATCCGTTCGAACCGTAGAAACCGTCCAAGCTGTAAAAATTGTCCAAATCGTTCAAATTAATCCAGAAAATTAGAAATTCAATGAACATTAAATAAAATTATTATTTTTCTGCATTTTATAGAAGCTTAGATACAAAATTGTGTCTTAGTTATTTTTCTGGAGCCTCCGAACCGTAAGAAACACCTGAACCGTAGGAACCGTTCGATCCGTTCGAACCGTAGAAACCGTCCAAGCTGTACAAATTGTCCAAATCGTTCAAATTAATCCAGAAAATTAGAAATTCAATGAACATTAAATAAAATTATTATTTTTCTGCATTTTATAGAAGCTTAGATACAAAATTGTGTCTTAGTTATTTTTCTGGAGCCTCCGAACCGTAAGAAACACCTGAACCGTAGGAACCGTTCGATCCGTTCGAACCGTAGAAACCGTCCAAGCTGTACAAATTGTCCAAATCGTTCAAATTAATCCAGAAAATTAGAAATTCAATGAACATTAAATAAAATTATTATTTTTCTGCATTTTATAGAAGCTTAGATATAAAATTGTGTCTTAGTTATTTTTCTGGAGCCTCCGAACCGTAAGAAACACCTGAACCGTAGGAACCGTTCGATCCGTTCGAACCGTAGAAACCGTCCAAGCTGTACAAATTGTCCAAATCGTTCAAATTAATCCAGAAACTTAGAAATTCAATAAACTTTAGATGAAATAATTATTTCTCTACATTTTATTGAAGCTTAGATATAAAATTGTGTCTTAGTTATTTTTCTGGAGCCTCCGAACCGTAGGAAACACCTGAACCGTAGGAACCGTTCGATCCGTTCGAACCGTAGAAACCGTCCAAGCTGTAAAAATTGTCCAAATCGTTCAAATTAATCCAGAAAATTAGAAATTCAATGAACATTAAATAAAATTATTATTTTTCTGCATTTTATAGAAGCTTAGATACAAAATTGTGTCTTAGTTATTTTTCTGGAGCCTCCGAACCGTAAGAAACACCTGAACCGTAGGAACCGTTCGATCCGTTCGAACCGTAGAAACCGTCCAAGCTGTACAAATTGTCCAAATCGTTCAAATTAATCCAGAAACTTAGAAATTCAATAAACTTTAGATGAAATAATTATTTCTCTACATTTTATTGAAGCTTAGATATAAAATTGTGTCTTAGTTATTTTTCTGGAGCCTCCGAACCGTAGGAAACACCTGAACCGTAGGAACCGTTCGATCCGTTCGATCCGTTCGAACCGTAGAAACCGTCCAAGCTGTACAAATTGTCCAAATCGTTCAAATTAATCCAGAAAATTAGAAATTCAATGAACATTAAATAAAATTATTATTTTTCTGCATTTTATAGAAGCTTAGATATAAAATTGTGTCTTAGTTATTTTTCTGGAGCCTCCGAACCGTAGGAAACACCTGAACCGTAGGAACCGTTCGATCCGTTCGAACCGTAGAAACCGTCCAAGCTGTACAAATTGTCCAAATCGTTCAAATTAATCCAGAAACTTAGAAATTCAATAAACTTTAAATGAAATAATTATTTCTCTACATTTTATTGAAGCTTAGATATAAAATTGTGTCTTAGTTATTTTTCTGGAGCCTCCGAACCGTAGGAAACACCTGAACCGTAGGAACCGTTCGATCCGTTCGAACCGTAGAAACCGTCCAAGCTGTAAAAATTGTCCAAATCGTTCAAATTAATCCAGAAAATTAGAAATTCAATGAACATTAAATAAAATTATTATTTTTCTGCATTTTATAGAAGCTTAGATACAAAATTGTGTCTTAGTTATTTTTCTGGAGCCTCCGAACCGTAAGAAACACCTGAACCGTAGGAACCGTTCGATCCGTTCGAACCGTAGAAACCGTCCAAGCTGTACAAATTGTCCAAATCGTTCAAATTAATCCAGAAACTTAGAAATTCAATAAACTTTAGATGAAATAATTATTTCTCTACATTTTATTGAAGCTTAGATATAAAATTGTGTCTTAGTTATTTTTCTGGAGCCTCCGAACCGTAGGAAACACCTGAACCGTAGGAACCGTTCGATCCGTTCGATCCGTTCGAACCGTAGAAACCGTCCAAGCTGTAAAAATTGTCCAAATCGTTCAAATTAATCCAGAAAATTAGAAATTCAATGAACATTAAATAAAATTATTATTTTTCTGCATTTTATAGAAGCTTAGATATAAAATTGTGTCTTAGTTATTTTTCTGGAGCCTCCGAACCGTAAGAAACACCTGAACCGTAGGAACCGTTCGATCCGTTCGAACCGTAGAAACCGTCCAAGCTGTACAAATTGTCCAAATCGTTCAAATTAATCCAGAAACTTAGAAATTCAATAAACTTTAGATGAAATAATTATTTCTCTACATTTTATTGAAGCTTAGATATAAAATTGTGTCTTAGTTATTTTTCTGGAGCCTCCGAACCGTAGGAAACACCTGAACCGTAGGAACCGTTCGATCCGTTCGAACCGTAGAAACCGTCCAAGCTGTACAAATTGTCCAAATCGTTCAAATTAATCCAGAAACTTAGAAATTCAATAAACTTTAAATGAAATAATTATTTCTCTACATTTTATTGAAGCTTAGATATAAAATTGTGTCTTAGTTATTTTTCTGGAGCCTCCGAACCGTAGGAAACACCTGAACCGTAGGAACCGTTCGATCCGTTCGAACCGTAGAAACCGTCCAAGCTGTACAAATTGTCCAAATCGTTCAAATTAATCCAGAAACTTAGAAATTCAATAAACTTTAGATGAAATAATTATTTCTCTACATTTTATTGAAGCTTAGATATAAAATTGTGTCTTAGTTATTTTTCTGGAGCCTCCGAACCGTAGGAAACACCTGAACCGTAGGAACCGTTCGATCCGTTCGAACCGTACAAACCGTCCAAGCTGTACAAATTGTCCAAATTGTTCAAATGAATCTAGAAATTTAGAAATTCAATGAACATTAAATAAAATTATTATTTTTCTGCATTTTATAGAAGCTTAGATACAAAATTGTGTCTTAGTTATTTTTCTGGAGCCTCCGAACCGTAAGAAACACCTGAACCGTAGGAACCGTTCGATCCGTTCGAACCGTAGAAACCGTCCAAGCTGTACAAATTGTCCAAATCGTTCAAATTAATCCAGAAAACTAGAAATTCAATGAACATTAAATAAAATTATTATTTTTCTGCATTTTATAGAAGCTTAGATATAAAATTGTGTCTTAGTTATTTTTCTGGAGCCTCCGAACCGTAAGAAACACCTGAACCGTAGGAACCGTTCGATCCGTTCGAACCGTAGAAACCGTCCAAGCTGTAAAAATTGTCCAAATCGTTCAAATTAATCCAGAAAATTAGAAATTCAATGAACATTGAATAAAATTATTATTTTTCTGCATTTTATAGAAGCTTAGATACAAAATTGTGTCTTAGTTATTTTTCTGGAGCCTCCGAACCGTAAGAAACACCTGAACCGTAGGAACCGTTCGATCCGTTCGAACCGTAGAAACCGTCCAAGCTGTACAAATTGTCCAAATCGTTCAAATTAATCCAGAAACTTAGAAATTCAATAAACTTTAAATAAATTTATTATTTCTCTGCATTTTATAGAAGCTAAGACATAAAATTGTTTCTTAGTTATTTTTCTGGAGCCTCCGAACCGTAAGAAACACCTGAACCGTAGGAACCGTTCGATCCGTTCGAACCGTAGAAACCGTCCAAGCTGTACAAATTGTCCAAATCGTTCAAATTAATCCAGAAAATTAGAAATTCAATGAACATTAAATAAAATTATTATTTTTCTGAATTTTATAGAAGCTTAGATATAAAATTGTGTCTTAGTTATTTTTCTGGAGCCTCCGAACCGTAGGAAACACCTGAACCGTAGGAACCGTTCGATCCGTTCGAACCGTAGAAACCGTCCAAGCTGTACAAATTGTCCAAATCGTTCAAATTAATCCAGAAACTTAGAAATTCAATAAACTTTAAATAAATTTATTATTTTTCTGCATTTTATAGAAGCTTAGACATGAAATTGTTTCTTAGTTATTTTTCTGGAGCCTCCGAACCGTAGGAAACACCTGAACAGTAGGAACCGTTCGATCCGTTCGAACCGTAGAAACCGTTCAAGCTGTAAAAATTGTCCAAATCGTTCAAATTAATCCAGAAAATTAGAAATTCAATGAACATTAAATAAAATTATTATTTTTCTGCATTTTATAGAAGCTTAGATATAAAATTGTGTCTTAGTTATTTTTCTGGAGCCTCCGAACCGTAAGAAACACCTGAACCGTAGGAACCGTTCGATCCGTTCGAACCGTAGAAACCGTCCAAGCTGTACAAATTGTCCAAATCGTTCAAATTAATCCAGAAATTTAGAAATTCAATAAACTTTAAATAAAATAATTATTTCTCTGCATTTTATAGAAGCTTAGATATAAAATTGTGTCTTAGTTATTTTTCTGGAGCCTCCGAACCGCAGGAAACACCTGAACCGTAGGAACCGTTCGATCCGTTCGAACCGTACAAACCGTCCAAGCTGTACAAATTGTCCAAATTGTTCAAATGAATCTAGAAATTTAGAAATTCAATGAACATTAAATAAAATTATTATTTTTCTGCATTTTATAGAAGCTTAGATATAAAATTGTGTCTTAGTTGTTTTTCTGGAGCCTCCGAACCGTAGGAAACACCTGAACCGTAGGAACCGTTCGATCCGTTCGAACCGTAGAAACCGTCCAAGCTGTACAAATTGTCCAAATCGTTCAAATTAATCCAGAAACTTAGAAATTCAATAAACTTTAAATGAAATAATTATTTCTCTACATTCTATTGAAGCTTAGATATAAAATTGTGTCTTAGTTATTTTTCTGGAGCCTCCGAACCGTAGGAAACACCTGAACCGTAGGAACCGTTCGATCCGTTCGAACCGTAGAAACCGTCCAAGCTGTACAAATTGTCCAAATCGTTCAAATTAATCCAGAAACTTAGAAATTCAATGAACTTTAAATAAATTTATTATTTCTCTGCATTTTATAGAAGCTTAGACATGAAATTGTTTCTTAGTTATTTTTCTGGAGCCTCCGAACCGTAGGAAACACCTGAACCGTAGGAACCGTTCGATCCGTTCGAACCGTAGAAACCGTCCAAGCTGTACAAATTGTCCAAATCGTTCAAATTAATCCAGAAACTTAGAAATTCAATAAACTTTAAATAAATTTATTATTTCTCTGCATTTTATAGAAGCTTAGACATGAAATTGTTTCTTAGTTATTTTTCTGGAGCCTCCGAACCGTAGGAAACACCTGAACCGTAGGAACCGTTCGATCCGTTCGAACCGTAGAAACCGTCCAAGCTGTACAAATTGTCCAAATCGTTCAAGTTAATCCAGAAAATTAGAAATTCAATGAACATTAAATAAAATTATTATTTTTCTGCATTTTATAGAAGCTTAGATATAAAATTGTGTCTTAGTTATTTTTCTGGAGCCTCCGATCCGTAGGAAACACCTGAACCGTAGGAACCGTTCGATCCGTTCGAACCGTAGAAACCGTCCAAGCTGTACAAATTGTCCAAATCGTTCAAATTAATCCAGAAACTTAGAAATTCAATAAATTTTAAATGAAATAATTATTTCTCTGCATTTTATAGAAGCTTAGATATAAAATTGTGTCTTAGTTATTTTTCTGGAGCCTCCGAACCGTAGGAAACACCTGAACCGTAGGAACCGTTCGATCCGTTCGAACCGTAGAAACCGTCCAAGCTGTACAAATTGTCCAAATCGTTCAAATTAATCCAGAAACTTAGAAATTCAATAAACTTTAAATGAAATAATTATTTCTCTACATTCTATTGAAGCTTAGATATAAAATTGTGTCTTAGTTATTTTTCTGGAGCCTCCGAACCGTAGGAAACACCTGAACCGTAGGAACCGTTCGATCCGTTCGAACCGTAGAAACCGTCCAAGCTGTACAAATTGTCCAAATCGTTCAAATTAATCCAGAAAATTAGAAATTCAATGAACATTAAATAAAATTATTATTTTTCTGCATTTTATAGAAGCTTAGATATAAAATTGTGTCTTAGTTATTTTTCTGGAGCCTCCGAACCGTAGGAAACACCTGAACCGTAGGAACCGTTCGATCCGTTCGAACCGTAGAAACCGTCCAAGCTGTACAAATTGTCCAAATCGTTCAAATTAATCCAGAAAATTAGAAATTCAATGAACATTAAATAAAATTATTATTTTTCTGCATTTTATAGAAGCTTAGATATAAAATTGTGTCTTAGTTATTTTTCTGGAGCCTCCGAACCGTAGGAAACACCTGAACCGTAGGAACCGTTCGATCCGTTCGAACCGTAGAAACCGTCCAAGCTGTACAAATTGTCCAAATCGTTCAAATTAATCCAGAAACTTAGAAATTCAATAAATTTTAAATGAAATAATTATTTCTCTGCATTTTATAGAAGCTTAGATATAAAATTGTGTCTTAGTTATTTTTCTGGAGCCTCCGAACCGTAGGAAACACCTGAACCGTAGGAACCGTTCGATCCGTTCGAACCGTAGAAACCGTCCAAGCTGTACAAATTGTCCAAATCGTTCAAATTAATCCAGAAACTTAGAAATTCAATAAACTTTAAATAAATTTATTATTTTTCTGCATTTTATAGAAGCTTAGACATGAAATTGTTTCTTAGTTATTTTTCTGGAGCCTCCGAACCGTAGGAAACACCTGAACCGTAGGAACCGTTCGATCCGTTCGAACCGTAGAAACCGTCCAAGCTGTACAAATTGTCCAAATCGTTCAAATTAATCCAGAAAATTAGAAATTCAATGAACATTAAATAAAATTATTATTTTTCTGCATTTTATAGAAGCTTAGATATAAAATTGTGTCTTAGTTATTTTTCTGGAGCCTCCGAACCGTAGGAAACACCTGAACCGTAGGAACCGTTCGATCCGTTCGAACCGTAGAAACCGTCCAAGCTGTACAAATTGTCCAAATCGTTCAAATTAATCCAGAAAATTAGAAATTCAATGAACATTAAATAAAATTATTATTTTTCTGCATTTTATAGAAGCTTAGATATAAAATTGTGTCTTAGTTATTTTTCTGGAGCCTCCGAACCGTAGGAAACACCTGAACCGTAGGAACCGTTCGATCCGTTCGAACCGTAGAAACCGTCCAAGCTGTACAAATTGTCCAAATCGTTCAAATTAATCCAGAAACTTAGAAATTCAATAAATTTTAAATGAAATAATTATTTCTCTGCATTTTATAGAAGCTTAGATATAAAATTGTGTCTTAGTTATTTTTCTGGAGCCTCCGAACCGTAGGAAACACCTGAACCGTAGGAACCGTTCGATCCGTTCGAACCGTAGAAACCGTCCAAGCTGTACAAATTGTCCAAATCGTTCAAATTAATCCAGAAACTTAGAAATTCAATAAACTTTAAATGAAATAATTATTTCTCTACATTCTATTGAAGCTTAGATATAAAATTGTGTCTTAGTTATTTTTCTGGAGCCTCCGAACCGTAGGAATCACCTGAACCGTAGGAACCGTTCGATCCGTTCGAACCGTAGAAACCGTCCAAGCTGTACAAATTGTCCAAATCGTTCAAATTAATCCAGAAACTTAGAAATTCAATAAATTTTAAATGAAATAATTATTTCTCTGCATTTTATAGAAGCTTAGATATAAAATTGTGTCTTAGTTATTTTTCTGGAGCCTCCGAACCGTAGGAAACACCTGAACCGTAGGAACCGTTCGATCCGTTCGAACCGTAGAAACCGTCCAAGCTGTACAAATTGTCCAAATCGTTCAAATTAATCCAGAAACTTAGAAATTCAATAATTTTTAAATGAAATAATTATTTCTCTGCATTTTATAGAAGCTTAGATATAAAATTGTGTCTTAGTTATTTTTCTGGAGCCTCCGAACCGTAGGAAACACCTGAACCGTAGGAACCGTTCGATCCGTTCGAACCGTAGAAACCGTCCAAGCTGTACAAATTGTCCAAATCGTTCAAATTAATCCAGAAAATTAGAAATTCAATGAACATTAAATAAAATTATTATTTTTCTGCATTTTATAGAAGCTTAGATATAAAATTGTGTCTTAGTTATTTTTCTGGAGCCTCCGAACCGTAGGAAACACCTGAACCGTAGGAACCGTTCGATCCGTTCGAACCGTAGAAACCGTCCAAGCTGTACAAATTGTCCAAATCGTTCAAATTAATCCAGAAACTTAGAAATTCAATAATTTTTAAATGAAATAATTATTTCTCTGCATTTTATAGAAGCTTAGATATAAAATTGTGTCTTAGTTATTTTTCTGGAGCCTCCGAACCGTAGGAAACACCTGAACCGTAGGAACCGTTCGATCCGTTCGAACCGTACAAACCGTCCAAGCTGTACAAATTGTCCAAATCGTTCAAATTAATCCAGAAACTTAGAAATTCAATAAACTTTAAATAAATTTATTATTTCTCTGCATTTTATAGAAGCTTAGACATGAAATTGTTTCTTAGTTATTTTTCTGGAGCCTCCGAACCGTAGGAAACACCTGAACCGTAGGAACCGTTCGATCCGTTCGAACCGTAGAAACCGTCCAAGCTGTACAAATTGTCCAAATCGTTCAAATTAATCCAGAAAATTAGAAATTTAATGAACATTAAATAAAATTTTTATTTTTCTGCATTTTATAGAAGCTTAGATATAAAATTGTGTCTTAGTTATTTTTCTGGAGCCTCCGAACCGTAGGAAACACCTGAACCGTAGGAACCGTTCGATCCGTTCGAACCGTACAAACCGTCCAAGCTGTACAAATTGTCCAAATCGTTCAAATTAATCCAGAAAATTAGAAATTCAATGAACATTAAATAAAATTATTATTTTTCTGCATTTTATAGAAGCTTAGACATGAAATTGTTTCTTAGTTATTTTTCTGGAGCCTCCGAACCGTAGGAAACACCTGAACCGTAGGAACCGTTCGATCCGTTCGAACCGTAGAAACCGTCCAAGCTGTACAAATTGTCCAAATCGTTCAAATTAATCCAGAAACTTAGAAATTCAATAAACTTTAAATGAAATAATTATTTCTCTACATTCTATTGAAGCTTAGATATAAAATTGTGTCTTAGTTATTTTTCTGGAGCCTCCGAACCGTAGGAAACACCTGAACCGTAGGAACCGTTCGATCCGTTCGAACCGTAGAAACCGTCCAAGCTGTACAAATTGTCCAAATCGTTCAAATTAATCCAGAAACTTAGAAATTCAATAAACTTTAAATAAATTTATTATTTTTCTGCATTTTATAGAAGCTTAGACATGAAATTGTTTCTTAGTTATTTTTCTGGAGCCTCCGAACCGTAGGAAACACCTGAACCGTAGGAACCGTTCGATCCGTTCGAACCGTAGAAACCGTCCAAGCTGTACAAATTGTCCAAATCGTTCAAATTAATCCAGAAAATTAGAAATTCAATGAACATTAAATAAAATTATTATTTTTCTGCATTTTATAGAAGCTTAGACATGAAATTGTTTCTTAGTTATTTTTCTGGAGCCTCCGAACCGTAGGAAACACCTGAACCGTAGGAACCGTTCGATCCGTTCGAACCGTAGAAACCGTCCAAGCTGTACAAATTGTCCAAATCGTTCAAATTAATCCAGAAACTTAGAAATTCAATAAACTTTAAATAAATTTATTATTTTTCTGCATTTTATAGAAGCTTAGACATGAAATTGTTTCTTAGTTATTTTTCTGGAGCCTCCGAACCGTAGGAAACACCTGAACCGTAGGAACCGTTCGATCCGTTCGAACCGTAGAAACCGTCCAAGCTGTACAAATTGTCCAAATCGTTCAAATTAATCCAGAAACTTAGAAATTCAATAAACTTTAAATGAAATAATTATTTCTCTACATTCTATTGAAGCTTAGATATAAAATTGTGTCTTAGTTATTTTTCTGGAGCCTCCGAACCGTAGGAAACACCTGAACCGTAGGAACCGTTCGATCCGTTCGAACCGTAGAAACCGTGCAAGCTGTACAAATTGTCCAAATCGTTCAATTAATCCAGAAAATTAGAAATTCAATGAACATTAAATAAAATTATTATTTTTCTGCATTTTATAGAAGCTTAGCTATAAAATTGTGTCTTAGTTATTTTTCTGGAGCCTCCGAACCGTAGGAAACACCTGAACCGTAGGAACCGTTCGATCCGTTCGAACCGTAGAAACCGTCCAAGCTGTACAAATTGTCCAAATCGTTCAAATTAATCTAGAAACTTAGAAATTCAATAAATTTTAAATGAAATAATTATTTCTCTGCATTTTATAGAAGCTTAGATATAAAATTGTGTCTTAGTTATTTTTCTGGAGCCTCCGAACCGTAGGAAACACCTGAACCGTAGGAACCGTTCGATCCGTTCGAACCGTAGAAACCGTGCAAGCTGTACAAATTGTCCAAATCGTTCAATTAATCCAGAAAATTAGAAATTCAATGAACATTAAATAAAATTATTATTTTTCTGCATTTTATAGAAGCTTAGCTATAAAATTGTGTCTTAGTTATTTTTCTGGAGCCTCCGAACCGTAGGAAACACCTGAACCGTAGGAACCGTTCGATCCGTTCGAACCGTACAAACCGTCCAAGCTGTACAAATTGTCCAAATCGTTCAAATTAATCCAGAAACTTAGAAATTCAATAAACTTTAAATAAATTTATTATTTCTCTGCATTTTATAGAAGCTTAGACATGAAATTGTTTCTTAGTTATTTTTCTGGAGCCTCCGAACCGTAGGAAACACCTGAACCGTAGGAACCGTTCGATCCGTTCGAACCGTAGAAACCGTCCAAGCTGTACAAATTGTCCAAATCGTTCAAATTAATCCAGAAACTTAGAAATTCAATAAACTTTAAATGAAATAATTATTTCTCTACATTCTATTGAAGCTTAGATATAAAATTGTGTCTTAGTTATTTTTCTGGAGCCTCCGAACCGTAGGAAACACCTGAACCGTAGGAACCGTTCGATCCGTTCGAACCGTACAAACCGTCCAAGCTGTACAAATTGTCCAAATCGTTCAAATTAATCCAGAAACTTAGAAATTCAATAAACTTTAAATAAATTTATTATTTCTCTGCATTTTATAGAAGCTTAGACATGAAATTGTTTCTTAGTTATTTTTCTGGAGCCTCCGAACCGTAGGAAACACCTGAACCGTAGGAACCGTTCGATCCGTTCGAACCGTAGAAACCGTCCAAGCTGTACAAATTGTCCAAATCGTTCAAATTAATCCAGAAACTTAGAAATTCAATAAACTTTAAATGAAATAATTATTTCTCTGCATTTTATAGAAGCTTAGATATAAAATTGTGTCTTAGTTATTTTTCTGGAGCCTCCGAACCGTAGGAAACACCTGAACCGTAGGAACCGTTCGATCCGTTCGAACCGTAGAAACCGTGCAAGCTGTACAAATTGTCCAAATCGTTCAATTAATCCAGAAAATTAGAAATTCAATGAACATTAAATAAAATTATTATTTTTCTGCATTTTATAGAAGCTTAGCTATAAAATTGTGTCTTAGTTATTTTTCTGGAGCCTCCGAACCGTAGGAAACACCTGAACCGTAGGAACCGTTCGATCCGTTCGAACCGTACAAACCGTCCAAGCTGTACAAATTGTCCAAATCGTTCAAATTAATCCAGAAACTTAGAAATTCAATAAACTTTAAATAAATTTATTATTTCTCTGCATTTTATAGAAGCTTAGACATGAAATTGTTTCTTAGTTATTTTTCTGGAGCCTCCGAACCGTAGGAAACACCTGAACCGTAGGAACCGTTCGATCCGTTCGAACCGTACAAACCGTCCAAGCTGTACAAATTGTCCAAATCGTTCAAATTAATCCAGAAACTTAGAAATTCAATAAACTTTAAATAAATTTATTATTTCTCTGCATTTTATAGAAGCTTAGACATGAAATTGTTTCTTAGTTATTTTTCTGGAGCCTCCGAACCGTAGGAAACACCTGAACCGTAGGAACCGTTCGATCCGTTCGAACCGTAGAAACCGTCCAAGCTGTACAAATTGTCCAAATCGTTCAAATTAATCCAGAAAATTAGAAATTCAATGAACATTAAATAAAATTATTATTTTTCTGCATTTTATAGAAGCTTAGCTATAAAATTGTGTCTTAGTTATTTTTCTGGAGCCTCCGAACCGTAGGAAACACCTGAACCGTAGGAACCGTTCGATCCGTTCGAACCGTAGAAACCGTCCAAGCTGTACAAATTGTCCAAATCGTTCAAATTAATCCAGAAACTTAGAAATTCAATAAATTTTAAATGAAATAATTATTTCTCTGCATTTTATAGAAGCTTAGATATAAAATTGTGTCTTAGTTATTTTTCTGGAGCCTCCGAACCGTAGGAAACACCTGAACCGTAGGAACCGTTCGATCCGTTCGAACCGTAGAAACCGTCCAAGCTGTACAAATTGTCCAAATCGTTCAAATTAATCCAGAAACTTAGAAATTCAATAAACTTTAAATAAATTTATTATTTTTCTGCATTTTATAGAAGCTTAGACATGAAATTGTTTCTTAGTTATTTTTCTGGAGCCTCCGAACCGTAGGAAACACCTGAACCGTAGGAACCGTTCGATCCGTTCGAACCGTAGAAACCGTCCAAGCTGTACAAATTGTCCAAATCGTTCAAATTAATCCAGAAACTTAGAAATTCAATAAACTTTAAATGAAATAATTATTTCTCTACATTCTATTGAAGCTTAGATATAAAATTGTGTCTTAGTTATTTTTCTGGAGCCTCCGAACCGTAGGAAACACCTGAACCGTAGGAACCGTTCGATCCGTTCGAACCGTACAAACCGTCCAAGCTGTACAAATTGTCCAAATCGTTCAAATTAATCCAGAAACTTAGAAATTCAATAAACTTTAAATAAATTTATTATTTCTCTGCATTTTATAGAAGCTTAGACATGAAATTGTTTCTTAGTTATTTTTCTGGAGCCTCCGAACCGTAGGAAACACCTGAACCGTAGGAACCGTTCGATCCGTTCGAACCGTAGAAACCGTCCAAGCTGTACAAATTGTCCAAATCGTTCAAATTAATCCAGAAAATTAGAAATTCAATGAACATTAAATAAAATTATTATTTTTCTGCATTTTATAGAAGCTTAGATATAAAATTGTGTCTTAGTTATTTTTCTGGAGCCTCCGAACCGTAGGAAACACCTGAACCGTAGGAACCGTTCGATCCGTTCGAACCGTAGAAACCGTCCAAGCTGTACAAATTGTCCAAATCGTTCAAATTAATCCAGAAACTTAGAAATTCAATAAACTTTAAATGAAATAATTATTTCTCTACATTCTATTGAAGCTTAGATATAAAATTGTGTCTTAGTTATTTTTCTGGAGCCTCCGAACCGTAGGAAACACCTGAACCGTAGGAACCGTTCGATCCGTTCGAACCGTAGAAACCGTCCAAGCTGTACAAATTGTCCAAATCGTTCAAATTAATCCAGAAACTTAGAAATTCAATAAACTTTAAATGAAATAATTATTTCTCTGCATTTTATAGAAGCTTAGATATAAAATTGTGTCTTAGTTATTTTTCTGGAGCCTCCGAACCGTAGGAAACACCTGAACCGTAGGAACCGTTCGATCCGTTCGAACCGTAGAAACCGTCCAAGCTGTACAAATTGTCCAAATCGTTCAAATTAATCCAGAAACTTAGAAATTCAATAAACTTTAAATGAAATAATTATTTCTCTACATTCTATTGAAGCTTAGATATAAAATTGTGTCTTAGTTATTTTTCTGGAGCCTCCGAACCGTAGGAAACACCTGAACCGTAGGAACCGTTCGATCCGTTCGAACCGTACAAACCGTCCAAGCTGTACAAATTGTCCAAATCGTTCAAATTAATCCAGAAACTTAGAAATTCAATAAACTTTAAATAAATTTATTATTTTTCTGCATTTTATAGAAGCTTAGACATGAAATTGTTTCTTAGTTATTTTTCTGGAGCCTCCGAACCGTAGGAAACACCTGAACCGTAGGAACCGTTCGATCCGTTCGAACCGTAGAAACCGTCCAAGCTGTACAAATTGTCCAAATCGTTCAAATTAATCCAGAAAATTAGAAATTCAATGAACATTAAATAAAATTATTATTTTTCTGCATTTTATAGAAGCTTAGACATGAAATTGTTTCTTAGTTATTTTTCTGGAGCCTCCGAACCGTAGGAAACACCTGAACCGTAGGAACCGTTCGATCCGTTCGAACCGTAGAAACCGTCCAAGCTGTACAAATTGTCCAAATCGTTCAAATTAATCCAGAAACTTAGAAATTCAATAAACTTTAAATAAATTTATTATTTTTCTGCATTTTATAGAAGCTTAGACATGAAATTGTTTCTTAGTTATTTTTCTGGAGCCTCCGAACCGTAGGAAACACCTGAACCGAAGGAACCGTTCGATCCGTTCGAACCGTAGAAACCGTCCAAGCTGTACAAATTGTCCAAATCGTTCAAATTAATCCAGAAACTTAGAAATTCAATAAACTTTAAATAAATTTATTATTTTTCTGCATTTTATAGAAGCTTAGACATGAAATTGTTTCTTAGTTATTTTTCTGGAGCCTCCGAACCGTAGGAAACACCTGAACCGTAGGAACCGTTCGATCCGTTCGAACCGTAGAAACCGTCCAAGCTGTACAAATTGTCCAAATCGTTCAAATTAATCCAGAAACTTAGAAATTCAATAAACTTTAAATGAAATAATTATTTCTCTACATTCTATTGAAGCTTAGATATAAAATTGTGTCTTAGTTATTTTTCTGGAGCCTCCGAACCGTAGGAAACACCTGAACCGTAGGAACCGTTCGATCCGTTCGAACCGTAGAAACCGTGCAAGCTGTACAAATTGTCCAAATCGTTCAATTAATCCAGAAAATTAGAAATTCAATGAACATTAAATAAAATTATTATTTTTCTGCATTTTATAGAAGCTTAGCTATAAAATTGTGTCTTAGTTATTTTTCTGGAGCCTCCGAACCGTAGGAAACACCTGAACCGAAGGAACCGTTCGATCCGTTCGAACCGTAGAAACCGTCCAAGCTGTACAAATTGTCCAAATCGTTCAAATTAATCCAGAAACTTAGAAATTCAATAAATTTTAAATGAAATAATTATTTCTCTGCATTTTATAGAAGCTTAGATATAAAATTGTGTCTTAGTTATTTTTCTGGAGCCTCCGAACCGTAGGAAACACCTGAACCGAAGGAACCGTTCGATCCGTTCGAACCGTAGAAACCGTCCAAGCTGTACAAATTGTCCAAATCGTTCAAATTAATTCAGAAACTTAGAAATTCAATAAACTTTAAATGAAATAATTATTTCTCTACATTCTATTGAAGCTTAGATATAAAATTGTGTCTTAGTTATTTTTCTGGAGCCTCCGAACCGTAGGAAACACCTGAACCGTAGGAACCGTTCGATCCGTTCGAACCGTAGAAACCGTCCAAGCTGTACAAATTGTCCAAATCGTTCAAATTAATCCAGAAACTTAGAAATTCAATAAACTTTAAATAAATTTATTATTTCTCTGCATTTTATAGAAGCTTAGACATAAAATTGTTTCTTAGTTATTTTTCTGGAGCCTCCGAACCGTAGGAAACACCTGAACCGTAGGAACCGTTCGATCCGTTCGAACCGTAGAAACCGTCCAAGCTGTACAAATTGTCCAAATCGTTCAAATTAATCCAGAAACTTAGAAATTCAATAAACTTTAAATAAATTTATTATTTCTCTGCATTTTATAGAAGCTTAGACATAAAATTGTTTCTTAGTTATTTTTCTGGAGCCTCCGAACCGTAGGAAACACCTGAACCGTAGGAACCGTTCGATCCGTTCGAACCGTAGAAACCGTCCAAGCTGTACAAATTGTCCAAATCGTTCAAATTAATCCAGAAACTTAGAAATTCAATAAACTTTAAATAAATTTATTATTTCTCTGCATTTTATAGAAGCTTAGACATAAAATTGTTTCTTAGTTATTTTTCTGGAGCCTCCGAACCGTAGGAAACACCTGAACCGTAGGAACCGTTCGATCCGTTCGAACCGTAGAAACCGTCCAAGCTGTACAAATTGTCCAAATCGTTCAAATTAATCCAGAAACTTAGAAATTCAATAAACTTTAAATAAATTTATTATTTCTCTGCATTTTATAGAAGCTTAGACATAAAATTGTTTCTTAGTTATTTTTCTGGAGCCTCCGAACCGTAGGAAACACCTGAACCGTAGGAACCGTTCGATCCGTTCGAACCGTAGAAACCGTCCAAGCTGTACAAATTGTTCAAATCGTTCAAATTAATCCAGAAACTAAAAAATTCAATAAACTTTAAATGAAATGATTATTTCTCTACATTTTATTGAAGCTTAGATATAAAATTGTGTCTTAGTTATTTTTCTGGAGCCTCCGAACCGTAGGAAACACCTGAACCGTAGGAACCGTTCGATCCGTTCGAACCGTAGAAACCGTCCAAGCTGTACAAATTGTCCAAATCGTTCAAATTAATCCAGAAACTTAGAAATTCAATAAACTTTAAATAAATTTATTATTTCTCTGCATTTTATAGAAGCTAAGACATAAAATTGTTTCTTAGTTATTTTTCTGGAGCCTCCGAACCGTAGGAAACACCTGAACCGTAGGAACCGTTCGATCCGTTCGAACCGTAGAAACCGTCCAAGCTGTACAAATTGTCCAAATCGTTCAAATTAATCCAGAAACTTAGAAATTCAATAAACTTTAAATAAATTTATTATTTCTCTGCATTTTATAGAAGCTTAGACATAAAATTGTTTCTTAGTTATTTTTCTGGAGCCTCCGAACCGTAGGAAACACCTGAACCGTAGGAACCGTTCGATCCGTTCGAACCGTAGAAACCGTCCAAGCTGTACAAATTGTCCAAATCGTTCAAATTAATCCAGAAACTTAGAAATTCAATAAACTTTAAATAAATTTATTATTTCTCTGCATTTTATAGAAGCTTAGACATAAAATTGTTTCTTAGTTATTTTTCTGGAGCCTCCGAACCGTAGGAAACACCTGAACCGTAGGAACCGTTCGATCCGTTCGAACCGTAGAAACCGTCCAAGCTGTACAAATTGTCCAAATCGTTCAAATTAATCCAGAAACTAAAAAATTCAATAAACTTTAAATGAAATGATTATTTCTCTACATTTTATTGAAGCTTAGATATAAAATTGTGTCTTAGTTATTTTTCTGGAGCCTCCGAACCGTAGGAAACACCTGAACCGTAGGAACCGTTCGATCCGTTCGAACCGTAGAAACCGTCCAAGCTGTACAAATTGTTCAAATCGTTCAAATTAATCCAGAAACTAAAAAATTCAATAAACTTTAAATGAAATGATTATTTCTCTACATTTTATTGAAGCTTAGATATAAAATTGTGTCTTAGTTATTTTTCTGGAGCCTCCGAACCGTAGGAAACACCTGAACCGTAGGAACCGTTCGATCCGTTCGAACCGTAGAAACCGTCCAAGCTGTACAAATTGTCCAAATCGTTCAAATTAATCCAGAAACTTAGAAATTCAATAAACTTTAAATAAATTTATTATTTCTCTGCATTTTATAGAAGCTTAGACATAAAATTGTTTCTTAGTTATTTTTCTGGAGCCTCCGAACCGTAGGAAACACCTGAACCGTAGGAACCGTTCGATCCGTTCGAACCGTAGAAACCGTCCAAGCTGTACAAATTGTCCAAATCGTTCAAATTAATCCAGAAACTTAGAAATTCAATAAACTTTAAATAAATTTATTATTTCTCTGCATTTTATAGAAGCTTAGACATAAAATTGTTTCTTAGTTATTTTTCTGGAGCCTCCGAACCGTAGGAAACACCTGAACCGTAGGAACCGTTCGATCCGTTCGAACCGTAGAAACCGTCCAAGCTGTACAAATTGTCCAAATCGTTCAAATTAATCCAGAAACTAAAAAATTCAATAAACTTTAAATGAAATGATTATTTCTCTACATTTTATTGAAGCTTAGATATAAAATTGTGTCTTAGTTATTTTTCTGGAGCCTCCGAACCGTAGGAAACACCTGAACCGTAGGAACCGTTCGATCCGTTCGAACCGTAGAAACCGTCCAAGCTGTACAAATTGTCCAAATCGATCAAATTAATCCAGAAACTTAGAAATTCAATAAACTTTAAATGAAATAATTATTTCTCTACATTTTATTGAAGCTTAGATATAAGATTGTGTCTTAGTTATTTTTCTGGAGCCTCCGAACCGTAGGAAACACCTGAACCGTAGGAACCGTTCGATCCGTTCGAACCGTAGAAACCGTCCAAGCTGTACAAATTGTCCAAATCGATCAAATTAATCCAGAAACTTAGAAATTCAATGAACATTAAATAAAATTATTATTTCTCTGCATTTTATAGAAGCTTAGATATAAAATTGTGTCTTAGTTATTTTTCTGGAGCCTCCGAACCGTAGGAAACACCTGAACTGTAGGAACCGTTCGATCCGTTCGAACCGTAGAAACCGTCCAATCTGTACAAATTGTCCAAATCGTTCAAATTAATCCAGAAACTTAGAAATTCAATAAACTTTAAATAAATTTATTATTTTTCTGCATTTTATAGAAGCTTAGATATAAAATTGTGTCTTAGTTATTTTTCTGGAGCCTCCGAACCGTAGGAAACACCTGAACCGTAGGAACCGTTCGATCCGTTCGAACCGTAGAAACCGTCCAAGCTGTACAAATTGTCCAAATCGTTCAAATTAATCCAGAAACTTAGAAATTCAATAAACTTTAAATAAATTTATTATTTCTCTGCATTTTATAGAAGCTTAGACATAAAATTGTTTCTTAGTTATTTTTCTGGAGCCTCCGAACCGTAGGAAACACCTGAACCGTAGGAACCGTTCGATCCGTTCGAACCGTAGAAACCGTCCAAGCTGTACAAATTGTCCAAATCGATCAAATTAATCCAGAAACTTAGAAATTCAATAAACTTTAAATGAAATAATTATTTCTCTACATTTTATTGAAGCTTAGATATAAGATTGTGTCTTAGTTATTTTTCTGGAGCCTCCGAACCGTAGGAAACACCTGAACCGTAGGAACCGTTCGATCCGTTCGAACCGTAGAAACCGTCCAAGCTGTACAAATTGTCCAAATCGATCAAATTAATCCAGAAACTTAGAAATTCAATGAACATTAAATAAAATTATTATTTCTCTGCATTTTATAGAAGCTTAGATATAAAATTGTGTCTTAGTTATTTTTCTGGAGCCTCCGAACCGTAGGAAACACCTGAACTGTAGGAACCGTTCGATCCGTTCGAACCGTAGAAACCGTCCAAGCTGTACAAATTGTCCAAATCGTTCAAATTAATCCAGAAACTTAGAAATTCAATAAACTTTAAATAAATTTATTATTTTTCTGCATTTTATAGAAGCTTAGATATAAAATTGTGTCTTAGTTATTTTTCTGGAGCCTCCGAACCGTAGGAAACACCTGAACCGTAGGAACCGTTCGATCCGTTCGAACCGTAGAAACCGTCCAAGCTGTACAAATTGTCCAAATCGTTCAAATTAATCCAGAAACTTCAAAATTCAATAAACTTTAAATAAAATAATTATTTCTCTGAATTTTATAGAAGCTTAGATATAAAATTGTGTCTTAGTTATTTTTCTGGAGCCTCCGAACCGTAGGAAACACCTGAACCGTAGGAACCGTTCGATCCGTTCGAACCGTAGAAACCATCCAAGCTGTACAAATTGTCCAAATCGTTCAAATTAATCCAGAAACTTAGAAATTCAATAAACTTTAAATGAAATAATTATTTCTCTACATTTTATTGAAGCTTAGATATAAGATTGTGTCTTAGTTATTTTTCTGGAGCCTCCGAACCGTAGGAAACACCTGAACCGTAGGAACCGTTCGATCCGTTCGAACCGTAGAAACCGTCCAAGCTGTACAAATTGTCCAAATCGTTCAAATTAATCCAGAAACTTAGAAATTCAATGAACATTAAATAAAATTATTATTTTTCTGCATTTTATAGAAGCTTAGATATAAAATTGTGTCTTAGTTATTTTTCTGGAGCCTCCGAACCGTAGGAAACACCTGAACCGTAGGAACCGTTCGATCCGTTCGAACCGTAGAAACCATCCAAGCTGTACAAATTGTCCAAATCGTTCAAATTAATCCAGAAACTTAGAAATTCAATAAACTTTAAATGAAATAATTATTTCTCTACATTTTATTGAAGCTTAGATATAAGATTGTGTCTTAGTTATTTTTCTGGAGCCTCCGAACCGTAGGAAACACCTGAACCGTAGGAACCGTTCGATCCGTTCGTACCGTAGAAACCGTCCAAGCTGTACAAATTGTCCAAATCGTTCAAATTAATCCAGAAACTTAGAAATTCAAGAAACTTTAAATGAAATAATTATTTCTCTACATTTTATTGAAGCTTAGATATAAAATTGTGTCTTAGTTATTTTTCTGGAGCCTCCGAACCGTAGGAAACACCTGAACCGTAGGAACCGTTCGATCCGTTCGAACCGTAGAAACCGTCCAAGCTGTACAAATTGTCCAAATCGATCAAATTAATCCAGAAACTTAGAAATTCAATAAACTTTAAATGAAATAATTATTTCTCTACATTTTATTGAAGCTTAGATATAAAATTGTGTCTTAGTTATTTTTCTGGAGCCTCCGAACCGTAGGAAACACCTGAACCGTAGGAACCGTTCGATCCGTTCGAACCGTAGAAACCGTCCAAGCTGTACAAATTGTCCAAATCGATCAAATTAATCCAGAAACTTAGAAATTCAATAAACTTTAAATGAAATAATTATTTCTCTACATTTTATTGAAGCTTAGATATAAAATTGTGTCTTAGTTATTTTTATGGAGCCTCCGAACCGTAGGAAACACCTGAACCGTAGGAACCGTTCGATCCGTTCGTACCGTAGAAACCGTCCAAGCTGTACAAATTGTCCAAATCGTTCAAATTAATCCAGAAACTTAGAAATTCAATAAACTTTAAATGAAATAATTATTTCTCTACATTTTATTGAAGCTTAGATATAAAATTGTGTCTTAGTTATTTTTCTGGAGCCTCCGAACCGTAGGAAACACCTGAACCGTAGGAACCGTTCGATCCGTTCGAACCGTAGAAACCGTCCAAGCTGTACAAATTGTCCAAATCGATCAAATTAATCCAGAAACTTAGAAATTCAATAAACTTCAAATGAAATAATTATTTCTCTACATTTTATTGAAGCTTAGATATAAAATTGTGTCTTAGTTATTTTTCTGGAGCCTCCGAACCGTAGGAAACACCTGAACCGTAGGAACCGTTCGATCCGTTCGAACCGTAGAAACCGTCCAAGCTGTACAAATTGTCCAAATCGATCAAATTAATCCAGAAACTTAGAAATTCAATAAACTTTAAATGAAATAATTATTTCTCTACATTTTATTGAAGCTTAGATATAAAATTGTGTCTTAGTTATTTTTCTGGAGCCTCCGAACCGTAGGAAACACCTGAACCGTAGGAACCGTTCGATCCGTTCGAACCGTAGAAACCGTCCAAGCTGTACAAATTGTCCAAATCGATCAAATTAATCCAGAAACTTAGAAATTCAATAAACTTTAAATGAAATAATTATTTCTCTACATTTTATTGAAGCTTAGATATAAAATTGTGTCTTAGTTATTTTTCTGGAGCCTCCGAACCGTAGGAAACACCTGAACCGTAGGAACCGTTCGATCCGTTCGAACCGTAGAAACCGTCCAAGCTGTACAAATTGTCCAAATCGATCAAATTAATCCAGAAACTTAGAAATTCAATAAACTTTAAATGAAATAATTATTTCTCTACATTTTATTGAAGCTTAGATATAAAATTGTGTCTTAGTTATTTTTCTGGAGCCTCCGAACCGTAGGAAACACCTGAACCGTAGGAACCGTTCGATCCGTTCGAACCGTAGAAACCGTCCAAGCTGTACAAATTGTCCAAATCGATCAAATTAATCCAGAAACTTAGAAATTCAATAAACTTTAAATGAAATAATTATTTCTCTACATTTTATTGAAGCTTAGATATAAAATTGTGTCTTAGTTATTTTTCTGGAGCCTCCGAACCGTAGGAAACACCTGAACCGTAGGAACCGTTCGATCCGTTCGAACCGTAGAAACCGTCCAAGCTGTACAAATTGTCCAAATCGTTCAAATTAATCCAGAAACTTAGAAATTCAATGAACATTAAATAAAATTATTATTTTTCTGCATTTTATAGAAGCTTAGATATAAAATTGTGTCTTAGTTATTTTTCTGGAGCCTCCGAACCGTAGGAAACACCTGAACCGTAGGAACCGTTCGATCCGTTCGAACCGTAGAAACCGTCCAAGCTGTACAAATTGTCCAAATCGATCAAATTAATCCAGAAACTTAGAAATTCAATGAACATTAAATAAAATTATTATTTTTCTGCATTTTATAGAACCTTAGATATAAAATTGTGTCTTAGTTATTTTTCTGGAGCCTCCGAACCGTAGGAAACACCTGAACCGTAGGAACCGTTCGATCCGTTCGAACCGTAGAAACCGTCCAAGCTGTACAAATTGTCCAAATCGATCAAATTAATCCAGAAACTTAGAAATTCAAGAAACTTTAAATGAAATAATTATTTCTCTACATTTTATTGAAGCTTAGATATAAAATTGTGTCTTAGTTATTTTTCTGGAGCCTCCGAACCGTAGGAAACACCTGAACCGTAGGAACCGTTCGATCCGTTCGAACCGTAGAAACCGTCCAAGCTGTACAAATTGTCCAAATCGATCAAATTAATCCAGAAACTTAGAAATTCAATAAACTTTAAATGAAATAATTATTTCTCTACATTTTATTGAAGCTTAGATATAAAATTGTGTCTTAGTTATTTTTCTGGAGCCTCCGAACCGTAGGAAACACCTGAACCGTAGGAACCGTTCGATCCGTTCGTACCGTAGAAACCGTCCAAGCTGTACAAATTGTCCAAATCGTTCAAATTAATCCAGAAACTTAGAAATTCAATAAACTTTAAATGAAATAATTATTTCTCTACATTTTATTGAAGCTTAGATATAAAATTGTGTCTTAGTTATTTTTCTGGAGCCTCCGAACCGTAGGAAACACCTGAACCGTAGGAACCGTTCGATCCGTTCGAACCGTAGAAACCGTCCAAGCTGTACAAATTGTCCAAATCGATCAAATTAATCCAGAAACTTAGAAATTCAATAAACTTTAAATGAAATAATTATTTCTCTACATTTTATTGAAGCTTAGATATAAAATTGTGTCTTAGTTATTTTTCTGGAGCCTCCGAACCGTAGGAAACACCTGAACCGTAGGAACCGTTCGATCCGTTCGTACCGTAGAAACCGTCCAAGCTGTACAAATTGTCCAAATCGTTCAAATTAATCCAGAAACTTAGAAATTCAATGAACATTAAATAAAATTATTATTTTTCTGCATTTTATAGAAGCTTAGATATAAAATTGTGTCTTAGTTATTTTTCTGGAGCCTCCGAACCGTAGGAAACACCTGAACCGTAGGAACCGTTCGATCCGTTCGAACCGTAGAAACCGTCCAAGCTGTACAAATTGTCCAAATCGATCAAATTAATCCAGAAACTTAGAAATTCAATAAACTTTAAATGAAATAATTATTTCTCTACATTTTATTGAAGCTTAGATATAAAATTGTGTCTTAGTTATTTTTCTGGAGCCTCCGAACCGTAGGAAACACCTGAACCGTAGGAACCGTTCGATCCGTTCGAACCGTAGAAACCGTCCAAGCTGTACAAATTGTCCAAATCGATCAAATTAATCCAGAAACTTAGAAATTCAATAAACTTTAAATGAAATAATTATTTCTCTACATTTTATTGAAGCTTAGATATAAAATTGTGTCTTAGTTATTTTTCTGGAGCCTCCGAACCGTAGGAAACACCTGAACCGTAGGAACCGTTCGATCCGTTCGTACCGTAGAAACCGTCCAAGCTGTACAAATTGTCCAAATCGTTCAAATTAATCCAGAAACTTAGAAATTCAAGAAACTTTAAATGAAATAATTATTTCTCTACATTTTATTGAAGCTTAGATATAAAATTGTGTCTTAGTTATTTTTCTGGAGCCTCCGAACCGTAGGAAACACCTGAACCGTAGGAACCGTTCGATCCGTTCGAACCGTAGAAACCGTCCAAGCTGTACAAATTGTCCAAATCGTTCAAATTAATCCAGAAACTTAGAAATTCAATGAACATTAAATAAAATTATTATTTTTCTGCATTTTATAGAAGCTTAGATATAAAATTGTGTCTTAGTTATTTTTCTGGAGCCTCCGAACCGTAGGAACCACCTGAACCGTAGGAACCGTTCGATCCGTTCGAACCGTAGAAACCGTCCAAGCTGTACAAATTGTCCAAATCGTTCAAATTAATCCAGAAACTTAGAAATTCAATAAACTTTAAATGAAATAATTATTTCTCTACATTTTATTGAAGCTTAGATATAAAATTGTGTCTTAGTAATTTTTCTGGAGCCTCCGAACCGTAGGAAACACCTGAACCGTAGGAACCGTTCGATCCGTTCGAACCGTAGAAACCGTCCAAGCTGTACAAATTGTCCAAATCGTTCAAATTAATCCAGAAACTTAGAAATTCAATAAACTTTAAATGAAATAATTATTTCTCTACATTTTATTGAAGCTTAGATATAAAATTGTGTCTTAGTAATTTTTCTGGAGCCTCCGAACCGTAGGAAACACCTGAACCGTAGGAACCGTTCGATCCGTTCGAACCGTAGAAACCGTCCAAGCTGTACAAATTGTCCAAATCGTTCAAATTAATCCAGAAACTTAGAAATTCAATGAACATTAAATAAAATTATTATTTTTCTGCATTTTATAGAAGCTTAGATATAAAATTGTGTCTTAGTTATTTTTCTGGAGCCTCCGAACCGTAGGAAACACCTGAACCGTAGGAACCGTTCGATCCGTTCGAACCGTAGAAACCGTCCAAGCTGTACAAATTGTCCAAATCGTTCAAATTAATCCAGAAACTTAGAAATTCAATAAACTTTAAATGAAATAATTATTTCTCTACATTTTATTGAAGCTTAGATATAAAATTGTGTCTTAGTTATTTTTCTGGAGCCTCCGAACCGTAGGAAACATCTGAACCGTAGGAAACATCTGAACCGTAGGAACCGTTCGATCCGTTCGAACCGTAGAAACCGTCCAAGCTGTACAAATTGTCCAAATCGTTCAAATTAATCCAGAAACTTAGAAATTCAAGAAACTTTAAATGAAATAATTATTTCTCTACATTTTATTGAAGCTTAGATATAAAATTGTGTCTTAGTTATTTTTCTGGAGCCTCCGAACCGTAGGAAACACCTGAACCGTAGGAACCGTTCGATCCGTTCGTACCGTAGAAACCGTCCAAGCTGTACAAATTGTCCAAATCGTTCAAATTAATCCAGAAACTTAGAAATTCAAGAAACTTTAAATGAAATAATTATTTCTCTACATTTTATTGAAGCTTAGATATAAAATTGTGTCTTAGTTATTTTTCTGGAGCCTCCGAACCGTAGGAAACACCTGAACCGTAGGAACCGTTCGATCCGTTCGAACCGTAGAAACCGTCCAAGCTGTACAAATTGTCCAAATCGTTCAAATTAATCCAGAAACTTAGAAATTCAATGAACATTAAATAAAATTATTATTTTTCTGCATTTTATAGAAGCTTAGATATAAAATTGTGTCTTAGTTATTTTTCTGGAGCCTCCGAACCGTAGGAAACACCTGAACCGTAGGAACCGTTCGATCCGTTCGAACCGTAGAAACCGTCCAAGCTGTACAAATTGTCCAAATCGTTCAAATTAATCCAGAAACTTAGAAATTCAATAAACTTTAAATGAAATAATTATTTCTCTACATTTTATTGAAGCTTAGATATAAAATTGTGTCTTAGTAATTTTTCTGGAGCCTCCGAACCGTAGGAAACACCTGAACCGTAGGAACCGTTCGATCCGTTCGAACCGTAGAAACCGTCCAAGCTGTACAAATTGTCCAAATCGTTCAAATTAATCCAGAAACTTAGAAATTCAAGAAACTTTAAATGAAATAATTATTTCTCTACATTTTATTGAAGCTTAGATATAAAATTGTGTCTTAGTTATTTTTCTGGAGCCTCCGAACCGTAGGAAACACCTGAACCGTAGGAACCGTTCGATCCGTTCGAACCGTAGAAACCGTCCAAGCTGTACAAATTGTCCAAATCGTTCAAATTAATCCAGAAACTTAGAAATTCAATGAACATTAAATAAAATTATTATTTTTCTGCATTTTATAGAAGCTTAGATATAAAATTGTGTCTTAGTTATTTTTCTGGAGCCTCCGAACCGTAGGAACCACCTGAACCGTAGGAACCGTTCGATCCGTTCGAACCGTAGAAACCGTCCAAGCTGTACAAATTGTCCAAATCGTTCAAATTAATCCAGAAACTTAGAAATTCAATAAACTTTAAATGAAATAATTATTTCTCTACATTTTATTGAAGCTTAGATATAAAATTGTGTCTTAGTAATTTTTCTGGAGCCTCCGAACCGTAGGAAACACCTGAACCGTAGGAACCGTTCGATCCGTTCGAACCGTAGAAACCGTCCAAGCTGTACAAATTGTCCAAATCGTTCAAATTAATCCAGAAACTTAGAAATTCAATAAACTTTAAATGAAATAATTATTTCTCTACATTTTATTGAAGCTTAGATATAAAATTGTGTCTTAGTAATTTTTCTGGAGCCTCCGAACCGTAGGAAACACCTGAACCGTAGGAACCGTTCGATCCGTTCGAACCGTAGAAACCGTCCAAGCTGTACAAATTGTCCAAATCGTTCAAATTAATCCAGAAACTTAGAAATTCAATGAACATTAAATAAAATTATTATTTTTCTGCATTTTATAGAAGCTTAGATATAAAATTGTGTCTTAGTTATTTTTCTGGAGCCTCCGAACCGTAGGAAACACCTGAACCGTAGGAACCGTTCGATCCGTTCGAACCGTAGAAACCGTCCAAGCTGTACAAATTGTCCAAATCGTTCAAATTAATCCAGAAACTTAGAAATTCAATAAACTTTAAATGAAATAATTATTTCTCTACATTTTATTGAAGCTTAGATATAAAATTGTGTCTTAGTTATTTTTCTGGAGCCTCCGAACCGTAGGAAACACCTGAACCGTAGGAACCGTTCGATCCGTTCGAACCGTAGAAACCGTCCAAGCTGTACAAATTGTCCAAATCGATCAAATTAATCCAGAAACTTAGAAATTCAATAAACTTTAAATGAAATAATTATTTCTCTACATTTTATTGAAGCTTAGATATAAAATTATGTCTTAGTTATTTTTCTGGAGCCTCCGAACCGTAGGAAACACCTGAACCGTAGGAACCGTTCGATCCGTTCGTACCGTAGAAACCGTCCAAGCTGTACAAATTGTCCAAATCGTTCAAATTAATCCAGAAACTTAGAAATTCAAGAAACTTTAAATGAAATAATTATTTCTCTACATTTTATTGAAGCTTAGATATAAAATTGTGTCTTAGTTATTTTTCTGGAGCCTCCGAACCGTAGGAAACACCTGAACCGTAGGAACCGTTCGATCCGTTCGAACCGTAGAAACCGTCCAAGCTGTACAAATTGTCCAAATCGTTCAAATTAATCCAGAAACTTAGAAATTCAATGAACATTAAATAAAATTATTATTTTTCTGCATTTTATAGAAGCTTAGATATAAAATTGTGTCTTAGTTATTTTTCTGGAGCCTCCGAACCGTAGGAACCACCTGAACCGTAGGAACCGTTCGATCCGTTCGAACCGTAGAAACCGTCCAAGCTGTACAAATTGTCCAAATCGATCAAATTAATCCAGAAACTTAGAAATTCAATGAACATTAAATAAAATTATTATTTTTCTGCATTTTATAGAACCTTAGATATAAAATTGTGTCTTAGTTATTTTTCTGGAGCCTCCGAACCGTAGGAAACACCTGAACCGTAGGAACCGTTCGATCCGTTCGTACCGTAGAAACCGTCCAAGCTGTACAAATTGTCCAAATCGTTCAAATTAATCCAGAAACTTAGAAATTCAAGAAACTTTAAATGAAATAATTATTTCTCTACATTTTATTGAAGCTTAGATATAAAATTGTGTCTTAGTTATTTTTCTGGAGCCTCCGAACCGTAGGAAACACCTGAACCGTAGGAACCGTTCGATCCGTTCGAACCGTAGAAACCGTCCAAGCTGTACAAATTGTCCAAATCGTTCAAATTAATCCAGAAACTTAGAAATTCAATAAACTTTAAATGAAATAATTATTTCTCTACATTTTATTGAAGCTTAGATATAAAATTGTGTCTTAGTTATTTTTCTGGAGCCTCCGAACCGTAGGAAACACCTGAACCGTAGGAACCGTTCGATCCGTTCGAACCGTAGAAACCGTCCAAGCTGTACAAATTGTCCAAATCGATCAAATTAATCCAGAAACTTAGAAATTCAATGAACATTAAATAAAATTATTATTTTTCTGCATTTTATAGAACCTTAGATATAAAATTGTGTCTTAGTTATTTTTCTGGAGCCTCCGAACCGTAGGAAACACCTGAACCGTAGGAACCGTTCGATCCGTTCGAACCGTAGAAACCGTCCAAGCTGTACAAATTGTCCAAATCGATCAAATTAATCCAGAAACTTAGAAATTCAATAAACTTTAAATGAAATAATTATTTCTCTACATTTTATTGAAGCTTAGATATAAAATTGTGTCTTAGTTATTTTTCTGGAGCCTCCGAACCGTAGGAAACACCTGAACCGTAGGAACCGTTCGATCCGTTCGTACCGTAGAAACCGTCCAAGCTGTACAAATTGTCCAAATCGTTCAAATTAATCCAGAAACTTATAAATTCAAGAAACTTTAAATGAAATAATTATTTCTCTACATTTTATTGAAGCTTAGATATAAAATTGTGTCTTAGTTATTTTTCTGGAGCCTCCGAACCGTAGGAAACACCTGAACCGTAGGAACCGTTCGATCCGTTCGAACCGTAGAAACCGTCCAAGCTGTACAAATTGTCCAAATCGATCAAATTAATCCAGAAACTTAGAAATTCAATAAACTTTAAATGAAATAATTATTTCTCTACATTTTATTGAAGCTTAGATATAAAATTGTGTCTTAGTTATTTTTCTGGAGCCTCCGAACCGTAGGAAACACCTGAACCGTAGGAACCGTTCGATCCGTTCGTACCGTAGAAACCGTCCAAGCTGTACAAATTGTCCAAATCGATCAAATTAATCCAGAAACTTAGAAATTCAATAAACTTTAAATGAAATAATTATTTCTCTACATTTTATTGAAGCTTAGATATAAAATTATGTCTTAGTTATTTTTCTGGAGCCTCCGAACCGTAGGAAACACCTGAACCGTAGGAACCGTTCGATCCGTTCGTACCGTAGAAACCGTCCAAGCTGTACAAATTGTCCAAATCGTTCAAATTAATCCAGAAACTTAGAAATTCAAGAAACTTTAAATGAAATAATTATTTCTCTACATTTTATTGAAGCTTAGATATAAAATTGTGTCTTAGTTATTTTTCTGGAGCCTCCGAACCGTAGGAAACACCTGAACCGTAGGAACCGTTCGATCCGTTCGAACCGTAGAAACCATCCAAGCTGTACAAATTGTCCAAATCGATCAAATTAATCCAGAAACTTAGAAATTCGATAAACTTTGAATGAAATAATTATTTCTCTACATTTTATTGAAGCTTAGATATAAAATTGTGTCTTAGTTATTTTTCTGGAGCCTCCGAACCGTAGGAAACACCTGAACCGTAGGAACCGTTCGATCCGTTCGAACCGTAGAAACCGTCCAAGCTGTACAAATTGTCCAAATCGTTCAAATTAATCCAGAAACTTAGAAATTCAATGAACATTAAATAAAATTATTATTTTTCTGCATTTTATAGAAGCTTAGATATAAAATTGTGTCTTAGTTATTTTTCTGGAGCCTCCGAACCGTAGGAAACACCTGAACCGTAGGAACCGTTCGATCCGTTCGAACCGTAGAAACCGTCCAAGCTGTACAAATTGTCCAAATCGATCAAATTAATCCAGAAACTTAGAAATTCAATGAACATTAAATAAAATTATTATTTTTCTGCATTTTATAGAACCTTAGATATAAAATTGTGTCTTAGTTATTTTTCTGGAGCCTCCGAACCGTAGGAAACACCTGAACCGTAGGAACCGTTCGATCCGTTCGTACCGTAGAAACCGTCCAAGCTGTACAAATTGTCCAAATCGTTCAAATTAATCCAGAAACTTAGAAATTCAAGAAACTTTAAATGAAATAATTATTTCTCTACATTTTATTGAAGCTTAGATATAAAATTGTGTCTTAGTTATTTTTCTGGAGCCTCCGAACCGTAGGAAACACCTGAACCGTAGGAACCGTTCGATCCGTTCGAACCGTAGAAACCGTCCAAGCTGTACAAATTGTCCAAATCGTTCAAATTAATCCAGAAACTTAGAAATTCAATAAACTTTAAATGAAATAATTATTTCTCTACATTTTATTGAAGCTTAGATATAAAATTGTGTCTTAGTTATTTTTCTGGAGCCTCCGAACCGTAGGAAACACCTGAACCGTAGGAACCGTTCGATCCGTTCGAACCGTAGAAACCGTCCAAGCTGTACAAATTGTCCAAATCGATCAAATTAATCCAGAAACTTAGAAATTCAATAAACTTTAAATGAAATAATTATTTCTCTACATTTTATTGAAGCTTAGATATAAAATTGTGTCTTAGTTATTTTTCTGGAGCCTCCGAACCGTAGGAAACACCTGAACCGTAGGAACCGTTCGATCCGTTCGTACCGTAGAAACCGTCCAAGCTGTACAAATTGTCCAAATCGATCAAATTAATCCAGAAACTTAGAAATTCAATAAACTTTAAATGAAATAATTATTTCTCTACATTTTATTGAAGCTTAGATATAAAATTATGTCTTAGTTATTTTTCTGGAGCCTCCGAACCGTAGGAAACATCTGAACCGTAGGAACCGTTCGATCCGTTCGTACCGTAGAAACCGTCCAAGCTGTACAAATTGTCCAAATCGTTCAAATTAATCCAGAAACTTAGAAATTCAAGAAACTTTAAATGAAATAATTATTTCTCTACATTTTATTGAAGCTTAGATATAAAATTGTGTCTTAGTTATTTTTCTGGAGCCTCCGAACCGTAGGAAACACCTGAACCGTAGGAACCGTTCGATCCGTTCGAACCGTAGAAACCATCCAAGCTGTACAAATTGTCCAAATCGATCAAATTAATCCAGAAACTTAGAAATTCGATAAACTTTGAATGAAATAATTATTTCTCTACATTTTATTGAAGCTTAGATATAAAATTGTGTCTTAGTTATTTTTCTGGAGCCTCCGAACCGTAGGAAACACCTGAACCGTAGGAACCGTTCGATCCGTTCGAACCGTAGAAACCGTCCAAGCTGTACAAATTGTCCAAATCGTTCAAATTAATCCAGAAACTTAGAAATTCAATGAACATTAAATAAAATTATTATTTTTCTGCATTTTGTAGAAGCTTAGATATAAAATTGTGTCTTAGTTATTTTTCTGGAGCCTCCGAACCGTAGGAAACACCTGAACCGTAGGAACCGTTCGATCCGTTCGAACCGTAGAAACCGTCCAAGCTGTACAAATTGTCCAAATCGTTCAAATTAATCCAGAAACTTAGAAATTCAATAAACTTTAAATGAAATAATTATTTCTCTACATTTTATTGAAGCTTAGATATAAAATTGTGTCTTAGTTATTTTTCTGGAGCCTCCGAACCGTAGGAAACACCTGAACCGTAGGAACCGTTCGATCCGTTCGAACCGTAGAAACCGTCCAAGCTGTACAAATTGTCCAAATCGTTCAAATTAATCCAGAAACTTAGAAATTCAATGAACATTAAATAAAATTATTATTTTTCTGCATTTTATAGAAGCTTAGATATAAAATTGTGTCTTAGTTATTTTTCTGGAGCCTCCGAACCGTAGGAAACACCTGAACCGTAGGAACCGTTCGATCCGTTCGAACCGTAGAAACCGTCCAAGCTGTACAAATTGTCCAAATCGATCAAATTAATCCAGAAACTTAGAAATTCGATAAACTTTAAATGAAATAATTATTTCTCTACATTTTATTGAAGCTTAGATATAAAATTGTGTCTTAGTTATTTTTCTGGAGCCTCCGAACCGTAGGAAACACCTGAACCGTAGGAACCGTTCGATCCGTTCGAACCGTAGAAACCGTCCAAGCTGTACAAATTGTCCAAATCGTTCAAATTAATCCAGAAACTTAGAAATTCAATAAACTTTAAATGAAATAATTATTTCTCTACATTTTATTGAAGCTTAGATATAAAATTGTGTCTTAGTTATTTTCTGGAGCCTCCGAACCGTAGGAAACACCTGAACCGTAGGAACCGTTCGATCCGTTCGAACCGTAGAAACCGTCCAAGCTGTACAAATTGTCCAAATCGATCAAATTAATCCAGAAACTTAGAAATTCAATGAACATTAAATAAAATTATTATTTTTCTGCATTTTATAGAAGCTTAGATATAAAATTGTGTCTTAGTTATTTTTCTGGAGCCTCCGAACCGTAGGAAACACCTGAACCGTAGGAACCGTTCGATCCGTTCGAACCGTAGAAACCGTCCAAGCTGTACAAATTGTCCAAATCGTTCAAATTAATCCAGAAACTTAGAAATTCAATGAACATTAAATAAAATTATTATTTTTCTGCATTTTATAGAAGCTTAGATATAAAATTGTGTCTTAGTTATTTTTCTGGAGCCTCCGAACCGTAGGAAACACCTGAACCGTAGGAACCGTTCGATCCGTTCGAACCGTAGAAACCGTCCAAGCTGTACAAATTGTCCAAATCGATCAAATTAATCCAGAAACTTAGAAATTCAATGAACATTAAATAAAATTATTATTTTTCTGCATTTTATAGAAGCTTAGATATAAAATTGTGTCTTAGTTATTTTTCTGGAGCCTCCGAACCGTAGGAAACACCTGAACCGTAGGAACCGTTCGATCCGTTCGAACCGTAGAAACCGTCCAAGCTGTACAAATTGTCCAAATCGATCAAATTAATCCAGAAACTTAGAAATTCGATAAACTTTAAATGAAATAATTATTTCTCTACATTTTATTGAAGCTTAGATATAAAATTGTGTCTTAGTTATTTTTCTGGAGCCTCTGAACCGTAGGAAACACCTGAACCGTAGGAACCGTTCGATCCGTTCGAACCGTAGAAACCGTCCAAGCTGTACAAATTGTCCAAATCGTTCAAATTAATCCAGAAACTTAGAAATTCAATAAACTTTAAATGAAATAATTATTTCTCTACATTTAATTGAAGCTTAGATATAAGATTGTGTCTTAGTTATTTTTCTGGAGCCTCCGAACCGTAGGAAACACCTGAACCGTAGGAACCGTTCGATCCGTTCGAACCGTAGAAACCGTCCAAGCTGTACAAATTGTCCAAATCGATCAAATTAATCCAGAAACTTAGAAATTCAATGAACATTAAATAAAATTATTATTTTTCTGCATTTTATAGAAGCTTAGATATAAAATTGTGTCTTAGTTATTTTTCTGGAGCCTCCGAACCGTAGGAAACACCTGAACCGTAGGAACCGTTCGATCCGTTCGAACCGTAGAAACCGTCCAAGCTGTACAAATTGTCCAAATCGATCAAATTAATCCAGAAACTTAGAAATTCAATGAACATTAAATAAAATTATTATTTTTCTGCATTTTATAGAAGCTTAGATATAAAATTGTGTCTTAGTTATTTTTCTGGAGCCTCCGAACCGTAGGAAACACCTGAACCGTAGGAACCGTTCGATCCGTTCGAACCGTAGAAACCGTCCAAGCTGTACAAATTGTCCAAATCGTTCAAATTAATCCAGAAACTTAGAAATTCAATGAACATTAAATAAAATTATTATTTTTCTGCATTTTATAGAAGCTTAGATATAAAATTGTGTCTTAGTTATTTTTCTGGAGCCTCCGAACCGTAGGAAACACCTGAACCGTAGGAACCGTTCGATCCGTTCGAACCGTAGAAACCGTCCAAGCTGTACAAATTGTCCAAATCGATCAAATTAATCCAGAAACTTAGAAATTCAATGAACATTAAATAAAATTATTATTTTTCTGCATTTTATAGAAGCTTAGATATAAAATTGTGTCTTAGTTATTTTTCTGGAGCCTCCGAACCGTAGGAAACACCTGAACCGTAGGAACCGTTCGATCCGTTCGAACCGTAGAAACCGTCCAAGCTGTACAAATTGTCCAAATCGATCAAATTAATCCAGAAACTTAGAAATTCAATGAACATTAAATAAAATTATTATTTTTCTGCATTTTATAGAAGCTTAGATATAAAATTGTGTCTTAGTTATTTTTCTGGAGCCTCCGAACCGTAGGAAACACCTGAACCGTAGGAACCGTTCGATCCGTTCGAACCGTAGAAACCGTCCAAGCTGTACAAATTGTCCAAATCGTTCAAATTAATCCAGAAACTTAGAAATTCAATGAACATTAAATAAAATTATTATTTTTCTGCATTTTATAGAAGCTTAGATATAAAATTGTGTCTTAGTTATTTTTCTGGAGCCTCCGAACCGTAGGAAACACCTGAACCGTAGGAACCGTTCGATCCGTTCGAACCGTAGAAACCGTCCAAGCTGTACAAATTGTCCAAATCGATCAAATTAATCCAGAAACTTAGAAATTCAATGAACATTAAATAAAATTATTATTTTTCTGCATTTTATAGAAGCTTAGATATAAAATTGTGTCTTAGTTATTTTTCTGGAGCCTCCGAACCGTAGGAAACACCTGAACCGTAGGAACCGTTCGATCCGTTCGAACCGTAGAAACCGTCCAAGCTGTACAAATTGTCCAAATCGATCAAATTAATCCAGAAACTTAGAAATTCAATGAACATTAAATAAAATTATTATTTTTCTGCATTTTATAGAAGCTTAGATATAAAATTGTGTCTTAGTTATTTTTCTGGAGCCTCCGAACCGTAGGAAACACCTGAACCGTAGGAACCGTTCGATCCGTTCGAACCGTAGAAACCGTCCAAGCTGTACAAATTGTCCAAATCGTTCAAATTAATCCAGAAACTTAGAAATTCAATGAACATTAAATAAAATTATTATTTTTCTGCATTTTATAGAAGCTTAGATATAAAATTGTGTCTTAGTTATTTTTCTGGAGCCTCCGAACCGTAGGAAACACCTGAACCGTAGGAACCGTTCGATCCGTTCGAACCGTAGAAACCGTCCAAGCTGTACAAATTGTCCAAATCGTTCAAATTAATCCAGAAACTTAGAAATTCAATGAACATTAAATAAAATTATTATTTTTCTGCATTTTATAGAAGCTTAGATATAAAATTGTGTCTTAGTTATTTTTCTGGAGCCTCCGAACCGTAGGAAACACCTGAACCGTAGGAACCGTTCGATCCGTTCGAACCGTAGAAACCGTCCAAGCTGTACAAATTGTCCAAATCGATCAAATTAATCCAGAAACTTAGAAATTCAATGAACATTAAATAAAATTATTATTTTTCTGCATTTTATAGAAGCTTAGATATAAAATTGTGTCTTAGTTATTTTTCTGGAGCCTCCGAACCGTAGGAAACACCTGAACCGTAGGAACCGTTCGATCCGTTCGAACCGTAGAAACCGTCCAAGCTGTACAAATTGTCCAAATCGTTCAAATTAATCCAGAAACTTAGAAATTCAATAAACTTTAAATGAAATAATTATTTCTCTACATTTTATTGAAGCTTAGATATAAGATTGTGTCTTAGTTATTTATTTTTCTGGAGCCTCCGAACCGTAGGAAACACCTGAACCGTAGGAACCGTTCGATCCGTTCGAACCGTAGAAACCGTCCAAGCTGTACAAATTGTCCAAATCGATCAAATTAATCCAGAAACTTAGAAATTCGATAAACTTTAAATAAAATAATTATTTCTCTACATTTTATTGAAGCTTAGATATAAAATTGTGTCTTAGTTATTTTTCTGGAGCCTCCGAACCGTAGGAAACACCTGAACCGTAGGAACCGTTCGATCCGTTCGAACCGTAGAAACCGTCCAAGCTGTACAAATTGTCCAAATCGATCAAATTAATCCAGAAACTTAGAAATTCAATGAACATTAAATAAAATTATTATTTTTCTGCATTTTATAGAAGCTTAGATATAAAATTGTGTCTTAGTTATTTTTCTGGAGCCTCCGAACCGTAGGAAACACCTGAACCGTAGGAACCGTTCGATCCGTTCGAACCGTAGAAACCGTCCAAGCTGTACAAATTGTCCAAATCGTTCAAATTAATCCAGAAACTTAGAAATTCAATGAACATTAAATAAAATTATTATTTTTCTGCATTTTATAGAAGCTTAGATATAAAATTGTGTCTTAGTTATTTTTCTGGAGCCTCCGAACCGTAGGAAACACCTGAACCGTAGGAACCGTTCGATCCGTTCGATTCGTAGAAACCATCCAAGCTGTACAAATTGTCCAAATCGTTCAAATTAATCCAGAAACTTAGAAATTCAATAAACTTTAAATGAAATAATTATTTCTCTACATTTTATTGAAGCTTAGATATAAGATTGTGTCTTAGTTATTTTTCTGGAGCCTCCGAACCGTAGGAAACACCTGAACCGTAGGAACCGTTCGATCCGTTCGAACCGTAGAAACCGTCCAAGCTGTACAAATTGTCCAAATCGTTCAAATTAATCCAGAAACTTAGAAATTCAATGAACATTAAATAAAATTATTATTTTTCTGCATTTTATAGAAGCTTAGATATAAAATTGTGTCTTAGTTATTTTTCTGGAGCCTCCAAACCGTAGGAAACACCTGAACCGTAGGAACCGTTCGATCCGTTCGAACCGTAGAAACCGTCCAAGCTGTACAAATTGTCCAAATCGTTCAAATTAATCCAGAAACTTAGAAATTCAATAAACTTTAAATGAAATAATTATTTCTCTACATTTAATTGAAGCTTAGATAAAAGATTGTGTCTTAGTTATTTTTCTGGAGCCTCCGAACCGTAGGAAACACCTGAACCGTAGGAACCGTTCGATCCGTTCGAACCGTAGAAACCGTCCAAGCTGTACAAATTGTCCAAATCGATCAAATTAATCCAGAAACTTAGAAATTCAATGAACATTAAATAAAATTATTATTTTTCTGCATTTTATAGAAGCTTAGATATAAAATTGTGTCTTAGTTATTTTTCTGGAGCCTCCGAACCGTAGGAAACACCTGAACCGTAGGAACCGTTCGATCCGTTCGAACCGTAGAAACCGTCCAAGCTGTACAAATTGTCCAAATCGTTCAAATTAATCCAGAAACTTAGAAATTCAATAAACTTTAAATGAAATAATTATTTCTCTACATTTTATTGAAGCTTAGATATAAAATTGTGTCTTAGTTATTTTTCTGGAGCCTCCGAACCGTAGGAAACACCTGAACCGTAGGAACCGTTCGATCCGTTCGAACCGTAGAAACCGTCCAAGCTGTACAAATTGTCCAAATCGTTCAAATTAATCCAGAAACTTAGAAATTCAATAAACTTTAAATGAAATAATTATTTCTCTACATTTTATTGAAGCTTAGATATAAAATTGTGTCTTAGTTATTTTTCTGGAGCCTCCGAACCGTAGGAAACACCTGAACCGTAGGAACCGTTCGATCCGTTCGAACCGTAGAAACCGTCCAAGCTGTACAAATTGTCCAAATCGTTCAAATTAATCCAGAAACTTAGAAATTCAATGAACATTAAATAAAATTATTATTTTTCTGCATTTTATAGAAGCTTAGATATAAAATTGTGTCTTAGTTATTTTTCTGGAGCCTCCGAACCGTAGGAAACACCTGAACCGTAGGAACCGTTCGATCCGTTCGAACCGTAGAAACCGTCCAAGCTGTACAAATTGTCCAAATCGTTCAAATTAATCCAGAAACTTAGAAATTCAATGAACATTAAATAAAATTATTATTTTTCTGCATTTTATAGAAGCTTAGATATAAAATTGTGTCTTAGTTATTTTTCTGGAGCCTCCGAACCGTAGGAAACACCTGAACCGTAGGAACCGTTCGATCCGTTCGAACCGTAGAAACCGTCCAAGCTGTACAAATTGTCCAAATCGTTCAAATTAATCCAGAAACTTAGAAATTCAATAAACTTTAAATGAAAAAATTATTTCTCTACATTTTATTGAAGCTTAGATATAAAATTGTGTCTTAGTTATTTTTCTGGAGCCTCCGAACCGTAGGAAACACCTGAACCGTAGGAACCGTTCGATCCGTTCGAACCGTAGAAACCGTCCAAGCTGTACAAATTGTCCAAATCGTTCAAATTAATCCAGAAACTTAGAAATTCAATGAACATTAAATAAAATTATTATTTTTCTGCATTTTATAGAAGCTTAGATATAAAATTGTGTCTTAGTTATTTTTCTGGAGCCTCCGAACCGTAGGAAACACCTGAACCGTAGGAACCGTTCGATCCGTTCGTACCGTAGAAACCGTCCAAGCTGTACAAATTGTCCAAATCGTTCAAATTAATCCAGAAACTTAGAAATTCAATAAACTTTAAATGAAATAATTATTTCTCTACATTTAATTGAAGCTTAGATATAAAATTGTGTCTTAGTTATTTTTCTGGAGCCTCCGAACCGTAGGAAACACCTGAACCGTAGGAACCGTTCGATCCGTTCGTACCGTAGAAACCGTCCAAGCTGTACAAATTGTCCAAATCGATCAAATTAATCCAGAAACTTAGAAATTCAATAAACTTTAAATGAAATATTTATTTCTCTACATTTTATTGAAGCTTAGATATAAAATTGTGTCTTAGTTATTTTTCTGGAGCCTCCGAACCGTAGGAAACACCTGAACCGTAGGAACCGTTCGATCCGTTCGTACCGTAGAAACCGTCCAAGCTGTACAAATTGTCCAAATCGTTCAAATAAATCCAGAAACTTAGAAATTCAATGAACATTAAATAAAATTATTATTTTTCTGCATTTTATAGAAGCTTAGATATAAAATTGTGTCTTAGTTATTTTTCTGGAGCCTCCGAACCGTAGGAAACACCTGAACCGTAGGAACCGTTCGATCCGTTCGAACCGTAGAAACCGTCCAAGCTGTACAAATTGTCCAAATCGTTCAAATTAATCCAGAAACTTAGAAATTCAATGAACATTAAATAAAATTATTATTTTTCTGCATTTTATAGAAGCTTAGATATAAAATTGTGTCTTAGTTATTTTTCTGGAGCCTCCGAACCGTAGGAAACACCTGAACCGTAGGAACCGTTCGATCCGTTCGTACCGTAGAAACCGTCCAAGCTGTACAAATTGTCCAAATCGTTCAAATTAATCCAGAAACTTAGAAATTCAATGAACATTAAATAAAATTATTATTTTTCTGCATTTTATAGAAGCTTAGATATAAAATTGTGTCTTAGTTATTTTTCTGGAGCCTCCGAACCGTAGGAAACACCTGAACCGTAGGAACCGTTCGATCCGTTCGAACCGTAGAAACCGTCCAAGCTGTACAAATTGTCCAAATCGTTCAAATTAATCCAGAAACTTAGAAATTCAATAAACTTTAAATGAAATAATTATTTCTCTACATTTAATTGAAGCTTAGATATAAGATTGTGTCTTAGTTATTTTTCTGGAGCCTCCGAACCGTAGGAAACACCTGAACCGTAGGAACCGTTCGATCCGTTCGAACCGTAGAAACCGTCCAAGCTGTACAAATTGTCCAAATCGTTCAAATTAATCCAGAAACTTAGAAATTCAATAAACTTTAAATGAAATAATTATTTCTCTACATTTAATTGAAGCTTAGATATAAAATTGTGTCTTAGTTATTTTTCTGGAGCCTCCGAACCGTAGGAAACACCTGAACCGTAGGAACCGTTCGATCCGTTCGTACCGTAGAAACCGTCCAAGCTGTACAAATTGTCCAAATCGTTCAAATTAATCCAGAAACTTAGAAATTCAATGAACATTAAATAAAATTATTATTTTTCTGCATTTTATAGAAGCTTAGATATAAAATTGTGTCTTAGTTATTTTTCTGGAGCCTCCGAACCGTAGGAAACACCTGAACCGTAGGAACCGTTCGATCCGTTCGTACCGTAGAAACCGTCCAAGCTGTACAAATTGTCCAAATCGTTCAAATTAATCCAGAAACTTAGAAATTCAATGAACATTAAATAAAATTATTATTTTTCTGCATTTTATAGAAGCTTAGATATAAAATTGTGTCTTAGTTATTTTTCTGGAGCCTCCGAACCGTAGGAAACACCTGAACCGTAGGAACCGTTCGATCCGTTCGAACCGTAGAAACCGTCCAAGCTGTACAAATTGTCCAAATCGATCAAATTAATCCAGAAACTTAGAAATTCAATAAACTTTAAATGAAATATTTATTTCTCTACATTTTATTGAAGCTTAGATATAAAATTGTGTCTTAGTTATTTTTCTGGAGCCTCCGAACCGTAGGAAACACCTGAACCGTAGGAACCGTTCGATCCGTTCGTACCGTAGAAACCGTCCAAGCTGTACAAATTGTCCAAATCGTTCAAATTAATCCAGAAACTTAGAAATTCAATGAACATTAAATAAAATTATTATTTTTCTGCATTTTATAGAAGCTTAGATATAAAATTGTGTCTTAGTTATTTTTCTGGAGCCTCCGAACCGTAGGAAACACCTGAACCGTAGGAACCGTTCGATCCGTTCGAACCGTAGAAACCGTCCAAGCTGTACAAATTGTCCAAATCGTTCAAATTAATCCAGAAACTTAGAAATTCAATGAACATTAAATAAAATTATTATTTTTCTGCATTTTATAGAAGCTTAGATATAAAATTGTGTCTTAGTTATTTTTCTGGAGCCTCCGAACCGTAGGAAACACCTGAACCGTAGGAACCGTTCGATCCGTTCGTACCGTAGAAACCGTCCAAGCTGTACAAATTGTCCAAATCGTTCAAATTAATCCAGAAACTTAGAAATTCAATGAACATTAAATAAAATTATTATTTTTCTGCATTTTATAGAAGCTTAGATATAAAATTGTGTCTTAGTTATTTTTCTGGAGCCTCCGAACCGTAGGAAACACCTGAACCGTAGGAACCGTTCGATCCGTTCGAACCGTAGAAACCGTCCAAGCTGTACAAATTGTCCAAATCGTTCAAATTAATCCAGAAACTTAGAAATTCAATGAACATTAAATAAAATTATTATTTTTCTGCATTTTATAGAAGCTTAGATATAAAATTGTGTCTTAGTTATTTTTCTGGAGCCTCCGAACCGTAGGAAACACCTGAACCGTAGGAACCGTTCGATCCGTTCGTACCGTAGAAACCGTCCAAGCTGTACAAATTGTCCAAATCGTTCAAATTAATCCAGAAACTTAGAAATTCAATGAACATTAAATAAAATTATTATTTTTCTGCATTTTATAGAAGCTTAGATATAAAATTGTGTCTTAGTTATTTTTCTGGAGCCTCCGAACCGTAGGAAACACCTGAACCGTAGGAACCGTTCGATCCGTTCGAACCGTAGAAACCGTCCAAGCTGTACAAATTGTCCAAATCGTTCAAATTAATCCAGAAACTTAGAAATTCAATGAACATTAAATAAAATTATTATTTTTCTGCATTTTATAGAAGCTTAGATATAAAATTGTGTCTTAGTTATTTTTCTGGAGCCTCCGAACCGTAGGAAACACCTGAACCGTAGGAACCGTTCGATCCGTTCGAACCGTAGAAACCGTCCAAGCTGTACAAATTGTCCAAATCGTTCAAATTAATCCAGAAACTTAGAAATTCAATAAACTTTAAATGAAATAATTATTTCTCTACATTTAATTGAAGCTTAGATATAAGATTGTGTCTTAGTTATTTTTCTGGAGCCTCCGAACCGTAGGAAACACCTGAACCGTAGGAACCGTTCAATCCGTTCGAACCGTAGAAACCGTCCAAGCTGTACAAATTGTCCAAATCGTTCAAATTAATCCAGAAACTTAGAAATTCAATAAACTTTAAATGAAATAATTATTTCTCTACATTTAATTGAAGCTTAGATATAAGATTGTGTCTTAGTTATTTTTCTGGAGCCTCCGAACCGTAGGAAACACCTGAACCGTAGGAACCGTTCGATCCGTTCGAACCGTAGAAACCGTCCAAGCTGTACAAATTGTCCAAATCGTTCAAATTAATCCAGAAACTTAGAAATTCAATGAACATTAAATAAAATTATTATTTTTCTGCATTTTATAGAAGCTTAGATATAAAATTGTGTCTTAGTTATTTTTCTGGAGCCTCCGAACCGTAGGAAACACCTGAACCGTAGGAACCGTTCGATCCGTTCGTACCGTAGAAACCGTCCAAGCTGTACAAATTGTCCAAATCGTTCAAATTAATCCAGAAACTTAGAAATTCAATAAACTTTAAATGAAATAATTATTTCTCTACATTTAATTGAAGCTTAGATATAAAATTGTGTCTTAGTTATTTTTCTGGAGCCTCCGAACCGTAGGAAACACCTGAACCGTAGGAACCGTTCGATCCGTTCGTACCGTAGAAACCGTCCAAGCTGTACAAATTGTCCAAATCGTTCAAATTAATCCAGAAACTTAGAAATTCAATGAACATTAAATAAAATTATTATTTTTCTGCATTTTATAGAAGCTTAGATATAAAATTGTGTCTTAGTTATTTTTCTGGAGCCTCCGAACCGTAGGAAACACCTGAACCGTAGGAACCGTTCGATCCGTTCGAACCGTAGAAACCGTCCAAGCTGTACAAATTGTCCAAATCGTTCAAATTAATCCAGAAACTTAGAAATTCAATAAACTTTAAATGAAATAATTATTTCTCTACATTTAATTGAAGCTTAGATATAAAATTGTGTCTTAGTTATTTTTCTGGAGCCTCCGAACCGTAGGAAACACCTGAACCGTAGGAACCGTTCGATCCGTTCGTACCGTAGAAACCGTCCAAGCTGTACAAATTGTCCAAATCGTTCAAATTAATCCAGAAACTTAGAAATTCAATGAACATTAAATAAAATTATTATTTTTCTGCATTTTATAGAAGCTTAGATATAAAATTGTGTCTTAGTTATTTTTCTGGAGCCTCCGAACCGTAGGAAACACCTGAACCGTAGGAACCGTTCGATCCGTTCGTACCGTAGAAACCGTCCAAGCTGTACAAATTGTCCAAATCGTTCAAATTAATCCAGAAACTTAGAAATTCAATGAACATTAAATAAAATTATTATTTTTCTGCATTTTATAGAAGCTTAGATATAAAATTGTGTCTTAGTTATTTTTCTGGAGCCTCCGAACCGTAGGAAACACCTGAACCGTAGGAACCGTTCGATCCGTTCGAACCGTAGAAACCGTCCAAGCTGTACAAATTGTCCAAATCGATCAAATTAATCCAGAAACTTAGAAATTCAATAAACTTTAAATGAAATATTTATTTCTCTACATTTTATTGAAGCTTAGATATAAAATTGTGTCTTAGTTATTTTTCTGGAGCCTCCGAACCGTAGGAAACACCTGAACCGTAGGAACCGTTCGATCCGTTCGTACCGTAGAAACCGTCCAAGCTGTACAAATTGTCCAAATCGTTCAAATTAATCCAGAAACTTAGAAATTCAATGAACATTAAATAAAATTATTATTTTTCTGCATTTTATAGAAGCTTAGATATAAAATTGTGTCTTAGTTATTTTTCTGGAGCCTCCGAACCGTAGGAAACACCTGAACCGTAGGAACCGTTCGATCCGTTCGTACCGTAGAAACCGTCCAAGCTGTACAAATTGTCCAAATCGTTCAAATTAATCCAGAAACTTAGAAATTCAATGAACATTAAATAAAATTATTATTTTTCTGCATTTTATAGAAGCTTAGATATAAAATTGTGTCTTAGTTATTTTTCTGGAGCCTCCGAACCGTAGGAAACACCTGAACCGTAGGAACCGTTCGATCCGTTCGAACCGTAGAAACCGTCCAAGCTGTACAAATTGTCCAAATCGATCAAATTAATCCAGAAACTTAGAAATTCAATAAACTTTAAATGAAATATTTATTTCTCTACATTTTATTGAAGCTTAGATATAAAATTGTGTCTTAGTTATTTTTCTGGAGCCTCCGAACCGTAGGAAACACCTGAACCGTAGGAACCGTTCGATCCGTTCGTACCGTAGAAACCGTCCAAGCTGTACAAATTGTCCAAATCGTTCAAATTAATCCAGAAACTTAGAAATTCAATGAACATTAAATAAAATTATTATTTTTCTGCATTTTATAGAAGCTTAGATATAAAATTGTGTCTTAGTTATTTTTCTGGAGCCTCCGAACCGTAGGAAACACCTGAACCGTAGGAACCGTTCGATCCGTTCGAACCGTAGAAACCGTCCAAGCTGTACAAATTGTCCAAATCGTTCAAATTAATCCAGAAACTTAGAAATTCAATGAACATTAAATAAAATTATTATTTTTCTGCATTTTATAGAAGCTTAGATATAAAATTGTGTCTTAGTTATTTTTCTGGAGCCTCCGAACCGTAGGAAACACCTGAACCGTAGGAACCGTTCGATCCGTTCGTACCGTAGAAACCGTCCAAGCTGTACAAATTGTCCAAATCGTTCAAATTAATCCAGAAACTTAGAAATTCAATGAACATTAAATAAAATTATTATTTTTCTGCATTTTATAGAAGCTTAGATATAAAATTGTGTCTTAGTTATTTTTCTGGAGCCTCCGAACCGTAGGAAACACCTGAACCGTAGGAACCGTTCGATCCGTTCGAACCGTAGAAACCGTCCAAGCTGTACAAATTGTCCAAATCGTTCAAATTAATCCAGAAACTTAGAAATTCAATGAACATTAAATAAAATTATTATTTTTCTGCATTTTATAGAAGCTTAGATATAAAATTGTGTCTTAGTTATTTTTCTGGAGCCTCCGAACCGTAGGAAACACCTGAACCGTAGGAACCGTTCGATCCGTTCGTACCGTAGAAACCGTCCAAGCTGTACAAATTGTCCAAATCGTTCAAATTAATCCAGAAACTTAGAAATTCAATGAACATTAAATAAAATTATTATTTTTCTGCATTTTATAGAAGCTTAGATATAAAATTGTGTCTTAGTTATTTTTCTGGAGCCTCCGAACCGTAGGAAACACCTGAACCGTAGGAACCGTTCGATCCGTTCGAACCGTAGAAACCGTCCAAGCTGTACAAATTGTCCAAATCGTTCAAATTAATCCAGAAACTTAGAAATTCAATAAACTTTAAATGAAATAATTATTTCTCTACATTTAATTGAAGCTTAGATATAAGATTGTGTCTTAGTTATTTTTCTGGAGCCTCCGAACCGTAGGAAACACCTGAACCGTAGGAACCGTTCGATCCGTTCGAACCGTAGAAACCGTCCAAGCTGTACAAATTGTCCAAATCGTTCAAATTAATCCAGAAACTTAGAAATTCAATAAACTTTAAATGAAATAATTATTTCTCTACATTTAATTGAAGCTTAGATATAAGATTGTGTCTTAGTTATTTTTCTGGAGCCTCCGAACCGTAGGAAACACCTGAACCGTAGGAACCGTTCGATCCGTTCGAACCGTAGAAACCGTCCAAGCTGTACAAATTGTCCAAATCGTTCAAATTAATCCAGAAACTTAGAAATTCAATGAACATTAAATAAAATTATTATTTTTCTGCATTTTATAGAAGCTTAGATATAAAATTGTGTCTTAGTTATTTTTCTGGAGCCTCCGAACCGTAGGAAACACCTGAACCGTAGGAACCGTTCGATCCGTTCGTACCGTAGAAACCGTCCAAGCTGTACAAATTGTCCAAATCGTTCAAATTAATCCAGAAACTTAGAAATTCAATGAACATTAAATAAAATTATTATTTTTCTGCATTTTATAGAAGCTTAGATATAAAATTGTGTCTTAGTTATTTTTCTGGAGCCTCCGAACCGTAGGAAACACCTGAACCGTAGGAACCGTTCGATCCGTTCGAACCGTAGAAACCGTCCAAGCTGTACAAATTGTCCAAATCGATCAAATTAATCCAGAAACTTAGAAATTCAATAAACTTTAAATGAAATATTTATTTCTCTACATTTTATTGAAGCTTAGATATAAAATTGTGTCTTAGTTATTTTTCTGGAGCCTCCGAACCGTAGGAAACACCTGAACCGTAGGAACCGTTCGATCCGTTCGTACCGTAGAAACCGTCCAAGCTGTACAAATTGTCCAAATCGTTCAAATTAATCCAGAAACTTAGAAATTCAATGAACATTAAATAAAATTATTATTTTTCTGCATTTTATAGAAGCTTAGATATAAAATTGTGTCTTAGTTATTTTTCTGGAGCCTCCGAACCGTAGGAAACACCTGAACCGTAGGAACCGTTCGATCCGTTCGAACCGTAGAAACCGTCCAAGCTGTACAAATTGTCCAAATCGTTCAAATTAATCCAGAAACTTAGAAATTCGATAAACTTTAAATGAAATAATTATTTCTCTACATTTTATTGAAGCTTAGATATAAAATTGTGTCTTAGTTATTTTTCTGGAGCCTCCGAACCGTAGGAAACACCTGAACCGTAGGAACCGTTCGATCCGTTCGAACCGTAGAAACCGTCCAAGCTGTACAAATTGTCCAAATCGATCAAATTAATCCAGAAACTTAGAAATTCAATAAACTTTAAATGAAATAATTATTTCTCTACATTTTATTGAAGCTTAGATATAAGATTGTGTCTTAGTTATTTTTCTGGAGCCTCCGAACCGTAGGAAACACCTGAACCGTAGGAACTGTTCGATCCGTTCGAACCGTAGAAACCGTCCAAGCTGTACAAATTGTCCAAATCGATCAAATTAATCCAGAAACTTAGAAATTCAATAAACTTTAAATGAAATAATTATTTCTCTACATTTTATTGAAGCTTAGATATAAAATTGTGTCTTAGTTATTTTTCTGGAGCCTCCGAACCGTAGGAAACACCTGAACCGTAGGAACCGTTCGATCCGTTCGTACCGTAGAAACCGTCCAAGCTGTACAAATTGTCCAAATCGTTCAAATTAATCCAGAAACTTAGAAATTCAATGAACATTAAATAAAATTATTATTTTTCTGCATTTTATAGAAGCTTAGATATAAAATTGTGTCTTAGTTATTTTTCTGGAGCCTCCGAACCGTAGGAAACACCTGAACCGTAGGAACCGTTCGATCCGTTCGTACCGTAGAAACCGTCCAAGCTGTACAAATTGTCCAAATCGTTCAAATTAATCCAGAAACTTAGAAATTCAATGAACATTAAATAAAATTATTATTTTTCTGCATTTTATAGAAGCTTAGATATAAAATTGTGTCTTAGTTATTTTTCTGGAGCCTCCGAACCGTAGGAAACACCTGAACCGTAGGAACCGTTCGATCCGTTCGTACCGTAGAAACCGTCCAAGCTGTACAAATTGTCCAAATCGATCAAATTAATCCAGAAACTTAGAAATTCAATAAACTTTAAATGAAATATTTATTTCTCTACATTTTATTGAAGCTTAGATATAAAATTGTGTCTTAGTTATTTTTCTGGAGCCTCCGAACCGTAGGAAACACCTGAACCGTAGGAACCGTTCGATCCGTTCGTACCGTAGAAACCGTCCAAGCTGTACAAATTGTCCAAATCGTTCAAATTAATCCAGAAACTTAGAAATTCAATGAACATTAAATAAAATTATTATTTTTCTGCATTTTATAGAAGCTTAGATATAAAATTGTGTCTTAGTTATTTTTCTGGAGCCTCCGAACCGTAGGAAACACCTGAACCGTAGGAACCGTTCGATCCGTTCGAACCGTAGAAACCGTCCAAGCTGTACAAATTGTCCAAATCGTTCAAATTAATCCAGAAACTTAGAAATTCGATAAACTTTAAATGAAATAATTATTTCTCTACATTTTATTGAAGCTTAGATATAAAATTGTGTCTTAGTTATTTTTCTGGAGCCTCCGAACCGTAGGAAACACCTGAACCGTAGGAACCGTTCGATCCGTTCGAACCGTAGAAACCGTCCAAGCTGTACAAATTGTCCAAATCGATCAAATTAATCCAGAAACTTAGAAATTCAATAAACTTTAAATGAAATAATTATTTCTCTACATTTTATTGAAGCTTAGATATAAGATTGTGTCTTAGTTATTTTTCTGGAGCCTCCGAACCGTAGGAAACACCTGAACCGTAGGAACCGTTCGATCCGTTCGAACCGTAGAAACCGTCCAAGCTGTACAAATTGTCCAAATCGATCAAATTAATCCAGAAACTTAGAAATTCAATGAACATTAAATAAAATTATTATTTTTCTGCATTTTATAGAAGCTTAGATATAAAATTGTGTCTTAGTTATTTTTCTGGAGCCTCCGAACCGTAGGAAACACCTGAACCGTAGGAACCGTTCGATCCGTTCGAACCGTAGAAACCGTCCAAGCTGTACAAATTGTCCAAATCGATCAAATTAATCCAGAAACTTAGAAATTCAATAAACTTTAAATGAAATAATTATTTCTCTACATTTTATTGAAGCTTAGATATAAAATTGTGTCTTAGTTATTTTTCTGGAGCCTCCGAACCGTAGGAAACACCTGAACCGTAGGAACCGTTCGATCCGTTCGTACCGTAGAAACCGTCCAAGCTGTACAAATTGTCCAAATCGTTCAAATTAATCCAGAAACTTAGAAATTCAAGAAACTTTAAATGAAATAATTATTTCTCTACATTTTATTGAAGCTTAGATATAAAATTGTGTCTTAGTTATTTTTCTGGAGCCTCCGAACCGTAGGAAACACCTGAACCGTAGGAACCGTTCGATCCGTTCGAACCGTAGAAACCGTCCAAGCTGTACAAATTGTCCAAATCTTTCAAATTAATCCAGAAACTTAGAAATTCAATAAACTTTAAATGAAATAATTATTTCTCTACATTTTATTGAAGCTTAGATATAAAATTGTGTCTTAGTTATTTTTCTGGAGCCTCCGAACCGTAGGAAACACCTGAACCGTAGGAACCGTTCGATCCGTTCGAACCGTAGAAACCGTCCAAGCTGTACAAATTGTCCAAATCGTTCAAATTAATCCAGAAACTTAGAAATTCAATGAACATTAAATAAAATTATTATTTTTCTGCATTTTATAGAAGCTTAGATATAAAATTGTGTCTTAGTTATTTTTCTGGAGCCTCCGAACCGTAGGAAACACCTGAACCGTAGGAACCGTTCGATCCGTTCGAACCGTAGAAACCGTCCAAGCTGTACAAATTGTCCAAATCGATCAAATTAATCCAGAAACTTAGAAATTCAAGAAACTTTAAATGAAATAATTATTTCTCTACATTTTATTGAAGCTTAGATATAAAATTGTGTCTTAGTTATTTTTCTGGAGCCTCCGAACCGTAGGAAACACCTGAACCGTAGGAACCGTTCGATCCGTTCGAACCGTAGAAACCGTCCAAGCTGTACAAATTGTCCAAATCGTTCAAATTAATCCAGAAACTTAGAAATTCAATAAACTTTAAATAAATTTATTATTTTTCTGCATTTTATAGAAGCTTAGATATAAAATTGTGTCTTAGTTATTTTTCTGGAGCCTCCGAACCGTAGGAAACACCTGAACCGTAGGAACCGTTCGATCCGTTCGAACCGTAGAAACCTTCCAAGCTGTACAAATTGTCCAAATCGTTCAAATTAATCCAGAAACTTAGAAATTCAATAAATTTTAAATGAAATAATTATTTTTCTACATTTTATTGAAGCTTAGGTATAAAATTGTGTCTTAGTTATTTTTCTGGAGCCTCCGAACCGTAGGAAACACCTGAACCGTAGGAACCGTTCGATCCGTTCGAACCGTAGAATCCGTCCAAGCTGTACAAATTGTCCAAATCGTTCAAATTAATCCAGAAACTTAGAAATTCAATAAACTTTAAATAAATTTATTATTTTTCTGCATTTTATAGAAGCTTAGACAAAAAATTGTTTCTTAGTTATTTTTCTGGAGCCTCCGAACCGTAGGAAACACCTGAACCGTAGGAACCGTTCGATCCGTTCGAACTGTAGAAACCGTCCAAGCTGTACAAATTGTCCAAATCGTTCAAATTAATCCAGAAACTTAGAAATTCAATAAACTTTAAATAAATTTATTATTTTTCTGCATTTTATAGAAGCTTAGATATAAAATTGTGTCTTAGTTATTTTTCTGGAGCCTCCGAACCGTAGGAAACACCTGAACCGTAGGAACCGTTCGATCCGTTCGAACCGTAGAAACCGTTCAAGCTGTACAAATTGTCCAAATCGTTCAAATTAATCCAGAAACTTAGAAATTCAATAAACTTTAAATAAATTTATTATTTTTCTGCATTTTATAGAAGCTTAGATATAAAATTGTGTCTTAGTTATTTTTCTGGAGCCTCCGAACCGTAGGAAACACCTGAACCGTAGGAACCGTTCGATCCGTTCGAACCGTAGAAACCGTCCAAGCTGTACAAACTGTCCAAATCGTTCAAATTAATCCAGAAACTTAGAAATTCAATGAACATTAAATAAAATTATTATTTTTCTGCATTTTATAGAAGCTTAGATATAAAATTGTGTCTTAGTTATTTTTCTGGAGCCTCCGAACCGTAGGAAACACCTGAACCGTAGGAACCGTTCGATCCGTTCGAACCGTAGAAACCGTCCAAGCTGTACAAATTGTCCAAATTGTTCAAATTAATCCAGAAACTTAGAAATTCAATGAACATTAAATAAATTTATTATTTTTCTGCATTTTATAGAAGCTTAGATATAAAATTGTGTCTTAGTTATTTTTCTGGAGCCTCCGAACCGTAGGAAACACCTGAACCGTAGGAACCGTTCGATCCGTTCGAACCGTAGAATCCGTCCAAGCTGTACAAATTGTCCAAATCGTTCAAATTAATCCAGAAACTTAAAAATTCAATAAACTTTAAATGAAATAATTATTTCTCTACATTTTATTGAAGCTTAGATATAAAATTGTGTCTTAGTTATTTTTCTGGAGCCTCCGAACCGTAGGAAACACCTGAACCGTAGGAACCGTTCGATCCGTTCGAACCGTAGAAACCGTCCAAGCTGTACAAATTGTCCAAATCGTTCAAATTAATCCAGAAACTTAGAAATTCAATAAACTTTAAATGAAATAATTATTTCTCTACATTTTATTGAAGCTTAGATATAAAATTGTGTCTTAGTTATTTTTCTGGAGCCTCCGAACCGTAGGAAACACCTGAACCGTAGGAACCGTTCGATCCGTTCGAACCGTAGAAACCGTCCAAGCTGTACAAATTGTCCAAATCGTTCAAATTAATCCAGAAACTTAGAAATTCAATAAACTTTAAATGAAATAATTATTTCTCTACATTTTATTGAAGCTTAGATATAAAATTGTGTCTTAGTTATTTTTCTGGAGCCTCCGAACCGTAGGAAACACCTGAACCGTAGGAACCGTTCGATCCGTTCGAACCGTAGAAACCGTCCAAGCTGTACAAACTGTCCAAATCGTTCAAATTAATCCAGAAACTTAGAAATTCAATGAACATTAAATAAAATTATTATTTTTCTGCATTTTATAGAAGCTTAGATATAAAATTGTGTCTTAGTTATTTTTCTGGAGCCTCCGAACCGTAGGAAACACCTGAACCGTAGGAACCGTTCGATCCGTTCGAACCGTAGAAACCGTCCAAGCTGTACAAATTGTCCAAATCGTTCAAATTAATCCAGAAACTTAGAAATTCAATAAACTTTAAATAAATTTATTATTTTTCTGCATTTTATAGAAGCTTAGATATAAAATTGTGTCTTAGTTATTTTTCTGGAGCCTCCGAACCGTAGGAAACACCTGAACCGTAGGAACCGTTCGATCCGTTCGAACCGTAGAAACCGTTCAAGCTGTACAAATTGTCCAAATCGTTCAAATTAATCCAGAAACTTAGAAATTCAATAAACTTTAAATAAATTTATTATTTTTCTGCATTTTATAGAAGCTTAGATATAAAATTGTGTCTTAGTTATTTTTCTGGAGCCTCCGAACCGTAGGAAACACCTGAACCGTAGGAACCGTTCGATCCGTTCGAACCGTAGAATCCGTCCAAGCTGTACAAATTGTCCAAATCGTTCAAATTAATCCAGAAACTTAGAAATTCAATAAACTTTAAATAAATTTATTATTTCTCTGCATTTTATAGAAGCTTAGACAAAAAATTGTTTCTTAGTTATTTTTCTGGAGCCTCCGAACCGTAGGAAACACCTGAACCGTAGGAACCGTTCGATCCGTTCGAACCGTAGAAACCGTCCAAGCTGTACAAATTGTCCAAATCGTTCAAATTAATCCAGAAACTTAGAAATTCAATAAACTTTAAATAAATTTATTATTTTTCTGCATTTTATAGAAGCTTAGATATAAAATTGTGTCTTAGTTATTTTTCTGGAGCCTCCGAACCGTAGGAAACACCTGAACCGTAGGAACCGTTCGATCCGTTCGAACCGTAGAAACCGTCCAAGCTGTACAAACTGTCCAAATCGTTCAAATTAATCCAGAAACTTAGAAATTCAATAAACTTTAAATAAATTTATTATTTTTCTGCATTTTATAGAAGCTTAGATATAAAATTGTGTCTTAGTTATTTTTCTGGAGCCTCCGAACCGTAGGAAACACCTGAACCGTAGGAACCGTTCGATCCGTTCGAACCGTAGAAACCGTCCAAGCTGTACAAATTGTCCAAATTGTTCAAATTAATCCAGAAACTTAGAAATTCAATGAACATTAAATAAAATTATTATTTTTCTGCATTTTATAGAAGCTTAGATATAAAATTGTGTCTTAGTTATTTTTCTGGAGCCTCCGAACCGTAGGAAACACCTGAACCGTAGGAACCGTTCGATCCGTTCGAACCGTAGAATCCGTCCAAGCTGTACAAATTGTCCAAATCGTTCAAATTAATCCAGAAACTTAAAAATTCAATAAACTTTAAATGAAATAATTATTTCTCTACATTTTATTGAAGCTTAGATATAAAATTGTGTCTTAGTTATTTTTCTGGAGCCTCCGAACCGTAGGAAACACCTGAACCGTAGGAACCGTTCGATCCGTTCGAACCGTAGAATCCGTCCAAGCTGTACAAATTGTCCAAATCGTTCAAATTAATCCAGAAACTTAGAAATTCAATAAACTTTAAATAAATTTATTATTTCTCTGCATTTTATAGAAGCTTAGACAAAAAATTGTTTCTTAGTTATTTTTCTGGAGCCTCCGAACCGTAGGAAACACCTGAACCGTAGGAACCGTTCGATCCGTTCGAACCGTAGAAACCGTCCAAGCTGTACAAATTGTCCAAATCGTTCAAATTAATCCAGAAACTTAGAAATTCAATAAACTTTAAATAAATTTATTATTTTTCTGCATTTTATAGAAGCTTAGATATAAAATTGTGTCTTAGTTATTTTTCTGGAGCCTCCGAACCGTAGGAAACACCTGAACCGTAGGAACCGTTCGATCCGTTCGAACCGTAGAAACCTTCCAAGCTGTACAAATTGTCCAAATCGTTCAAATTAATCCAGAAACTTAGAAATTCAATAAATTTTAAATGAAATAATTATTTTTCTACATTTTATTGAAGCTTAGGTATAAAATTGTGTCTTAGTTATTTTTCTGGAGCCTCCGAACCGTAGGAAACACCTGAACCGTAGGAACCGTTCGATCCGTTCGAACCGTAGAATCCGTCCAAGCTGTACAAATTGTCCAAATCGTTCAAATTAATCCAGAAACTTAGAAATTCAATAAACTTTAAATAAATTTATTATTTCTCTGCATTTTATAGAAGCTTAGACAAAAAATTGTTTCTTAGTTATTTTTCTGGAGCCTCCGAACCGTAGGAAACACCTGAACCGTAGGAACCGTTCGATCCGTTCGAACCGTAGAAACCGTCCAAGCTGTACAAATTGTCCAAATCGTTCAAATTAATCCAGAAACTTAGAAATTCAATAAACTTTAAATAAATTTATTATTTTTCTGCATTTTATAGAAGCTTAGATATAAAATTGTGTCTTAGTTATTTTTCTGGAGCCTCCGAACCGTAGGAAACACCTGAACCGTAGGAACCGTTCGATCCGTTCGAACCGTAGAAACCGTCCAAGCTGTACAAACTGTCCAAATCGTTCAAATTAATCCAGAAACTTAGAAATTCAATAAACTTTAAATAAATTTATTATTTTTCTGCATTTTATAGAAGCTTAGATATAAAATTGTGTCTTAGTTATTTTTCTGGAGCCTCCGAACCGTAGGAAACACCTGAACCGTAGGAACCGTTCGATCCGTTCGAACCGTAGAATCCGTCCAAGCTGTACAAATTGTCCAAATCGTTCAAATTAATCCAGAAACTTAAAAATTCAATAAACTTTAAATGAAATAATTATTTCTCTACATTTTATTGAAGCTTAGATATAAAATTGTGTCTTAGTTATTTTTCTGGAGCCTCCGAACCGTAGGAAACACCTGAACCGTAGGAACCGTTCGATCCGTTCGAACCGTAGAATCCGTCCAAGCTGTACAAATTGTCCAAATCGTTCAAATTAATCCAGAAACTTAGAAATTCAATAAACTTTAAATAAATTTATTATTTCTCTGCATTTTATAGAAGCTTAGACAAAAAATTGTTTCTTAGTTATTTTTCTGGAGCCTCCGAACCGTAGGAAACACCTGAACCGTAGGAACCGTTCGATCCGTTCGAACCGTAGAAACCGTCCAAGCTGTACAAATTGTCCAAATCGTTCAAATTAATCCAGAAACTTAGAAATTCAATAAACTTTAAATAAATTTATTATTTTTCTGCATTTTATAGAAGCTTAGATATAAAATTGTGTCTTAGTTATTTTTCTGGAGCCTCCGAACCGTAGGAAACACCTGAACCGTAGGAACCGTTCGATCCGTTCGAACCGTAGAAACCGTTCAAGCTGTACAAATTGTCCAAATCGTTCAAATTAATCCAGAAACTTAGAAATTCAATAAACTTTAAATAAATTTATTATTTTTCTGCATTTTATAGAAGCTTAGATATAAAATTGTGTCTTAGTTATTTTTCTGGAGCCTCCGAACCGTAGGAAACACCTGAACCGTAGGAACCGTTCGATCCGTTCGAACCGTGGAAACCGTCCAAGCTGTACAAACTGTCCAAATCGTTCAAATTAATCCAGAAACTTAGAAATTCAATGAACATTAAATAAAATTATTATTTTTCTGCATTTTATAGAAGCTTAGATATAAAATTGTGTCTTAGTTATTTTTCTGGAGCCTCCGAACCGTAGGAAACACCTGAACCGTAGGAACCGTTCGATCCGTTCGAACCGTAGAAACCGTCCAAGCTGTACAAATTGTCCAAATTGTTCAAATTAATCCAGAAACTTAGAAATTCAATGAACATTAAATAAAATTATTATTTTTCTGCATTTTATAGAAGCTTAGATATAAAATTGTGTCTTAGTTATTTTTCTGGAGCCTCCGAACCGTAGGAAACACCTGAACCGTAGGAACCGTTCGATCCGTTCGAACCGTAGAAACCGTCCAAGCTGTACAAATTGTCCAAATCGTTCAAATTAATCCAGAAACTTAGAAATTCAATAAACTTTAAATGAAATAATTATTTCTCTACATTTTATTGAAGCTTAGATATAAAATTGTGTCTTAGTTATTTTTCTGGAGCCTCCGAACCGTAGGAAACACCTGAACCGTAGGAACCGTTCGATCCGTTCGAACCGTAGAAACCGTCCAAGCTGTACAAATTGTCCAAATCGTTCAAATTAATCCAGAAACTTAGAAATTCAATAAACTTTAAATGAAATAATTATTTCTCTGTATTTTATTGAAGCTTAGATATAAAATTGTGTCTTTGTTATTTTTCTGGAGCCTCCGAACCGTAGGAAACACCTGAACCGTAGGAACCGTTCGATCCGTTCGAACCGTAGAAACCGTCCAAGCTGTACAAATTGTCCAAATCGTTCAAATTAATCCAGAAAATTAGAAATTCAATAAACATTAAAAAAAATATTATTTTTCTGCATTTTATAGAAGCTTAGATATAAAATTGTGTCTTAGTTATTTTTCTGGAGCCTCCGAACCGTAGGAAACACCTGAACCGTAGGAACCGTTCGATCCGTTCGAACCGTAGAAACCGTCCAAGCTGTACAAATTGTCCAAATCGTTCAAATTAATCCAGAAAATTAGAAATTCAATAAACATTAAAAAAAATTATTATTTTTCTGCATTTTATAGAAGCTTAGATATAAAATTGTGTCTTAGTTATTTTTCTGGAGCCTCCGAACCGTAGGAAACACCTGAACCGTAGGAACCGTTCGATCCGTTCGAACCGTAGAAACCGTCCAAGCTGTACAAATTGTCCAAATCGTTCAAATTAATCCAGAAAATTAGAAATTCAATAAACATTAAAAAAAAATATTATTTTTCTGCATTTTATAGAAGCTTAGATATAAAATTGTGTCTTAGTTATTTTTCTGGAGCCTCCGAACCGTAGGAAACACCTGAACCGTAGGAACCGTTCGATCCGTTCGAACCGTAGAAACCGTCCAAGCTGTACAAATTGTCCAAATCGTTCAAATTAATCCAGAAAATTAGAAATTCAATAAACATTAAAAAAAATTATTATTTTTCTGAATTTTATAGAAGCTTAGATATAAAATTGTGTCTTAGTTATTTTTCTGGAGCCTCCGAACCGTAGGAAACACCTGAACCGTAGGAACCGTTCGATCCGTTCGAACCGTAGAAACCGTCCAAGCTGTACAAATTGTCCAAATCGTTCAAATTAATCCAGAAAATTAGAAATTCAATAAACATTAAAAAAAATTATTATTTTTCTGAATTTTATAGAAGCTTAGATATAAAATTGTGTCTTAGTTATTTTTCTGGAGCCTCCGAACCGTAGGAAACACCTGAACCGTAGGAACCGTTCGATCCGTTCGAACCGTAGAAACCGTCCAAGCTGTACAAATTGTCCAAATCGTTCAAATTAATCCAGAAACTTAGAAATTCAATAAACTTTAAATAAGTTTATTATTTCTCTGCATTTTATAGAAGCTTAGACATAAAATTGTTTCTTAGTTATTTTGTAGCTTTATATTTCACTAAGATATCCTCAATTTTTCAGATCAATATCATAAGCACTTATCGTTTCACAGACATCAGACTTAGAAAATTTGGAAAAATATTCTTCAAATCCAATAATATTCGAATCAATTTTTCTCCTTTAAATGAAATGCTACATCTATTCCCAATACATCGTTTGAAAGCTTATTTTCTAAGCTTCTTTTCAAAATATTTTTCATTTTTACACGGTTAACAAAAAAGTGTAAAAAATGAGTAATTTTATAACTTACTCAAAAGGTTTAAACATTTTGGTCTCTAAGGAAAAAGCCTTTTGTTTCCCAAAACTTGTTTTGCCTGCAAGAGAAAAAAGTTGCATATATTTGCATCCTTCAAAGTTATAATAAAAACAAAAAATGGGTAATTTTTAACCATTTTGTAAAAATAGTATGTTTTATGTTAAACATCATTAAGCTAACATTGTTCATAACGTGCAGGAATATAATTGTAATTGATTGTGACCAAAAGCTAAGATAGAATTTCGATATCTCTAGAAATAACTGAGATTTTTCAAAAACTACTTATTTCCCAAAAATTATAAAAATTTCAAACTGCATTTTTTTGCGTGTACACTCTAATTCTTAATACAAAACTTAATAATCATGAACAAAAATACTCTATGTGGTTTGGTTTTATGTCTCAAATATTTTTTTTGTGAACACAGAACTTAAAAATATTCATGCGTTTCCGAAATAAGTTTCTTTAAACAAGTATTGTTTCAACCGTCCAAGCTGTACAAATTGTCCAAATCGTTCAAATTAATCCAGAAACTTAGAAATTCAATAAACTTTAAATGAAATAATTATTTCTCTACATTTTATTGAAGCTTAGATATAAAATTGTGTCTTAGTTATTTTTCTGGAGCCTCCGAACCGTAGGAAACACCTGAACCGTAGGAACCGTTCGATCCGTTCGAACCGTAGAAACCGTCCAAGCTGTACAAATTGTCCAAATCGTTCAAATTAATCCAGAAACTTAGAAATTCAATGAACATTAAATAAAATTATTATTTTTCTGCATTTTATAGAAGCTTAGATATAAAATTGTGTCTTAGTTATTTTTCTGGAGCCTCCGAACCGTAGGAAACACCTGAACCGTAGGAACCGTTCGATCCGTTCGAACCGTAGAAACCGTCCAAGCTGTACAAATTGTCCAAATCGTTCAAATTAATCCAGAAACTTAGAAATTCAATAAACTTTAAATGGAATAATTATTTCTCTACATTTTATTGAAGCTTAGATATAAAATTGTGTCTTAGTTATTTTTCTGGAGCCTCCGAACCGTAGAAAACACCTGAACCGTAGGAACCGTTCGATCCGTTCGAACCGTAGAAACCGTCCAAGCTGTACAAATTGTCCAAATCGTTCAAATTAATCCAGAAACTTAGAAATTCAATGAACATTAAATAAATTTATTATTTTTCTGCATTTTATAGAAGCTTAGATATAAAATTGTGTCTTAGTTATTTTTCTGGAGCCTCCGAACCGTAGGAAACACCTGAACCGTAGGAACCGTTCGATCCGTTCGAACCGTAGAAACCGTCCAAGCTGTACAAATTGTCCAAATCGTTCAAATTAATCCAGAAACTTAGAAATTCAATAAACTTTAAATGAAATAATTATTTCTCTACATTTTATTGAAGCTTAGATATAAAATTGTGTCTTAGTTATTTTTCTGGAGCCTCCGAACCGTAGAAAACACCTGAACCGTAGGAACCGTTCGATCCGTTCGAACCGTAGAAACCGTCCAAGCTGTACAAATTGTCCAAATCGTTCAAATTAATCCAGAAACTTAGAAATTCAATAAACTTTAAATGAAATAATTATTTCTCTACATTTTATTGAAGCTTAGATATAAAATTGTGTCTTAGTTATTTTTCTGGAGCCTCCGAACCGTAGAAAACACCTGAACCGTACACCCAAAATTCAGCCTCTGTGCCAATGGCGTGTAGTCAATTACATAGCATCATTGGTACAAGAAGATAACGCGATTGGTGCTGATTCGATTTGCTCCCACCGGCATTAATCTCCCAAGTTAACCGAATTGCGTATGTCTGAAAGAAACAAAATAAAAACGCTTTCACGTCCCTCCCTATCGCATCACAAGACGAAGAAGGATGGAAATAAATACCGGCCAACACCAGGCAGCCAGCGAACCGAGCGCTGTGCGTGTGAATGTAGCAAAAGCAACAACAAAAACATCCTTCTAATTCAATCCCTTCAATCCACTGGCAAACAACCACGGCCGAGCTGTGCGTGTGTATGCAGTAAAAGCAACAACAAAAAAAACATTCCTTCAATTCAATCAACCGGCAAACAACCACGGCTAAGCTGTGCGTTTGTATGTAGCAAAAGCAACAACAAAAACATTCCTTCAATTTACCGGCAAAGCTGCCCGGCTTTAGCAGCTGTGTATATGTAGCGTGTGTATGTAATAGCAGGCAGTAAGCAAAGCACAGTTCTCATTCAATGGGTTTCCCGTTTCCTCCACTCCCGTTCCCTTTCCCGTTTCCATCTTAAGACAAATGAATACCTTGAAAGGAGGCCAAACGCCGGGAAGCCACTGTCGTGCGTTTCTTTTGTGATTGATCGGTGGCAGAATGCCTATGACAAATATCCCTCTTCCTGCATGAAGCTCAAATAGTACACTGGTTAAGATGTCAGTCTGGCAAGACCATTTGGTTAGTGATTTGAGTTCGATTCTCCCTACGGGCGCTGTGGTTTATAATTTTATTTTCTTGTTTCTGGGATGAATTATCCAATAGGAACGAAATCCCATGAAATGTTTTTCTTGTTTTGCTTGAATGTAGTGGTCATGCATCATTTTAGTTGGGAGGCGAGTCCTTATGCCAGTTACGGTTTTTCAAACATATCATCTTCGGCACAGTGCACATTTCAGCGCATTATCGGCACAGAGATGTGCTAAATAGGCATTGGATTTTTGCAACCTCTTCTATGGGTGTAGGAACCGTTCGATCCGTTCGAACCGTAGAAACCGTCCAAGCTGTACAAATTGTCCAAATCGTTCAAATTAATCCAGAAACTTAGAAATTCAATAAACTTTAAATGAAATAATTATTTCTCTACATTTTATTGAAGCTTAGATATAAAATTGTGTCTTAGTTATTTTTCTGGAGCCTCCGAACCGTAGAAAACACCTGAACCGTAGGAACCGTTCGATCCGTTCGAACCGTAGAAACCGTCCAAGCTGTACAAATTGTCCAAATCGTTCAAATTAATCCAGAAACTTAGAAATTCAATAAACTTTAAATGAAATAATTATTTCTCTACATTTTATTGAAGCTTAGATATAAAATTGTGTCTTAGTTATTTTTCTGGAGCCTCCGAACCGTAGAAAACACCTGAACCGTAGGAACCGTTCGATCCGTTCGAACCGTAGAAACCGTCCAAGCTGTACAAATTGTCCAAATCGTTCAAATTAATCCAGAAACTTAGAAATTCAATAAACTTTAAATGAAATAATTATTTCTCTACATTTTATTGAAGCTTAGATATAAAATTGTGTCTTAGTTATTTTTCTGGAGCCTCCGAACCGTAGAAAACACCTGAACCGTAGGAACCGTTCGATCCGTTCGAACCGTAGAAACCGTCCAAGCTGTACAAATTGTCCAAATCGTTCAAATTAATCCAGAAACTTGGAAATTCAATGAACATTAAATAAAATTATTATTTTTCTGCATTTTATAGAAGCTTAGATATAAAATTGTGTCTTAGTTATTTTTCTGGAGCCTCCGAACCGTAGGAAACACCTGAACCGTAGGAACCGTTCGATCCGTTCGAACCGTAGAAACCGTCCAAGCTGTACAAATTGTCCAAATCGTTCAAATTAATCCAGAAACTTAGAAATTCAATAAACTTTAAATGAAATAATTATTTCTCTACATTTTATTGAAGCTTAGATATAAAATTGTGTCTTAGTTATTTTTCTGGAGCCTCCGAACCGTAGGAAACACCTGAACCGTAGGAACCGTTCGATCCGTTCGAACCGTAGAAACCGTCCAAGCTGTACAAATTGTCCAAATCGATCAAATTAATCCAGAAACTTAGAAATTCAATGAACATTAAATAAAATTATTATTTTTCTGCATTTTATAGAAGCTTAGATATAAAATTGTGTCTTAGTTATTTTTCTGGAGCCTCCGAACCGTAGGAAACACCTGAACCGTAGGAACCGTTCGATCCGTTCGAACCGTAGAAACCGTCCAAGCTGTACAAATTGTCCAAATCGATCAAATTAATCCAGAAACTTAGAAATTCAATGAACATTAAATAAAATTATTATTTTTCTGCATTTTATAGAAGCTTAGATATAAAATTGTGTCTTAGTTATTTTTCTGGAGCCTCCGAACCGTAGGAAACACCTGAACCGTAGGAACCGTTCGATCCGTTCGAACCGTAGAAACCGTCCAAGCTGTACAAATTGTCCAAATCGTTCAAATTAATCCAGAAACTTAGAAATTCAATAAACTTTAAATGAAATAATTATTTCTCTACATTTTATTGAAGCTTAGATATAAAATTGTGTCTTAGTTATTTTTCTGGAGCCTCCGAACCGTAGGAAACACCTGAACCGTAGGAACCGTTCGATCCGTTCGAACCGTAGAAACCGTCCAAGCTGTACAAATTGTCCAAATCGTTCAAATTAATCCAGAAACTTAGAAATTCAATGAACATTAAATAAAATTATTATTTTTCTGCATTTTATAGAAGCTTAGATATAAAATTGTGTCTTAGTTATTTTTCTGGAGCCTCCGAACCGTAGGAAACACCTGAACCGTAGGAACCGTTCGATCCGTTCGAACCGTAGAAACCGTCCAAGCTGTACAAATTGTCCAAATCGTTCAAATTAATCCAGAAACTTAGAAATTCAATGAACATTAAACAAAATTATTATTTTTCTGCATTTTATAGAAGCTTAGATATAAAATTGTGTCTTAGTTATTTTTCTGGAGCCTCCGAACCGTAGGAAACACCTGAACCGTAGGAACCGTTCGATCCGTTCGAACCGTAGAAACCGTCCAAGCTGTACAAATTGTCCAAATCGTTCAAATTAATCCAGAAACTTAGAAATTCAATAAACTTTAAATGAAATAATTATTTCTCTACATTTTATTGAAGCTTAGATATAAAATTGTGTCTTAGTTATTTTTCTGGAGCCTCCGAACCGTAGGAAACACCTGAACCGTAGGAACCGTTCGATCCGTTCGAACCGTAGAAACCGTCCAAGCTGTACAAACTGTCCAAATCGTTCAAATTAATCCAGAAACTTAGAAATTCAATGAACATTAAATAAAATTATTATTTTTCTGCATTTTATAGAAGCTTAGATATAAAATTGTGTCTTAGTTATTTTTCTGGAGCCTCCGAACCGTAGGAAACACCTGAACCGTAGGAACCGTTCGATCCGTTCGAACCGTAGAAACCGTCCAAGCTGTACAAATTGTCCAAATCGTTCAAATTAATCCAGAAACTTAGAAATTCAATAAACTTTAAATGAAATAATTATTTCTCTACATTTTATTGAAGCTTAGATATAAAATTGTGTCTTAGTTATTTTTCTGGAGCCTCCGAACCGTAGGAAACACCTGAACTGTAGGAACCGTTCGATCCGTTCGAACCGTAGAAACCGTCCAAGCTGTACAAATTGTCCAAATCGTTCAAATTAATCCAGAAACTTAGAAATTCAATAAACTTTAAATGAAATAATTATTTCTCTACATTTTATTGAAGCTTAGATATAAAATTGTGTCTTAGTTATTTTTCTGGAGCCTCCGAACCGTAGGAAACACCTGAACCGTAGGAACCGTTCGATCCGTTCGAACCGTAGAAACTGTCCAAGCTGTACAAATTGTCCAAATCGATCAAATTAATCCAGAAACTGAGAAATTCAATAAACTTTAAATGAAATAATTATTTCTCTACATTTTATTGAAGCTTAGATATAAAATTGTGTCTTAGTTATTTTTCTGGAGCCTCCGAACCGTAGGAAACACCTGAACCGTAGGAACCGTTCGATCCGTTCGAACCGTAGAAACCGTCCAAGCTGTACAAATTGTCCAAATCGATCAAATTAATCCAGAAACTTAGAAATTCAATAAACTTTAAATGAAATAATTATTTCTCTACATTTTATTGAAGCTTAGATATAAAATTGTGTCTTAGTTATTTTTCTGGAGCCTCCGAACCGTAGGAAACACCTGAACTGTAGGAACCGTTCGATCCGTTCGAACCGTAGAAACCGTCCAAGCTGTACAAATTGTCCAAATCGTTCAAATTAATCCAGAAACTTAGAAATTCAATAAACTTTAAATGAAATAATTATTTCTCTACATTTTATTGAAGCTTAGATATAAAATTGTGTCTTAGTTATTTTTCTGGAGCCTCCGAACCGTAGGAAACACCTGAACCGTAGGAACCGTTCGATCCGTTCGAACCGTAGAAACCGTCCAAGCTGTACAAATTGTCCAAATCGATCAAATTAATCCAGAAACTTAGAAATTCAATAAACTTTAAATGAAATAATTATTTCTCTACATTTTATTGAAGCTTAGATATAAAATTGTGTCTTAGTTATTTTTCTGGAGCCTCCGAACCGTAGGAAACACCTGAACCGTAGGAACCGTTCGATCCGTTCGAACCGTAGAAACCGTCCAAGCTGTACAAATTGTCCAAATCGTTCAAATTAATCCAGAAACTTAGAAATTCAATAAACTTTAAATGAAATAATTATTTCTCTACATTTTATTGAAGCTTAGATATAAAATTGTGTCTTAGTTATTTTTCTGGAGCCTCCGAACCGTAGGAAACACCTGAACCGTAGGAACCGTTCGATCCGTTCGAACCGTAGAAACCGTCCAAGCTGTACAAACTGTCCAAATCGTTCAAATTAATCCAGAAACTTAGAAATTCAATGAACATTAAATAAAATTATTATTTTTCTGCATTTTATAGAAGCTTAGATATAAAATTGTGTCTTAGTTATTTTTCTGGAGCCTCCGAACCGTAGGAAACACCTGAACCGTAGGAACCGTTCGATCCGTTCGAACCGTAGAAACCGTCCAAGCTGTACAAATTGTCCAAATCGATCAAATTAATCCAGAAACTTAGAAATTCAATAAACTTTAAATGAAATAATTATTTCTCTACATTTTATTGAAGCTTAGATATAAAATTGTGTCTTAGTTATTTTTCTGGAGCCTCCGAACCGTAGAAAACACCTGAACCGTAGGAACCGTTCGATCCGTTCGAACCGTAGAAACCGTCCAAGCTGTACAAATTGTCCAAATCGTTCAAATTAATCCAGAAACTTAGAAATTCAATAAACTTTAAATGAAATAATTATTTCTCTACATTTTATTGAAGCTTAGATATAAAATTGTGTCTTAGTTATTTTTCTGGAGCCTCCGAACCGTAGAAAACACCTGAACCGTAGGAACCGTTCGATCCGTTCGAACCGTAGAAACCGTCCAAGCTGTACAAACTGTCCAAATCGTTCAAATTAATCCAGAAACTTAGAAATTCAATGAACATTAAATAAAATTATTATTTTTCTGCATTTTATAGAAGCTTAGATATAAAATTGTGTCTTAGTTATTTTTCTGGAGCCTCCGAACCGTAGGAAACACCTGAACCGTAGGAACCGTTCGATCCGTTCGAACCGTAGAAACCGTCCAAGCTGTACAAACTGTCCAAATCGTTCAAATTAATCCAGAAACTTAGAAATTCAATGAACATTAAATAAAATTATTATTTTTCTGCATTTTATAGAAGCTTAGATATAAAATTGTGTCTTAGTTATTTTTCTGGAGCCTCCGAACCGTAGGAAAAACCTGAACCGTAGGAACCGTTCGATCCGTTCGAACCGTAGAAACCGTCCAAGCTGTACAAATTGTCCAAATCGATCAAATTAATCCAGAAACTTAGAAATTCAATAAACTTTAAATGAAATAATTATTTCTCTACATTTTATTGAAGCTTAGATATAAAATTGTGTCTTAGTTATTTTTCTGGAGCCTCCGAACCGTAGGAAACACCTGAACCGTAGGAACCGTTCGATCCGTTCGAACCGTAGAAACCGTCCAAGCTGTACAAATTGTCCAAATCGTTCAAATTAATCCAGAAACTTAGAAATTCAATAAACTTTAAATGAAATAATTATTTCTCTACATTTTATTGAAGCTTAGATATAAAATTGTGTCTTAGTTATTTTTCTGGAGCCTCCGAACCGTAGGAAACACCTGAACCGTAGGAACCGTTCGATCCGTTCGAACCGTAGAAACCGTCCAAGCTGTACAAATTGTCCAAATCGATCAAAATAATCCAGAAACTTAGAAATTCAATGAACATTAAATAAAATTATTATTTTTCTGCATTTTATAGAAGCTTAGATATAAAATTGTGTCTTAGTTATTTTTCTGGAGCCTCCGAACCGTAGGAAACACCTGAACCGTAGGAACCGTTCGATCCGTTCGAACCGTAGAAACCGTCCAAGCTGTACAAATTGTCCAAATCGTTCAAATTAATCCAGAAACTTAGAAATTCAATAAACTTTAAATGAAATAATTATTTCTCTACATTTTATTGAAGCTTAGATATAAAATTGTGTCTTAGTTATTTTTCTGGAGCCTCCGAACCGTAGGAAACACCTGAACCGTAGGAACCGTTCGATCCGTTCGAACCGTAGAAACCGTCCAAGCTGTACAAATTGTCCAAATCGATCAAAATAATCCAGAAACTTAGAAATTCAATGAACATTAAATAAAATTATTATTTTTCTGCATTTTATAGAAGCTTAGATATAAAATTCTGTCTTAGTTATTTTTCTGGAGCCTCCGAACCGTAGGAAACACCTGAACCGTAGGAACCGTTCGATCCGTTCGAACCGTAGAAACCGTCCAAGCTGTACAAATTGTCCAAATCGATCAAAATAATCCAGAAACTTAGAAATTCAATGAACATTAAATAAAATTATTATTTTTCTGCATTTTATAGAAGCTTAGATATAAAATTGTGTCTTAGTTATTTTTCTGGAGCCTCCGAACCGTAGGAAACACCTGAACCGTAGGAACCGTTCGATCCATACGAACCGTAGAAACCGTCCAAGCTGTACAAATTGTCCAAATCGTTCAAATTAATCCAGAAACTTAGAAATTCAATAAACTTTAAATGAAATAATTATTTCTCTACATTTTATTGGAGCTTAGATATAAAATTGTGTCTTAGTTATTTTTCTGGAGCCTCCGAACCGTAGGAAACACCTGAACCGTAGGAACCGTTCGATCCGTTCGAACCGTAGAAACCGTCCAAGCTGTACAAATTGTCCAAATCGTTCAAATTAATCCAGAAACTTAGAAATTCAATAAACTTTAAATGAAATAATTATTTCTCTACATTTTATTGAAGCTTAGATATAAAATTGTGTCTTAGTTATTTTTCTGGAGCCTCCGAACCGTAGGAAACACCTGAACCGTAGGAACCGTTCGATCCGTTCGAACCGTAGAAACCGTCCAAGCTGTACAAATTGTCCAAATCGATCAAAATAATCCAGAAACTTAGAAATTCAATGAACATTAAATAAAATTATTATTTTTCTGCATTTTATAGAAGCTTAGATATAAAATTGTGTCTTAGTTATTTTTCTGGAGCCTCCGAACCGTAGGAAACACCTGAACCGTAGGAACCGTTCGATCCGTACGAACCGTAGAAACCGTCCAAGCTGTACAAATTGTCCAAATCGATCAAATTAATCCAGAAACTTAGAAATTCAATAAACTTTAAATGAAATAATTATTTCTCTACATTTTATTGAAGCTTAGATATAAAATTGTGTCTTAGTTATTTTTCTGGAGCCTCCGAACCGTAGAAAACACCTGAACCGTAGGAACCGTTCGATCCGTTCGAACCGTAGAAACCGTCCAAGCTGTACAAATTGTCCAAATCGTTCAAATTAATCCAGAAACTTAGAAATTCAATAAACTTTAAATGAAATAATTATTTCTCTACATTTTATTGAAGCTTAGATATAAAATTGTGTCTTAGTTATTTTTCTGGAGCCTCCGAACCGTAGGAAACACCTGAACCGTAGGAACCGTTCGATCCGTTCGAACCGTAGAAACCGTCCAAGCTGTACAAACTGTCCAAATCGTTCAAATTAATCCAGAAACTTAGAAATTCAATGAACATTAAATAAAATTATTATTTTTCTGCATTTTATAGAAGCTTAGATATAAAATTGTGTCTTAGTTATTTTTCTGGAGCCTCCGAACCGTAGGAAAAACCTGAACCGTAGGAACCGTTCGATCCGTTCGAACCGTAGAAACCGTCCAAGCTGTACAAATTGTCCAAATCGATCAAATTAATCCAGAAACTTAGAAATTCAATAAACTTTAAATGAAATAATTATTTCTCTACATTTTATTGAAGCTTAGATATAAAATTGTGTCTTAGTTATTTTTCTGGAGCCTCCGAACCGTAGGAAACACCTGAACCGTAGGAACCGTTCGATCCGTTCGAACCGTAGAAACCGTCCAAGCTGTACAAATTGTCCAAATCGTTCAAATTAATCCAGAAACTTAGAAATTCAATAAACTTTAAATGAAATAATTATTTCTCTACATTTTATTGAAGCTTAGATATAAAATTGTGTCTTAGTTATTTTTCTGGAGCCTCCGAACCGTAGGAAACACCTGAACCGTAGGAACCGTTCGATCCGTTCGAACCGTAGAAACCGTCCAAGCTGTACAAATTGTCCAAATCGATCAAAATAATCCAGAAACTTAGAAATTCAATGAACATTAAATAAAATTATTATTTTTCTGCATTTTATAGAAGCTTAGATATAAAATTGTGTCTTAGTTATTTTTCTGGAGCCTCCGAACCGTAGGAAACACCTGAACCGTAGGAACCGTTCGATCCGTACGAACCGTAGAAACCGTCCAAGCTGTACAAATTGTCCAAATCGTTCAAATTAATCCAGAAACTTAGAAATTCAATAAACTTTAAATGAAATAATTATTTCTCTACATTTTATTGAAGCTTAGATATAAAATTGTGTCTTAGTTATTTTTCTGGAGCCTCCGAACCGTAGGAAACACCTGAACCGTAGGAACCGTTCGATCCGTTCGAACCGTAGAAACCGTCCAAGCTGTACAAATTGTCCAAATCGTTCAAATTAATCCAGAAACTTAGAAATTCAATAAACTTTAAATGAAATAATTATTTCTCTACATTTTATTGAAGCTTAGATATAAAATTGTGTCTTAGTTATTTTTCTGGAGCCTCCGAACCGTAGGAAACACCTGAACCGTAGGAACCGTTCGATCCGTTCGAACCGTAGAAACCGTCCAAGCTGTACAAATTGTCCAAATCGTTCAAATTAATCCAGAAACTTAGAAATTCAATAAACTTTAAATGAAATAATTATTTCTCTACATTTTATTGAAGCTTAGATATAAAATTGTGTCTTAGTTATTTTTCTGGAGCCTCCGAACCGTAGGAAACACCTGAACCGTAGGAACCGTTCGATCCGTTCGAACCGTAGAAACCGTCCAAGCTGTACAAATTGTCCAAATCGATCAAAATAATCCAGAAACTTAGAAATTCAATGAACATTAAATAAAATTATTATTTTTCTGCATTTTATAGAAGCTTAGATATAAAATTGTGTCTTAGTTATTTTTCTGGAGCCTCCGAACCGTAGGAAACACCTGAACCGTAGGAACCGTTCGATCCGTACGAACCGTAGAAACCGTCCAAGCTGTACAAATTGTCCAAATCGTTCAAATTAATCCAGAAACTTAGAAATTCAATAAACTTTAAATGAAATAATTATTTCTCTACATTTTATTGAAGCTTAGATATAAAATTGTGTCTTAGTTATTTTTCTGGAGCCTCCGAACCGTAGGAAACACCTGAACCGTAGGAACCGTTCGATCCGTTCGAACCGTAGAAACCGTCCAAGCTGTACAAATTGTCCAAATCGTTCAAATTAATCCAGAAACTTAGAAATTCAATAAACTTTAAATGAAATAATTATTTCTCTACATTTTATTGAAGCTTAGATATAAAATTGTGTCTTAGTTATTTTTCTGGAGCCTCCGAACCGTAGGAAACACCTGAACCGTAGGAACCGTTCGATCCGTTCGAACCGTAGAAACCGTCCAAGCTGTACAAATTGTCCAAATCGATCAAAATAATCCAGAAACTTAGAAATTCAATGAACATTAAATAAAATTATTATTTTTCTGCATTTTATAGAAGCTTAGATATAAAATTGTGTCTTAGTTATTTTTCTGGAGCCTCCGAACCGTAGGAAACACCTGAACCGTAGGAACCGTTCGATCCGTTCGAACCGTAGAAACCGTCCAAGCTGTACAAATTGTCCAAATCGTTCAAATTAATCCAGAAACTTAGAAATTCAATAAACTTTAAATGAAATAATTATTTCTCTACATTTTATTGAAGCTTAGATATAAAATTGTGTCTTAGTTATTTTTCTGGAGCCTCCGAACCGTAGGAAACACCTGAACCGTAGGAACCGTTCGATCCGTTCGAACCGTAGAAACCGTCCAAGCTGTACAAATTGTCCAAATCGTTCAAATTAATCCAGAAACTTTGAAATTCAATAAACTTTAAATGAAATAATTATTTCTCTACATTTTATTGAAGCTTAGATATAAAATTGTATCTTAGTTATTTTTCTGGAGCCTCCGAACCGTAGGAAACACCTGAACCGTAGGAACCGTTCGATCCGTTCGAACCGTAGAAACCGTCCAAGCTGTACAAATTGTCCAAATCGTTCAAATTAATCCAGAAACTTAGAAATTCAATAAACTTTAAATGAAATAATTATTTCTCTACATTTTATTGAAGCTTAGATATAAAATTGTGTCTTAGTTATTTTTCTGGAGCCTCCGAACCGTAGGAAACACCTGAACCGTAGGAACCGTTCGATCCGTTCGAACCGTAGAAACCGTCCAAGCTGTACAAATTGTCCAAATCGTTCAAATTAATCCAGAAACTTAGAAATTCAATAAACTTTAAATGAAATAATTATTTCTCTACATTTTATTGAAGCTTAGATATAAAATTGTGTCTTAGTTATTTTTCTGGAGCCTCCGAACCGTAGGAAACACCTGAACCGTAGGAACCGTTCGATCCGTTCGAACCGTAGAAACCGTCCAAGCTGTACAAATTGTCCAAATCGATCAAAATAATCCAGAAACTTAGAAATTCAATGAACATTAAATAAAATTATTATTTTTCTGCATTTTATAGAAGCTTAGATATAAAATTGTGTCTTAGTTATTTTTCTGGAGCCTCCGAACCGTAGGAAACACCTGAACCGTAGGAACCGTTCGATCCGTTCGAACCGTAGAAACCGTCCAAGCTGTACAAATTGTCCAAATCGTTCAAATTAATCCAGAAACTTAGAAATTCAATAAACTTTAAATGAAATAATTATTTCTCTACATTTTATTGAAGCTTAGATATAAAATTGTGTCTTAGTTATTTTTCTGGAGCCTCCGAACCGTAGGAAACACCTGAACCGTAGGAACCGTTCGATCCGTTCGAACCGTAGAAACCGTCCAAGCTGTACAAATTGTCCAAATCGTTCAAATTAATCCAGAAACTTTGAAATTCAATAAACTTTAAATGAAATAATTATTTCTCTACATTTTATTGAAGCTTAGATATAAAATTGTATCTTAGTTATTTTTCTGGAGCCTCCGAACCGTAGGAAACACCTGAACCGTAGGAACCGTTCGATCCGTTCGAACCGTAGAAACCGTCCAAGCTGTACAAATTGTCCAAATCGTTCAAATTAATCCAGAAACTTAGAAATTCAATAAACTTTAAATGAAATAATTATTTCTCTACATTTTATTGAAGCTTAGATATAAAATTGTGTCTTAGTTATTTTTCTGGAGCCTCCGAACCGTAGGAAACACCTGAACCGTAGGAACCGTTCGATCCGTTCGAACCGTAGAAACCGTCCAAGCTGTACAAATTGTCCAAATCGATCAAAATAATCCAGAAACTTAGAAATTCAATGAACATTAAATAAAATTATTATTTTTCTGCATTTTATAGAAGCTTAGATATAAAATTGTGTCTTAGTTATTTTTCTGGAGCCTCCGAACCGTAGGAAACACCTGAACCGTAGGAACCGTTCGATCCGTTCGAACCGTAGAAACCGTCCAAACTGTACAAATTGTCCAAATCGTTCAAATTAATCCAGAAACTTAGAAATTCAATAAACTTTAAATGAAATAATTATTTCTCTACATTTTATTGAAGCTAAGATATAAAATTGTGTCTTAGTTATTTTTCTGGAGCCTCCGAACCGTAGGAAACACCTGAACCGTAGGAACCGTTCGATCCGTTCGAACCGTAGAAACCGTCCAAGCTGTACAAACTGTCCAAATCGTTCAAATTAATCCAGAAACTTAGAAATTCAATGAACATTAAATAAAATTATTATTTTTCTGCATTTTATAGAAGCTTAGATATAAAATTGTGTCTTAGTTATTTTTCTGGAGCCTCCGAACCGTAGGAAACACCTGAACCGTAGGAACCGTTCGATCCGTTCGAACCGTAGAAACCGTCCAAGCTGTACAAATTGTCCAAATCGTTCAAATTAATCCAGAAACTTAGAAATTCAATAAACTTTAAATGAAATAATTATTTCTCTACATTTTATTGAAGCTTAGATATAAAATTGTGTCTTAGTTATTTTTCTGGAGCCTCCGAACCGTAGGAAACACCTGAACCGTAGGAACCGTTCGATCCGTTCGAACCGTAGAAACCGTCCAAGCTGTACAAACTGTCCAAATCGTTCAAATTAATCCAGAAACTTAGAAATTCAATGAACATTAAATAAAATTATTATTTTTCTGCATTTTATAGAAGCTTAGATATAAAATTGTGTCTTAGTTATTTTTCTGGAGCCTCCGAACCGTAGGAAACACCTGAACCGTAGGAACTGTTCGATCCGTTCGAACCGTAGAAACCGTCCAAGCTATACAAATTGTCCAAATCGTTCAAATTAATCCAGAAACTTAGAAATTCAATGAACATTAAATAAAATTATTATTTTTCTGCATTTTATAGAAGCTTAGATATAAAATTGTGTCTTAGTTATTTTTCTGGAGCCTCCGAACCGTAGGAAACACCTGAACCGTAGGAACCGTTCGATCCGTTCGAACCGTAGAAACCGTCCAAGCTGTACAAACTGTCCAAATCGTTCAAATTAATCCAGAAACTTAGAAATTCAATGAACATTAAATTAAATTATTATTTTTCTGCATTTTATAGAAGCTTAGATATAAAATTGTGTCTTAGTTATTTTTCTGGAGCCTCCGAACCGTAGGAAACACCTGAACCGTAGGAACCGTTCGATCCGTTCGAACCGTAGAAACCGTCCAAGCTGTACAAATTGTCCAAATCGTTCAAATTAATCCAGAAACTTAGAAATTCAATAAACTTTAAATGAAATAATTATTTCTCTACATTTTATTGAAGCTTAGATATAAAATTGTGTCTTAGTTATTTTTCTGGAGCCTCCGAACCGTAGGAAACACCTGAACCGTAGGAACCGTTCGATCCGTTCGAACCGTAGAAACCGTCCAAGCTGTACAAATTGTCCAAATCGTTCAAATTAATCCAGAAACTTAGAAATTCAATAAACTTTAAATGAAATAATTATTTCTCTACATTTTATTGAAGCTTAGATATAAAATTGTGTCTTAGTTATTTTTCTGGAGCCACCGAACCGTAGGAAACACCTGAACCGTAGGAACCGTTCGATCCGTTCGAACCGTAGAAACCGTCCAAGCTGTACAAATTGTCCAAATCGTTCAAATTAATCCAGAAACTTAGAAATTCAATAAACTTTAAATGAAATAATTATTTCTCTACATTTTATTGAAGCTTAGATATAAAATTGTGTCTTAGTTATTTTTCTGGAGCCTCCTAACCGTAGGAAACACCTGAACCGTAGGAACCGTTCGATCCGTTCGAACCGTAGAAACCGTCCAAGCTGTACAAACTGTCCAAATCGTTCAAATTAATCCAGAAACTTAGAAATTCAATGAACATTAAATAAAATTATTATTTTTCTGCATTTTATAGAAGCTTAGATATAAAATTGTGTCTTAGTTATTTTTCTGGAGCCTCCGAACCGTAGGAAACACCTGAACCGTAGGAACCGTTCGATCCGTTCGAACCGTAGAAACCGTCCAAGCTGTACAAATTGTCCAAATCGTTCAAATTAATCCAGAAACTTAGAAATTCAATAAACTTTAAATGAAATAATTATTTCTCTACATTTTATTGAAGCTTAGATATAAAATTGTGTCTTAGTTATTTTTCTGGAGCCTCCGAACCGTAGGAAACACCTGAACCGTAGGAACCGTTCGATCCGTTCGAACCGTAGAAACCGTCCAAGCTGTACAAATTGTCCAAATCGTTCAAATTAATCCAGAAACTTAGAAATTCAATAAACTTTAAATGAAATAATTATTTCTCTACATTTTATTGAAGCTTAGATATAAAATTGTGTCTTAGTTATTTTTCTGGAGCCTCCGAACCGTAGGAAACACCTGAACCGTAGGAACCGTTCGATCCGTTCGAACCGTAGAAACCGTCCAAGCTGTACAAATTGTCCAAATCGTTCAAATTAATCCAGAAACTTAGAAATTCAATAAACTTTAAATGAAATAATTATTTCTCTACATTTTATTGAAGCTTAGATATAAAATTGTGTCTTAGTTATTTTTCTGGAGCCTCCGAACCGTAGGAAACACCTGAACCGTAGGAACCGTTCGATCCGTTCGAACCGTAGAAACCGTCCAAGCTGTACAAATTGTCCAAATCGTTCAAATTAATCCAGAAACTTAGAAATTCAATAAACTTTAAATGAAATAATTATTTCTCTACATTTTATTGAAGCTTAGATATAAAATTGTGTCTTAGTTATTTTTCTGGAGCCTCCGAACCGTAGGAAACACCTGAACCGTAGGAACCGTTCGATCCGTTCGAACCGTAGAAACCGTCCAAGCTGTACAAATTGTCCAAATCGTTCAAATTAATCCAGAAACTTAGAAATTCAATAAACTTTAAATGAAATAATTATTTCTCTACATTTTATTGAAGCTTAGATATAAAATTGTGTCTTAGTTATTTTTCTGGAGCCTCCGAACCGTAGGAAACACCTGAACCGTAGGAACCGTTCGATCCGTTCGAACCGTAGAAACCGTCCAAGCTGTACAAATTGTCCAAATCGATCAAAATAATCCAGAAACTTAGAAATTCAATGAACATTAAATAAAATTATTATTTTTCTGCATTTTATAGAAGCTTAGATATAAAATTGTGTCTTAGTTATTTTTCTGGAGCCTCCGAACCGTAGGAAACACCTGAACCGTAGGAACCGTTCGATCCGTTCGAACCGTAGAAACCGTCCAAGCTGTACAAATTGTCCAAATCGTTCAAATTAATCCAGAAACTTAGAAATTCAATAAACTTTAAATGAAATAATTATTTCTCTACATTTTATTGAAGCTTAGATATAAAATTGTGTCTTAGTTATTTTTCTGGAGCCTCCGAACCGTAGGAAACACCTGAACCGTAGGAACCGTTCGATCCGTTCGAACCGTAGAAACCGTCCAAGCTGTACAAATTGTCCAAATCGATCAAATTAATCCAGAAACTTAGAAATTCAATGAACATTAAATAAAATTATTATTTTTCTGCATTTTATAGAAGCTTAGATATAAAATTGTGTCTTAGTTATTTTTCTGGAGCCTCCGAACCGTAGGAAACACCTGAACCGTGGGAACCGTTCGATCCGTTCGTACCGTAGAAACCGTCCAAGCTGTACAAATTGTCCAAATCGTTCAAATTAATCCAGAAACTTAGAAATTCAATAAACTTTAAATGAAATAATTATTTCTCTACATTTTATTGAAGCTTAGATATAAAATTGTGTCTTAGTTATTTTTCTGGAGCCTCCGAACCGTAGGAAACACCTGAACCGTAGGAACCGTTCGATCCGTTCGAACCGTAGAAACCGTCCAAGCTGTACAAATTGTCCAAATCGATCAAAATAATCCAGAAACTTAGAAATTCAATGAACATTAAATAAAATTATTATTTTTCTGCATTTTATAGAAGCTTAGATATAAAATTGTGTCTTAGTTATTTTTCTGGAGCCTCCGAACCGTAGGAAACACCTGAACCGTAGGAACCGTTCGATCCGTTCGAACCGTAGAAACCGTCCAAGCTGTACAAACTGTCCAAATCGTTCAAATTAATCCAGAAACTTAGAAATTCAATGAACATTAAATAAAATTATTATTTTTCTGCATTTTATAGAAGCTTAGATATAAAACTGTGTCTTAGTTATTTTTCTGGAGCCTCCGAACCGTAGGAAACACCTGAACCGTAGGAACCGTTCGATCCGTTCGAACCGTAGAAACCGTCCAAGCTGTACAAATTGTCCAAATCGATCAAAATAATCCAGAAACTTAGAAATTCAATGAACATTAAATAAAATTATTATTTTTCTGCATTTTATAGAAGCTTAGATATAAAATTGTGTCTTAGTTATTTTTCTGGAGCCTCCGAACCGTAGGAAACACCTGAACCGTAGGAACCGTTCGATCCGTTCGAACCGTAGAAACCGTCCAAGCTGTACAAATTGTCCAAATCGATCAAAATAATCCAGAAACTTAGAAATTCAATGAACATTAAATAAAATTATTATTTTTCTGCATTTTATAGAAGCTTAGATATAAAATTGTGTCTTAGTTATTTTTCTGGAGCCTCCGAACCGTAGGAAACACCTGAACCGTAGGAACCGTTCGATCCGTTCGAACCGTAGAAACCGTTCAAGCTGTACAAATTGTCCAAATCGTTCAAATTAATCCAGAAACTTAGAAATTCAATAAACTTTAAATGAAATAATTATTTCTCTACATTTTATTGAAGCTTAGATATAAAATTGTGTCTTAGTTATTTTTCTGGAGCCTCCGAACCGTAGGAAACACCTGAACCGTAGGAACCGTTCGATCCGTTCGAACCGTAGAAACCGTCCAAGCTGTACAAATTGTCCAAATCGTTCAAATTAATCCAGAAACTTAGAAATTCAATAAACTTTAAATGAAATAATTATTTCTCTACATTTTATTGAAGCTTAGATATAAAATTGTGTCTTAGTTATTTTTCTGGAGCCTCCGAACCGTAGGAAACACCTGAACCGTAGGAACCGTTCAATCCGTTCGAACCGTAGAAACCGTCCAAGCTGTACAAATTGTCCAAATCGATCAAAATAATCCCGAAACTTAGAAATTCAATGAACATTAAATAAAATTATTATTTTTCTGCATTTTATAGAAGCTTAGATATAAAATTGTGTCTTAGTTATTTTTCTGGAGCCTCCGAACCGTAGGAAACACCTGAACCGTAGGAACCGTTCGATCCGTTCGAACCGTAGAAACCGTCCAAGCTGTACAAATTGTCCAAATCGTTCAAATTAATCCAGAAACTTAGAAATTCAATAAACTTTAAATGAAATAATTATTTCTCTACATTTTATTGAAGCTTAGATATAAAATTGTGTCTTAGTTATTTTTCTGGAGCCTCCGAACCGTAGGAAACACCTGAACCGTAGGAACCGTTCAATCCGTTCGAACCGTAGAAACCGTCCAAGCTGTACAAATTGTCCAAATCGATCAAAATAATCCCGAAACTTAGAAATTCAATGAACATTAAATAAAATTATTATTTTTCTGCATTTTATAGAAGCTTAGATATAAAATTGTGTCTTAGTTATTTTTCTGGAGCCTCCGAACCGTAGGAAACACCTGAACCGTAGGAACCGTTCGATCCGTTCGAACCGTAGAAACCGTCCAAGCTGTACAAATTGTCCAAATCGTTCAAATTAATCCAGAAACTTAGAAATTCAATAAACTTTAAATGAAATAATTATTTCTCTACATTTTATTGAAGCTTAGATATAAAATTGTGTCTTAGTTATTTTTCTGGAGCCTCCGAACCGTAGGAAACACCTGAACCGTAGGAACCGTTCGATCCGTTCGAACCGTAGAAACCGTCCAAGCTGTACAAATTGTCCAAATCGTTCAAATTAATCCAGAAACTTAGAAATTCAATAAACTTTAAATGAAATAATTATTTCTCTACATTTTATTGAAGCTTAGATATAAAATTGTGTCTTAGTTATTTTTCTGGAGCCACCGAACCGTAGGAAACACCTGAACCGTAGGAACCGTTCGATCCGTTCGAACCGTAGAAACCGTCCAAGCTGTACAAATTGTCCAAATCGTTCAAATTAATCCAGAAACTTAGAAATTCAATAAACTTTAAATGAAATAATTATTTCTCTACATTTTATTGAAGCTTAGATATAAAATTGTGTCTTAGTTATTTTTCTGGAGCCTCCTAACCGTAGGAAACACCTGAACCGTAGGAACCGTTCGATCCGTTCGAACCGTAGAAACCGTCCAAGCTGTACAAACTGTCCAAATCGTTCAAATTAATCCAGAAACTTAGAAATTCAATGAACATTAAATAAAATTATTATTTTTCTGCATTTTATAGAAGCTTAGATATAAAATTGTGTCTTAGTTATTTTTCTGGAGCCTCCGAACCGTAGGAAACACCTGAACCGTAGGAACCGTTCGATCCGTTCGAACCGTAGAAACCGTCCAAGCTGTACAGATTGTCCAAATCGTTCAAATTAATCCAGAAACTTAGAAATTCAATAAACTTTAAATGAAATAATTATTTCTCTACATTTTATTGAAGCTTAGATATAAAATTGTGTCTTAGTTATTTTTCTGGAGCCTCCGAACCGTAGGAAACACCTGAACCGTAGGAACCGTTCGATCCGTTCGAACCGTAGAAACCGTCCAAGCTGTACAAATTGTCCAAATCGTTCAAATTAATCCAGAAACTTAGAAATTCAATAAACTTTAAATGAAATAATTATTTCTCTACATTTTATTGAAGCTTAGATATAAAATTGTGTCTTAGTTATTTTTCTGGAGCCTCCGAACCGTAGGAAACACCTGAACCGTAGGAACCGTTCGATCCGTTCGAACCGTAGAAACCGTCCAAGCTGTACAAATTGTCCAAATCGTTCAAATTAATCCAGAAACTTAGAAATTCAATAAACTTTAAATGAAATAATTATTTCTCTACATTTTATTGAAGCTTAGATATAAAATTGTGTCTTAGTTATTTTTCTGGAGCCTCCGAACCGTAGGAAACACCTGAACCGTAGGAACCGTTCGATCCGTTCGAACCGTAGAAACCGTCCAAGCTGTACAAATTGTCCAAATCGTTCAAATTAATCCAGAAACTTAGAAATTCAATAAACTTTAAATGAAATAATTATTTCTCTACATTTTATTGAAGCTTAGATATAAAATTGTGTCTTAGTTATTTTTCTGGAGCCTCCGAACCGTAGGAAACACCTGAACCGTAGGAACCGTTCGATCCGTTCGAACCGTAGAAACCGTCCAAGCTGTACAAATTGTCCAAATCGTTCAAATTAATCCAGAAACTTAGAAATTCAATAAACTTTAAATGAAATAATTATTTCTCTACATTTTATTGAAGCTTAGATATAAAATTGTGTCTTAGTTATTTTTCTGGAGCCTCCGAACCGTAGGAAACACCTGAACCGTAGGAACCGTTCGATCCGTTCGAACCGTAGAAACCGTCCAAGCTGTACAAATTGTCCAAATCGATCAAAATAATCCAGAAACTTAGAAATTCAATGAACATTAAATAAAATTATTATTTTTCTGCATTTTATAGAAGCTTAGATATAAAATTGTGTCTTAGTTATTTTTCTGGAGCCTCCGAACCGTAGGAAACACCTGAACCGTAGGAACCGTTCGATCCGTTCGAACCGTAGAAACCGTCCAAGCTGTACAAATTGTCCAAATCGTTCAAATTAATCCAGAAACTTAGAAATTCAATAAACTTTAAATGAAATAATTATTTCTCTACATTTTATTGAAGCTTAGATATAAAATTGTGTCTTAGTTATTTTTCTGGAGCCTCCGAACCGTAGGAAACACCTGAACCGTAGGAACCGTTCGATCCGTTCGAACCGTAGAAACCGTCCAAGCTGTACAAATTGTCCAAATCGATCAAAATAATCCAGAAACTTAGAAATTCAATGAACATTAAATAAAATTATTATTTTTCTGCATTTTATAGAAGCTTAGATATAAAATTGTGTCTTAGTTATTTTTCTGGAGCCTCCGAACCGTAGGAAACACCTGAACCGTAGGAACCGTTCGATCCGTTCGAACCGTAGAAACCGTCCAAGCTGTACAAACTGTCCAAATCGTTCAAATTAATCCAGAAACTTAGAAATTCAATGAACATTAAATAAAATTATTATTTTTCTGCATTTTATAGAAGCTTAGATATAAAATTGTGTCTTAGTTATTTTTCTGGAGCCTCCGAACCGTAGGAAACACCTGAACCGTAGGAACCGTTCGATCCGTTCGAACCGTAGAAACCGTCCAAGCTGTACAAATTGTCCAAATCGATCAAAATAATCCAGAAACTTTGAAATTCAATGAACATTAAATAAAATTATTATTTTTCTGCATTTTATAGAAGCTTAGATATAAAATTGTGTCTTAGTTATTTTTCTGGAGCCTCCGAACCGTAGGAAACACCTGAACCGTAGGAACCGTTCGATCCGTTCGAACCGTAGAAACCGTCCAAGCTGTACAAATTGTCCAAATCGATCAAAATAATCCAGAAACTTAGAAATTCAATGAACATTAAATAAAATTATTATTTTTCTGCATTTTATAGAAGCTTAGATATAAAATTGTGTCTTAGTTATTTTTCTGGAGCCTCCGAACCGTAGGAAACACCTGAACCGTAGGAACCGTTCGATCCGTTCGAACCGTAGAAACCGTTCAAGCTGTACAAATTGTCCAAATCGTTCAAATTAATCCAGAAACTTAGAAATTCAATAAACTTTAAATGAAATAATTATTTCTCTACATTTTATTGAAGCTTAGATATAAAATTGTGTCTTAGTTATTTTTCTGGAGCCTCCGAACCGTAGGAAACACCTGAACCGTAGGAACCGTTCGATCCGTTCGAACCGTAGAAACCGTCCAAGCTGTACAAATTGTCCAAATCGATCAAAATAATCCAGAAACTTAGAAATTCAATGAACATTAAATAAAATTATTATTTTTCTGCATTTTATAGAAGCTTAGATATAAAATTGTGTCTTAGTTATTTTTCTGGAGCCTCCGAACCGTAGGAAACACCTGAACCGTAGGAACCGTTCGATCCGTTCGAACCGTAGAAACCGTTCAAGCTGTACAAATTGTCCAAATCGTTCAAATTAATCCAGAAACTTAGAAATTCAATAAACTTTAAATGAAATAATTATTTCTCTACATTTTATTGAAGCTTAGATATAAAATTGTGTCTTAGTTATTTTTCTGGAGCCTCCGAACCGTAGGAAACACCTGAACCGTAGGAACCGTTCGATCCGTTCGAACCGTAGAAACCGTCCAAGCTGTACAAATTGTCCAAATCGTTCAAATTAATCCAGAAACTTAGAAATTCAATAAACTTTAAATGAAATAATTATTTCTCTACATTTTATTGAAGCTTAGATATAAAATTGTGTCTTAGTTATTTTTCTGGAGCCTCCGAACCGTAGGAAACACCTGAACCGTAGGAACCGTTCGATCCGTTCGAACCGTAGAAACCGTCCAAGCTGTACAAATTGTCCAAATCGATCAAAATAATCCAGAAACTTAGAAATTCAATGAACATTAAATAAAATTATTATTTTTCTGCATTTTATAGAAGCTTAGATATAAAATTGTGTCTTAGTTATTTTTCTGGAGCCTCCGAACCGTAGGAAACACCTGAACCGTAGGAACCGTTCGATCCGTTCGAACCGTAGAAACCGTCCAAGCTGTACAAATTGTCCAAATCGATCAAATTAATCCAGAAACTTAGAAATTCAATAAACTTTAAATGAAATAATTATTTCTCTACATTTTATTGAAGCTAAGATATAAAATTGTGTCTTAGTTATTTTTCTGGAGCCTCCGAACCGTAGGAAACACCTGAACCGTAGGAACCGTTCGATCCGTTCGAACCGTAGAAACCGTCCAAGCTGTACAAATTGTCCAAATCGTTCAAATTAATCCAGAAACTTAGAAATTCAATAAACTTTAAATGAAATAATTATTTCTCTACATTTTATTGAAGCTTAGATATAAAATTGTGTCTTAGTTATTTTTCTGGAGCCTCCGAACCGTAGGAAACACCTGAACCGTAGGAACCGTTCGATCCGTTCGAACCGTAGAAACCGTCCAAGCTGTACAAACTGTCCAAATCGTTCAAATTAATCCAGAAACTTAGAAATTCAATGAACATTAAATAAAATTATTATTTTTCTGCATTTTATAGAAGCTTAGATATAAAATTGTGTCTTAGTTATTTTTCTGGAGCCTCCGAACCGTAGGAAACACCTGAACCGTAGGAACCGTTCGATCCGTTCGAACCGTAGAAACCGTCCAAGCTGTACAAATTGTCCAAATCGTTCAAATTAATCCAGAAACTTAGAAATTCAATAAACTTTAAATGAAATAATTATTTCTCTACATTTTATTGAAGCTTAGATATAAAATTGTGTCTTAGTTATTTTTCTGGAGCCTCCGAACCGTAGGAAACACCTGAACCGTAGGAACCGTTCGATCCGTTCGAACCGTAGAAACCGTCCAAGCTGTACAAATTGTCCAAATCGATCAAAATAATCCAGAAACTTAGAAATTCAATGAACATTAAATAAAATTATTATTTTTCTGCATTTTATAGAAGCTTAGATATAAAATTGTGTCTTAGTTATTTTTCTGGAGCCTCCGAACCGTAGGAAACACCTGAACCGTAGGAACCGTTCGATCCGTTCGAACCGTAGAAACCGTCCAAGCTGTACAAATTGTCCAAATCGATCAAATTAATCCAGAAACTTAGAAATTCAATAAACTTTAAATGAAATAATTATTTCTCTACATTTTATTGAAGCTAAGATATAAAATTGTGTCTTAGTTATTTTTCTGGAGCCTCCGAACCGTAGGAAACACCTGAACCGTAGGAACCGTTCGATCCGTTCGAACCGTAGAAACCGTCCAAGCTGTACAAATTGTCCAAATCGTTCAAATTAATCCAGAAACTTAGAAATTCAATAAACTTTAAATGAAATAATTATTTCTCTACATTTTATTGAAGCTTAGATATAAAATTGTGTCTTAGTTATTTTTCTGGAGCCTCCGAACCGTAGGAAACACCTGAACCGTAGGAACCGTTCGATCCGTTCGAACCGTAGAAACCGTCCAAGCTGTACAAATTGTCCAAATCGTTCAAATTAATCCAGAAACTTAGAAATTCAATAAACTTTAAATGAAATAATTATTTCTCTACATTTTATTGAAGCTTAGATATAAAATTGTGTCTTAGTTATTTTTCTGGAGCCTCCGAACCGTAGGAAACACCTGAACCGTAGGAACCGTTCGATCCGTTCGAACCGTAGAAACCGTCCAAGCTGTACAAATTGTCCAAATCGATCAAAATAATCCAGAAACTTAGAAATTCAATGAACATTAAATAAAATTATTATTTTTCTGCATTTTATAGAAGCTTAGATATAAAATTGTGTCTTAGTTATTTTTCTGGAGCCTCCGAACCGTAGGAAACACCTGAACCGTAGGAACCGTTCGATCCGTTCGAACCGTAGAAACCGTCCAAGCTGTACAAATTGTCCAAATCGATCAAATTAATCCAGAAACTTAGAAATTCAATAAACTTTAAATGAAATAATTATTTCTCTACATTTTATTGAAGCTTAGATATAAAATTGTGTCTTAGTTATTTTTCTGGAGCCTCCGAACCGTAGGAAACACCTGAACCGTAGGAACCGTTCGATCCGTTCGAACCGTAGAAACCGTCCAAGCTGTACAAATTGTCCAAATCGTTCAAATTAATCCAGAAACTTAGAAATTCAATAAACTTTAAATGAAATAATTATTTCTCTACATTTTATTGAAGCTTAGATATAAAATTGTGTCTTAGTTATTTTTCTGGAGCCTCCGAACCGTAGGAAACACCTGAACCGTAGGAACCGTTCGATCCGTTCGAACCGTAGAAACCGTCCAAGCTGTACAAATTGTCCAAATCGATCAAAATAATCCAGAAACTTAGAAATTCAATGAACATTAAATAAAATTATTATTTTTCTGCATTTTATAGAAGCTTAGATATAAAATTGTGTCTTAGTTATTTTTCTGGAGCCTCCGAACCGTAGGAAACACCTGAACCGTAGGAACCGTTCGATCCGTTCGAACCGTAGAAACCGTCCAAGCTGTACAAACTGTCCAAATCGATCAAAATAATCCAGAAACTTAGAAATTCAATGAACATTAAATAAAATTATTATTTTTCTGCATTTTATAGAAGCTTAGATATAAAATTGTGTCTTAGTTATTTTTCTGGAGCCTCCGAACCGTAGGAAACACCTGAACCGTAGGAACCGTTCGATCCGTTCGAACCGTAGAAACCGTCCAAGCTGTACAAACTGTCCAAATCGATCAAAATAATCCAGAAACTTAGAAATTCAATGAACATTAAATAAAATTATTATTTTTCTGCATTTTATAGAAGCTTAGATATAAAACTGTGTCTTAGTTATTTTTCTGGAGCCTCCGAACCGTAGGAAACACCTGAACCGTAGGAACCGTTCGATCCGTTCGAACCGTAGAAACCGTCCAAGCTGTACAAACTGTCCAAATCGATCAAAATAATCCAGAAACTTAGAAATTCAATGAACATTAAATAAAATTATTATTTTTCTGCATTTTATAGAAGCTTAGATATAAAATTGTGTCTTAGTTATTTTTCTGGAGCCTCCGAACCGTAGGAAACACCTGAACCGTAGGAACCGTTCGATCCGTTCGAACCGTAGAAACCGTCCAAGCTGTACAAACTGTCCAAATCGATCAAAATAATCCAGAAACTTAGAAATTCAATGAACATTAAATAAAATTATTATTTTTCTGCATTTTATAGAAGCTTAGATATAAAATTGTGTCTTAGTTATTTTTCTGGAGCCTCCGAACCGTAGGAAACACCTGAACCGTAGGAACCGTTCGATCCGTTCGAACCGTAGAAACCGTCCAAGCTGTACAAATTGTCCAAATCGTTCAAATTAATCCAGAAACTTAGAAATTCAATAAACTTTAAATGAAATAATTATTTCTCTACATTTTATTGAAGCTTAGATATAAAATTGTGTCTTAGTTATTTTTCTGGAGCCTCCGAACCGTAGGAAACACCTGAACCGTAGGAACCGTTCGATCCGTTCGAACCGTAGAAACCGTCCAAGCTGTACAAATTGTCCAAATCGATCAAAATAATCCAGAAACTTAGAAATTCAATGAACATTAAAAAAAATTATTATTTTTCTGCATTTTATAGAAGCTTAGATATAAAATTGTGTCTTAGTTATTTTTCTGGAGCCTCCGAACCGTAGGAAACACCTGAACCGTAGGAACCGTTCGATCCGTTCGAACCGTAGAAACCGTCCAAGCTGTACAAATTGTCCAAATCGATCAAATTAATCCAGAAACTTAGAAATTCAATAAACTTTAAATGAAATAATTATTTCTCTACATTTTATTGAAGCTAAGATATAAAATTGTGTCTTAGTTATTTTTCTGGAGCCTCCGAACCGTAGGAAACACCTGAACCGTAGGAACCGTTCGATCCGTTCGAACCGTAGAAACCGTCCAAGCTGTACAAATTGTCCAAATCGTTCAAATTAATCCAGAAACTTAGAAATTCAATAAACTTTAAATGAAATAATTATTTCTCTACATTTTATTGAAGCTTAGATATAAAATTGTGTCTTAGTTATTTTTCTGGAGCCTCCGAACCGTAGGAAACACCTGAACCGTAGGAACCGTTCGATCCGTTCGAACCGTAGAAACCGTCCAAGCTGTACAAACTGTCCAAATCGTTCAAATTAATCCAGAAACTTAGAAATTCAATGAACATTAAATAAAATTATTATTTTTCTGCATTTTATAGAAGCTTAGATATAAAATTGTGTCTTAGTTATTTTTCTGGAGCCTCCGAACCGTAGGAAACACCTGAACCGTAGGAACCGTTCGATCCGTTCGAACCGTAGAAACCGTCCAAGCTGTACAAATTGTCCAAATCGATCAAAATAATCCAGAAACTTAGAAATTCAATGAACATTAAAAAAAATTATTATTTTTCTGCATTTTATAGAAGCTTAGATATAAAATTGTGTCTTAGTTATTTTTCTGGAGCCTCCGAACCGTAGGAAACACCTGAACCGTAGGAACCGTTCGATCCGTTCGAACCGTAGAAACCGTCCAAGCTGTACAAACTGTCCAAATCGATCAAAATAATCCAGAAACTTAGAAATTCAATGAACATTAAATAAAATTATTATTTTTCTGCATTTTATAGAAGCTTAGATATAAAATTGTGTCTTAGTTATTTTTCTGGAGCCTCCGAACCGTAGGAAACACCTGAACCGTAGGAACCGTTCGATCCGTTCGAACCGTAGAAACCGTCCAAGCTGTACAAACTGTCCAAATCGATCAAAATAATCCAGAAACTTAGAAATTCAATGAACATTAAATAAAATTATTATTTTTCTGCATTTTATAGAAGCTTAGATATAAAACTGTGTCTTAGTTATTTTTCTGGAGCCTCCGAACCGTAGGAAACACCTGAACCGTAGGAACCGTTCGATCCGTTCGAACCGTAGAAACCGTCCAAGCTGTACAAACTGTCCAAATCGATCAAAATAATCCAGAAACTTAGAAATTCAATGAACATTAAATAAAATTATTATTTTTCTGCATTTTATAGAAGCTTAGATATAAAATTGTGTCTTAGTTATTTTTCTGGAGCCTCCGAACCGTAGGAAACACCTGAACCGTAGGAACCGTTCGATCCGTTCGAACCGTAGAAACCGTCCAAGCTGTACAAACTGTCCAAATCGATCAAAATAATCCAGAAACTTAGAAATTCAATGAACATTAAATAAAATTATTATTTTTCTGCATTTTATAGAAGCTTAGATATAAAATTGTGTCTTAGTTATTTTTCTGGAGCCTCCGAACCGTAGGAAACACCTGAACCGTAGGAACCGTTCGATCCGTTCGAACCGTAGAAACCGTCCAAGCTGTACAAATTGTCCAAATCGATCAAATTAATCCAGAAACTTAGAAATTCAATAAACTTTAAATGAAATAATTATTTCTCTACATTTTATTGAAGCTAAGATATAAAATTGTGTCTTAGTTATTTTTCTGGAGCCTCCGAACCGTAGGAAACACCTGAACCGTAGGAACCGTTCGATCCGTTCGAACCGTAGAAACCGTCCAAGCTGTACAAATTGTCCAAATCGATCAAATTAATCCAGAAACTTAGAAATTCAATAAACTTTAAATGAAATAATTATTTCTCTACATTTTATTGAAGCTTAGATATAAAATTGTGTCTTAGTTATTTTTCTGGAGCCTCCGAACCGTAGGAAACACCTGAACCGTAGGAACCGTTCGATCCGTTCGAACCGTAGAAACCGTCCAAGCTGTACAAATTGTCCAAATCGTTCAAATTAATCCAGAAACTTAGAAATTCAATAAACTTTAAATGAAATAATTATTTCTCTACATTTTATTGAAGCTTAGATATAAAATTGTGTCTTAGTTATTTTTCTGGAGCCTCCGAACCGTAGGAAACACCTGAACCGTAGGAACCGTTCGATCCGTTCGAACCGTAGAAACCGTCCAAGCTGTACAAACTGTCCAAATCGTTCAAATTAATCCAGAAACTTAGAAATTCAATGAACATTAAATAAAATTATTATTTTTCTGCATTTTATAGAAGCTTAGATATAAAATTGTGTCTTAGTTATTTTTCTGGAGCCTCCGAACCGTAGGAAACACCTGAACCGTAGGAACCGTTCGATCCGTTCGAACCGTAGAAACCGTCCAAGCTGTACAAATTGTCCAAATCGTTCAAATTAATCCAGAAACTTAGAAATTCAATAAACTTTAAATGAAATAATTATTTCTCTACATTTTATTGAAGCTTAGATATAAAATTGTGTCTTAGTTATTTTTCTGGAGCCTCCGAACCGTAGGAAACACCTGAACCGTAGGAACCGTTCGATCCGTTCGAACCGTAGAAACCGTCCAAGCTGTACAAATTGTCCAAATCGATCAAAATAATCCAGAAACTTAGAAATTCAATGAACATTAAAAAAAATTATTATTTTTCTGCATTTTATAGAAGCTTAGATATAAAATTGTGTCTTAGTTATTTTTCTGGAGCCTCCGAACCGTAGGAAACACCTGAACCGTAGGAACCGTTCGATCCGTTCGAACCGTAGAAACCGTCCAAGCTGTACAAATTGTCCAAATCGATCAAATTAATCCAGAAACTTAGAAATTCAATAAACTTTAAATGAAATAATTATTTCTCTACATTTTATTGAAGCTAAGATATAAAATTGTGTCTTAGTTATTTTTCTGGAGCCTCCGAACCGTAGGAAACACCTGAACCGTAGGAACCGTTCGATCCGTTCGAACCGTAGAAACCGTCCAAGCTGTACAAATTGTCCAAATCGTTCAAATTAATCCAGAAACTTAGAAATTCAATAAACTTTAAATGAAATAATTATTTCTCTACATTTTATTGAAGCTTAGATATAAAATTGTGTCTTAGTTATTTTTCTGGAGCCTCCGAACCGTAGGAAACACCTGAACCGTAGGAACCGTTCGATCCGTTCGAACCGTAGAAACCGTCCAAGCTGTACAAATTGTCCAAATCGTTCAAATTAATCCAGAAACTTAGAAATTCAATAAACTTTAAATGAAATAATTATTTCTCTACATTTTATTGAAGCTTAGATATAAAATTGTGTCTTAGTTATTTTTCTGGAGCCTCCGAACCGTAGGAAACACCTGAACCGTAGGAACCGTTCGATCCGTTCGAACCGTAGAAACCGTCCAAGCTGTACAAATTGTCCAAATCGATCAAAATAATCCAGAAACTTAGAAATTCAATGAACATTAAATAAAATTATTATTTTTCTGCATTTTATAGAAGCTTAGATATAAAATTGTGTCTTAGTTATTTTTCTGGAGCCTCCGAACCGTAGGAAACACCTGAACCGTAGGAACCGTTCGATCCGTTCGAACCGTAGAAACCGTCCAAGCTGTACAAATTGTCCAAATCGATCAAATTAATCCAGAAACTTAGAAATTCAATAAACTTTAAATGAAATAATTATTTCTCTACATTTTATTGAAGCTTAGATATAAAATTGTGTCTTAGTTATTTTTCTGGAGCCTCCGAACCGTAGGAAACACCTGAACCGTAGGAACCGTTCGATCCGTTCGAACCGTAGAAACCGTCCAAGCTGTACAAACTGTCCAAATCGTTCAAATTAATCCAGAAACTTAGAAATTCAATGAACATTAAATAAAATTATTATTTTTCTGCATTTTATAGAAGCTTAGATATAAAATTGTGTCTTAGTTATTTTTCTGGAGCCTCCGAACCGTAGGAAACACCTGAACCGTAGGAACCGTTCGATCCGTTCGAACCGTAGAAACCGTCCAAGCTGTACAAATTGTCCAAATCGATCAAAATAATCCAGAAACTTAGAAATTCAATGAACATTAAATAAAATTATTATTTTTCTGCATTTTATAGAAGCTTAGATATAAAATTGTGTCTTAGTTATTTTTCTGGAGCCTCCGAACCGTAGGAAACACCTGAACCGTAGGAACCGTTCGATCCGTTCGAACCGTAGAAACCGTCCAAGCTGTACAAATTGTCCAAATCGTTCAAATTAATCCAGAAACTTAGAAATTCAATAAACTTTAAATGAAATAATTATTTCTCTACATTTTATTGAAGCTTAGATATAAAATTGTGTCTTAGTTATTTTTCTGGAGCCTCCGAACCGTAGGAAACACCTGAACCGTAGGAACCGTTCGATCCGTTCGAACCGTAGAAACCGTCCAAGCTGTACAAATTGTCCAAATCGATCAAATTAATCCAGAAACTTAGAAATTCAATAAACTTTAAATGAAATAATTATTTCTCTACATTTTATTGAAGCTTAGATATAAAATTGTGTCTTAGTTATTTTTCTGGAGCCTCCGAACCGTAGGAAACACCTGAACCGTAGGAACCGTTCGATCCGTTCGAACCGTAGAAACCGTCCAAGCTGTACAAATTGTCCAAATCGATCAAATTAATCCAGAAACTTAGAAATTCAATAAACTTTAAATGAAATAATTATTTCTCTACATTTTATTGAAGCTTAGATATAAAATTGTGTCTTGGTTATTTTTCTGGAGCCTCCGAACCGTAGGAAACACCTGAACCGTAGGAACCGTTCGATCCGTTCGAACCGTAGAAACCGTCCAAGCTGTACAAATTGTCCAAATCGTTCAAATTAATCCAGAAACTTAGAAATTCAATAAACTTTAAATGAAATAATTATTTCTCTACATTTTATTGAAGCTTAGATATAAAATTGTGTCTTAGTTATTTTTCTGGAGCCTCCAAACCGTAGGAAACACCTGAACCGTAGGAACCGTTCGATCCGTTCGAACCGTAGAAACCGTCCAAGCTGTACAAATTGTCCAAATCGTTCAAATTAATCCAGAAACTTAGAAATTCAATGAACATTAAATAAAATTATTATTTTTCTGCATTTTATAGAAGCTTAGATATAAAATTGTGTCTTAGTTATTTTTCTGGAGCCTCCGAACCGTAGGAAACACCTGAACCGTAGGAACCGTTCGATCCGTTCGAACCGTAGAAACCGTCCAAGCTGTACAAATTGTCCAAATCGTTCAAATTAATCCAGAAACTTAGAAATTCAATGAACATTAAATAAAATTATTATTTTTCTGCATTTTATAGAAGCTTAGATATAAAATTGTGTCTTAGTTATTTTTCTGGAGCCTCCGAACCGTAGGAAACACCTGAACCGTAGGAACCGTTCGATCCGTTCGAACCGTAGAAACCGTCCAAGCTGTACAAATTGTCCAAATCGTTCAAATTAATCCAGAAACTTAGAAATTCAATGAACATTAAATAAAATTATTATTTTTCTGCATTTTATAGAAGCTTAGATATAAAATTGTGTCTTAGTTATTTTTCTGGAGCCTCCGAACTGTTGGAAACACCTGAACCGTAGGAACCGTTCGATCCGTTCGAACCGTAGAAACCGTCCAAGCTGTACAAATTGTCCAAATCGTTCAAATTAATCCAGAAACTTAGAAATTCAATGAACATTAAATAAAATTATTATTTTTCTGCATTTTATAGAAGCTTAGATATAAAATTGTGTCTTAGTTATTTTTCTGGAGCCTCCGAACCGTAGGAAACACCTGAACCGTAGGAACCGTTCGATCCGTTCGAAACGTAGAAACCGTCCAAGCTGTACAAATTGTCCAAATCGTTCAAATTAATCCAGAAACTTAGAAATTCAATAAACTTTAAATGAAATAATTATTTCTCTACATTTTATTGAAGCTTAGATATAAAATTGTGTCTAAGTTATTTTTCTGGAGCCTCCGAACCGTAGGAAACACCTGAACCGTAGGAACCGTTCGATCCGTTCGAACCGTAGAAACCGTCCAAGCTGTACAAATTGTCCAAATCGATCAAAATAATCCAGAAACTTAGAAATTCAATGAACATTAAATAAAATTATTATTTTTCTGCATTTTATAGAAGCTTAGATATAAAATTGTGTCTTAGTTATTTTTCTGGAGCCTCCGAACCGTAGGAAACACCTGAACCGTAGGAACCGTTCGATCCGTTCGAACCGTAGAAACCGTCCAAGCTGTACAAATTGTCCAAATCGATCAAATTAATCCAGAAACTTAGAAATTCAATAAACTTTAAATGAAATAATTATTTCTCTACATTTTATTGAAGCTTAGATATAAAATTGTGTCTTAGTTATTTTTCTGGAGCCTCCGAACCGTAGGAAACACCTGAACCGTAGGAACCGTTCGATCCGTTCGAACCGTAGAAACCGTCCAAGCTGTACAAATTGTCCAAATCGATCAAATTAATCCAGAAACTTAGAAATTCAATAAACTTTAAATGAAATAATTATTTCTCTACATTTTATTGAAGCTTAGATATAAAATTGTGTCTTGGTTATTTTTCTGGAGCCTCCGAACCGTAGGAAACACCTGAACCGTAGGAACCGTTCGATCCGTTCGAACCGTAGAAACCGTCCAAGCTGTACAAATTGTCCAAATCGTTCAAATTAATCCAGAAACTTAGAAATTCAATAAACTTTAAATGAAATAATTATTTCTCTACATTTTATTGAAGCTTAGATATAAAATTGTGTCTTAGTTATTTTTCTGGAGCCTCCAAACCGTAGGAAACACCTGAACCGTAGGAACCGTTCGATCCGTTCGAACCGTAGAAACCGTCCAAGCTGTACAAATTGTCCAAATCGTTCAAATTAATCCAGAAACTTAGAAATTCAATGAACATTAAATAAAATTATTATTTTTCTGCATTTTATAGAAGCTTAGATATAAAATTGTGTCTTAGTTATTTTTCTGGAGCCTCCGAACCGTAGGAAACACCTGAACCGTAGGAACCGTTCGATCCGTTCGAACCGTAGAAACCGTCCAAGCTGTACAAATAGTCCAAATCGTTCAAATTAATCCAGAAACTTAGAAATTCAATGAACATTAAATAAAATTATTATTTTTCTGCATTTTATAGAAGCTTAGATATAAAATTGTGTCTTAGTTATTTTTCTGGAGCCTCCGAACCGTAGGAAACACCTGAACCGTAGGAACCGTTCGATCCGTTCGAACCGTAGAAACCGTCCAAGCTGTACAAATTGTCCAAATCGATCAAAATAATCCAGAAACTTAGAAATTCAATGAACATTAAATAAAATTATTATTTTTCTGCATTTTATAGAAGCTTAGATATAAAATTGTGTCTTAGTTATTTTTCTGGAGCCTCCGAACCGTAGGAAACACCTGAACCGTAGGAACCGTTCGATCCGTTCGAACCGTAGAAACCGTCCAAGCTGTACAAATTGTCCAAATCGATCAAATTAATCCAGAAACTTAGAAATTCAATAAACTTTAAATGAAATAATTATTTCTCTACATTTTATTGAAGCTTAGATATAAAATTGTGTCTTAGTTATTTTTCTGGAGCCTCCGAACCGTAGGAAACACCTGAACCGTAGGAACCGTTCGATCCGTTCGAACCGTAGAAACCGTCCAAGCTGTACAAATTGTCCAAATCGTTCAAATTAATCCAGAAACTTAGAAATTCAATAAACTTTAAATGAAATAATTATTTCTCTACATTTTATTGAAGCTTAGATATAAAATTGTGTCTTAGTTATTTTTCTGGAGCCTCCGAACCGTAGGAAACACCTGAACCGTAGGAACCGTTCGATCCGTTCGAACCGTAGAAACCGTCCAAGCTGTACAAATTGTCCAAATCGATCAAATTAATCCAGAAACTTAGAAATTCAATAAACTTTAAATGAAATAATTATTTCTCTACATTTTATTGAAGCTTAGATATAAAATTGTGTCTTAGTTATTTTTCTGGAGCCTCCGAACCGTAGGAAACACCTGAACCGTAGGAACCGTTCGATCCGTTCGAACCGTAGAAACCGTCCAAGCTGTACAAATTGTCCAAATCGATCAAATTAATCCAGAAACTTAGAAATTCAATAAACTTTAAATGAAATAATTATTTCTCTACATTTTATTGAAGCTTAGATATAAAATTGTGTCTTGGTTATTTTTCTGGAGCCTCCGAACCGTAGGAAACACCTGAACCGTAGGAACCGTTCGATCCGTTCGAACCGTAGAAACCGTCCAAGCTGTACAAATTGTCCAAATCGTTCAAATTAATCCAGAAACTTAGAAATTCAATAAACTTTAAATGAAATAATTATTTCTCTACATTTTATTGAAGCTTAGATATAAAATTGTGTCTTAGTTATTTTTCTGGAGCCTCCAAACCGTAGGAAACACCTGAACCGTAGGAACCGTTCGATCCGTTCGAACCGTAGAAACCGTCCAAGCTGTACAAATTGTCCAAATCGTTCAAATTAATCCAGAAACTTAGAAATTCAATGAACATTAAATAAAATTATTATTTTTCTGCATTTTATAGAAGCTTAGATATAAAATTGTGTCTTAGTTATTTTTCTGGAGCCTCCGAACCGTAGGAAACACCTGAACCGTAGGAACCGTTCGATCCGTTCGAACCGTAGAAACCGTCCAAGCTGTACAAATTGTCCAAATCGTTCAAATTAATCCAGAAACTTAGAAATTCAATGAACATTAAATAAAATTATTATTTTTCTGCATTTTATAGAAGCTTAGATATAAAATTGTGTCTTAGTTATTTTTCTGGAGCCTCCGAACCGTAGGAAACACCTGAACCGTAGGAACCGTTCGATCCGTTCGAACCGTAGAAACCGTCCAAGCTGTACAAATTGTCCAAATCGTTCAAATTAATCCAGAAACTTAGAAATTCAATGAACATTGAATAAAATTATTATTTTTCTGCATTTTATAGAAGCTTAGATATAAAATTGTGTCTTAGTTATTTTTCTGGAGCCTCCGAACCGTAGGAAACACCTGAACCGTAGGAACCGTTCGATCCGTTCGAACCGTAGAAACCGTCCAAGCTGTACAAATTGTCCAAATCGTTCAAATTAATCCAGAAACTTAGAAATTCAATGAACATTAAATAAAATTATTATTTTTCTGTATCTTATAGAAGCTTAGATATAAAATTGTGTCTTAGTTATTTTTCTGGAGCCTCCGAACCGTAGGAAACACCTGAACCGTAGGAACCGTTCGATCCGTTCGAACCGTAGAAACCGTCCAAGCTGTACAAATTGTCCAAATCGTTCAAATTAATCCAGAAACTTAGAAATTCAATGAACATTGAATAAAATTATTATTTTTCTGCATTTTATAGAAGCTTAGATATAAAATTGTGTCTTAGTTATTTTTCTGGAGCCTCCGAACCGTAGGAAACACCTGAACCGTAGGAACCGTTCGATCCGTTCGAACCGTAGAAACCGTCCAAGCTGTACAAATTGTCCAAATCGTTCAAATTAATCCAGAAACTTAGAAATTCAATAAACTTTAAATGAAATAATTATTTCTCTACATTTTATTGAAGCTTAGATATAAAATTGTGTCTTAGTTATTTTTCTGGAGCCTCCGAACCGTAGGAAACACCTGAACCGTAGGAACCGTTCGATCCGTTCGAACCGTAGAAACCGTCCAAGCTGTACAAATTGTCCAAATCGTTCAAATTAATCCAGAAACTTAGAAATTCAATAAACTTTAAATAAATTTATTATTTTTCTGCATTATATAGAAGCTTAGATATAAAATTATGTCTTAGTTATTTTTCTGGAGCCTCCGAACCGTAGGAAACACCTGAACCGTAGGAACCGTTCGATCCGTTCGAACCGTAGAAACCGTCCAAGCTGTACAAATTGTCCAAATCGTTCAAATTAATCCAGAAACTTAGAAATTCAATAAACTTTAAATGAAATAATTATTTCTCTACATTTTATTGAAGCTTAGATATAAAATTGTGTCTTAGTTATTTTTCTGGAGCCTCCGAACCGTAGGAAACACCTGAACCGTAGGAACCGTTCGATCCGTTCGAACCGTAGAAACCGTCCAAGCTGTACAAATTGTCCAAATCGTTCAAATTAATCCAGAAACTTAGAAATTCAATAAACTTTAAATAAATTTATTATTTTTCTGCATTATATAGAAGCTTGGATATAAAATTATGTCTTAGTTATTTTTCTGGAGCCTCCGAACCGTAGGAAACACCTGAACCGTAGGAACCGTTCGATCCGTTCGAACCGTAGAAACCGTCCAAGCTGTACAAATTGTCCAAATCGTTCAAATTAATCCAGAAACTTAGAAATTCAATGAACATTAAATAAAATTATTATTTTTCTGCATTTTATAGAAGCTTAGATATAAAATTGTGTCTTAGTTATTTTTCTGGAGCCTCCGAACCGTAGGAAACACCTGAACCGTAGGAACCGTTCGATCCGTTCGAACCGTAGAAACCGTCCAAGCTGTACAAATTGTCCAAATCGTTCAAATTAATCCAGAAACTTAGAAATTCAATAAACTTTAAATAAATTTATTATTTTTCTGCATTATATAGAAGCTTAGATATAAAATTATGTCTTAGTTATTTTTCTGGAGCCTCCGAACCGTAGGAAACACCTGAACCGTAGGAACCGTTCGATCCGTTCGAACCGTAGAAACCGTCCAAGCTGTACAAATTGTCCAAATCGATCAAATTAATCCAGAAACTTAGAAATTCAATGAACATTAAATAAAATTATTATATTTCTGCATTTTATAGAAGCTTAGATATAAAATTGTGTCTTAGTTATTTTTCTGGAGCCTCCGAACCGTAGGAAACACCTGAACCGTAGGAACCGTTCGATCCGTTCGAACCGTAGAAACCGTCCAAGCTGTACAAATTGTCCAAATCGTTCAAATTAATCCAGAAACTTAGAAATTCAATGAACATTAAATAAAATTATTATTTTTCTGCATTTTATAGAAGCTTAGATATAAAATTGTGTCTTAGTTATTTTTCTGGAGCCTCCGAACCGTAGGAACCGTTCGATCCGTTCGAACCGTAGAAACCGTCCAAGCTGTACAAATTGTCCAAATCGTTCAAATTAATCCAGAAACTTAGAAATTCAATGAACATTAAATAAAATTATTATTTTTCTGCATTTTATAGAAGCTTAGATCTAAAATTGTGTCTTAGTTATTTTTCTGGAGCCTCCGAACCGTAGGAAACACCTGAACCGTAGGAACCGTTCGATCCGTTCGAACCGTAGAAACCGTCCAAGCTGTACAAATTGTCCAAATCGTTCAAATTAATCCAGAAACTTAGAAATTCAATAAACTTTAAATAAATTTATTATTTTTCTGCATTATATAGAAGCTTAGATATAAAATTATGTCTTAGTTATTTTTCTGGAGCCTCCGAACCGTAGGAAACACCTGAACCGTAGGAACCGTTCGATCCGTTCGAACCGTAGAAACCGTCCAAGCTGTACAAATTGTCCAAATCGTTCAAATTAATCCAGAAACTTAGAAATTCAATGAACATTAAATAAAATTATTATTTTTCTGCATTTTATAGAAGCTTAGATATAAAATTGTGTCTTAGTTATTTTTCTGGAGCCTCCGAACCGTAGGAACCGTTCGATCCGTTCGAACCGTAGAAACCGTCCAAGCTGTACAAATTGTCCAAATCGTTCAAATTAATCCAGAAACTTAGAAATTCAATGAACATTAAATAAAATTATTATTTTTCTGCATTTTATAGAAGCTTAGATCTAAAATTGTGTCTTAGTTATTTTTCTGGAGCCTCCGAACCGTAGGAAACACCTGAACCGTAGGAACCGTTCGATCCGTTCGAACCGTAGAAACCGTCCAAGCTGTACAAATTGTCCAAATCGTTCAAATTAATCCAGAAACTTAGAAATTCAATAAATTTTAAATGAAATAATTATTTCTCTACATTTTATTGAAGCTTAGATATAAAATTGTGTCTTAGTTATTTTTCTGGAGCCTCCGAACCGTAGGAAACACCTGAACCGTAGGAACCGTTCGATCCGTTCGAACCGTAGAAACCGTCCAAGCTGTACAAATTGTCCAAATCGATCAAATTAATCCAGAAACTTAGAAATTCAATGAACATTAAATAAAATTATTATTTTTCTGCATTTTATAGAAGCTTAGATATAAAATTGTGTCTTAGTTATTTTTCTGGAGCCTCCGAACCGTAGGAAACACCTGAACCGTAGGAACCGTTCGATCCGTTCGAACCGTAGAAACCGTCCAAGCTGTACAAATTGTCCAAATCGTTCAAATTAATCCAGAAACTTAGAAATTCAATGAACATTAAATAAAATTATTATTTTTCTGCATTTTATAGAAGCTTAGATCTAAAATTGTGTCTTAGTTATTTTTCTGGAGCCTCCGAACCGTAGGAAACACCTGAACCGTAGGAACCGTTCGATCCGTTCGAACCGTAGAAACCGTCCAAGCTGTACAAATTGTCCAAATCGTTCAAATTAATCCAGAAACTTAGAAATTCAATGAACCGTAGGAAACACCTGAACCGTAGGAACCGTTCGATCCGTTCGAACCGTAGAAACCGTCCAAGCTGTACAAATTGTCCAAATCGATCAAATTAATCCAGAAACTTAGAAATTCAATGAACATTAAATAAAATTATTATTTTTCTGCATTTTATAGAAGCTTAGATATAAAATTGTGTCTTAGTTATTTTTCTGGAGCCTCCGAACCGTAGGAAACACCTGAACCGTAGGAACCGTTCGATCCGTTCGAACCGTAGAAACCGTCCAAGCTGTACAAATTGTCCAAATCGTTCAAATTAATCCAGAAACTTAGAAATTCAATGAACATTAAATAAAATTATTATTTTTCTGCATTTTATAGAAGCTTAGATATAAAATTGTGTCTTAGTTATTTTTCTGGAGCCTCCGAACCGTAGGAAACACCTGAACCGTAGGAACCGTTCGATCCGTTCGAACCGTAGAAACCGTCCAAGCTGTACAAATTGTCCAAATCGTTCAAATTAATCCAGAAACTTAGAAATTCAATGAACATTAAATAAAATTATTATTTTTCTGCATTTTATAGAAGCTTAGATATAAAATTGTGTCTTAGTTATTTTTCTGGAGCCTCCGAACCGTAGGAAACACCTGAACCGTAGGAACCGTTCGATCCGTTCGAACCGTAGAAACCGTCCAAGCTGTACAAATTGTCCAAATCGTTCAAATTAATCCAGAAACTTAGAAATTCAATAAACTTTAAATGAAATAATTATTTCTCTACATTTTATTGAAGCTTAGATATAAAATTGTGTCTTAGTTATTTTTCTGGAGCCTCCGAACCGTAGGAAACACCTGAACCGTAGGAACCGTTCGATCCGTTCGAACCGTAGAAACCGTCCAAGCTGTACAAATTGTCCAAATCGTTCAAATTAATCCAGAAACTTAGAAATTCAATGAACATTAAATAAAATTATTATTTTTCTGCATTTTATAGAAGCTTAGATATAAAATTGTGTCTTAGTTATTTTTCTGGAGCCTCCGAACCGTAGGAAACACCTGAACCGTAGGAACCGTTCGATCCGTTCGAACCGTAGAAACCGTCCAAGCTGTACAAATTGTCCAAATCGTTCAAATTAATCCAGAAACTTAGAAATTCAATGAACATTAAATAAAATTATTATTTTTCTGCATTTTATAGAAGCTTAGATATAAAATTGTGTCTTAGTTATTTTTCTGGAGCCTCCGAACCGTAGGAAACACCTGAACCGTAGGAACCGTTCGATCCGTTCGAACCGTAGAAACCGTCCAAGCTGTACAAATTGTCCAAATCGTTCAAATTAATCCAGAAACTTAGAAATTCAATGAACATTAAATAAAATTATTATTTTTCTGCATTTTATAGAAGCTTAGATATAAAATTGTGTCTTAGTTATTTTTCTGGAGCCTCCGAACCGTAGGAAACACCTGAACCGTAGGAACCGTTCGATCCGTTCGAACCGTAGAAACCGTCCAAGCTGTACAAATTGTCCAAATCGATCAAATTAATCCAGAAACTTAGAAATTCAATGAACATTAAATAAAATTATTATTTTTCTGCATTTTATAGAAGCTTAGATCTAAAATTGTGTCTTAGTTATTTTTCTGGAGCCTCCGAACCGTAGGAAACACCTGAACCGTAGGAACCGTTCGATCCGTTCGAACCGTAGAAACCGTCCAAGCTGTACAAATTGTCCAAATCGTTCAAATTAATCCAGAAACTTAGAAATTCAATGAACATTAAATAAAATTTTTATTTTTCTGCATATTATAGAAGCTTAGATATAAAATTGTGTCTTTGTTATTTTTCTGGAGCCTCCGAACCGTAGGAAACACCTGAACCGTAGGAACCGTTCGATCCGTTCGAACCGTAGAAACCGTCCAAGCTGTACAAATAGTCCAAATCGTTCAAATTAATCCAGAAACTTAGAAATTCAATGAACATTAAATAAAATTATTATTTTTCTGCATTTTATAGAAGCTTAGATATAAAATTGTGTCTTAGTTATTTTTCTGGAGCCTCCGAACCGTAGGAAACACCTGAACCGTAGGAACCGTTCGATCCGTTCGAACCGTAGAAACCGTCCAAGCTGTACAAATTGTCCAAATCGTTCAAATTAATCCAGAAACTTAGAAATTCAATGAACATTAAATAAAATTATTATTTTTCTGCATTTTATAGAAGCTTAGATATAAAATTGTGTCTTAGTTATTTTTCTGGAGCCTCCGAACCGTAGGAAACACCTGAACCGTAGGAACCGTTCGATCCGTTCGAACCGTAGAAACCGTCCAAGCTGTACAAATTGTCCAAATCGATCAAAATAATCCAGAAACTTAGAAATTCAATGAACATTAAATAAAATTATTATTTTTCTGCATTTTATAGAAGCTTAGATATAAAATTGTGTCTTAGTTATTTTTCTGGAGCCTCCGAACCGTAGGAAACACCTGAACCGTAGGAACCGTTCGATCCGTTCGAACCGTAGAAACCGTCCAAGCTGTACAAATTGTCCAAATCGATCAAATTAATCCAGAAACTTAGAAATTCAATGAACATTAAATAAAATTATTATTTTTCTGCATTTTATAGAAGCTTAGATATAAAATTGTGTCTTAGTTATTTTTCTGGAGCCTCCGAACCGTAGGAAACACCTGAACCGTAGGAACCGTTCGATCCGTTCGAACCGTAGAAACCGTCCAAGCTGTACAAATTGTCCAAATCGTTCAAATTAATCCAGAAACTTAGAAATTCAATGAACATTAAATAAAATTATTATTTTTCTGCATTTTATAGAAGCTTAGATATAAAATTGTGTCTTAGTTATTTTTCTGGAGCCTCCGAACCGTAGGAAACACCTGAACCGTAGGAACCGTTCGATCCGTTCGAACCGTAGAAACCGTCCAAGCTGTACAAATTGTCCAAATCGTTCAAATTAATCCAGAAACTTAGAAATTCAATAAACTTTAAATGAAATAATTATTTCTCTACATTTTATTGAAGCTTAGATATAAAATTGTGTCTTAGTTATTTTTCTGGAGCCTCCGAACCGTAGGAAACACCTGAACCGTAGGAACCGTTCGATCCGTTCGAACCGTAGAAACCGTCCAAGCTGTACAAATTGTCCAAATCGTTCAAATTAATCCAGAAACTTAGAAATTCAATGAACATTAAATAAAATTATTATTTTTCTGCATTTTATAGAAGCTTAGATATAAAATTGTGTCTTAGTTATTTTTCTGGAGCCTCCGAACCGTAGGAAACACCTGAACCGTAGGAACCGTTCGATCCGTTCGAACCGTAGAAACCGTCCAAGCTGTACAAATTGTCCAAATCGATCAAATTAATCCAGAAACTTAGAAATTCAATGAACATTAAATAAAATTATTATTTTTCTGCATTTTATAGAAGCTTAGATATAAAATTGTGTCTTAGTTATTTTTCTGGAGCCTCCGAACCGTAGGAAACACCTGAACCGTAGGAACCGTTCGATCCGTTCGAACCGTAGAAACCGTCCAAGCTGTACAAATTGTCCAAATCGTTCAAATTAATCCAGAAACTTAGAAATTCAATGAACATTAAATAAAATTATTATTTTTCTGCATTTTATAGAAGCTTAGATATAAAATTGTGTCTTAGTTATTTTTCTGGAGCCTCCGAACCGTAGGAAACACCTGAACCGTAGGAACCGTTCGATCCGTTCGAACCGTAGAAACCGTCCAAGCTGTACAAATTGTCCAAATCGTTCAAATTAATCCAGAAACTTAGAAATTCGATAAACTTTAAATGAAATAATTATTTCTCTACATTTTATTGAAGCTTAGATATAAAATTGTGTCTTAGTTATTTTTCTGGAGCCTCCGAACCGTAGGAAACACCTGAACCGTAGGAACCGTTCGATCCGTTCGAACCGTAGAAACCGTCCAAGCTGTACAAATTGTCCAAATCGTTCAAATTAATCCAGAAACTTAGAAATTCAATGAACATTAAATAAAATTATTATTTTTCTGCATTTTATAGAAGCTTAGATATAAAATTGTGTCTTAGTTATTTTTCTGGAGCCTCCGAACCGTAGGAAACACCTGAACCGTAGGAACCGTTCGATCCGTTCGAACCGTAGAAACCGTCCAAGCTGTACAAATTGTCCAAATCGTTCAAATTAATCCAGAAACTTAGAAATTCAATGAACATTAAATAAAATTTTTATTTTTCTGCATTTTATAGAAGCTTAGATATAAAATTGTGTCTTAGTTATTTTTCTGGAGCCTCCGAACCGTAGGAAACACCTGAACCGTAGGAACCGTTCGATCCGTTCGAACCGTAGAAACCGTCCAAGCTGTACAAATTGTCCAAATCGTTCAAATTAATCCAGAAACTTAGAAATTCAATAAACTTTAAATGAAATAATTATTTCTCTACATTTTATTGAAGCTTAGATATAAGATTGTGTCTTAGTTATTTTTCTGGAGCCTCCGAACCGTAGGAAACACCTGAACCGTAGGAACCGTTCGATCCGTTCGAACCGTAGAAACCGTCCAAGCTGTACAAATTGTCCAAATCGTTCAAATTAATCCAGAAACTTAGAAATTCAATGAACATTAAATAAAATTATTATTTTTCTGCATTTTATAGAAGCTTAGATATAAAATTGTGTCTTAGTTATTTTTCTGGAGCCTCCGAACCGTAGGAAACACCTGAACCGTAGGAACCGTTCGATCCGTTCGAACCGTAGAAACCGTCCAAGCTGTACAAATTGTCCAAATCGTTCAAATTAATCCAGAAACTTAGAAATTCGATAAACTTTAAATGAAATAATTATTTCTCTACATTTTATTGAAGCTTAGATATAAAATTGTGTCTTAGTTATTTTTCTGGAGCCTCCGAACCGTAGGAAACACCTGAACCGTAGGAACCGTTCGATCCGTTCGAACCGTAGAAACCGTCCAAGCTGTACAAATTGTCCAAATCGTTCAAATTAATCCAGAAACTTAGAAATTCAATGAACATTAAATAAAATTATTATTTTTCTGCATTTTATAGAAGCTTAGATATAAAATTGTGTCTTAGTTATTTTTCTGGAGCCTCCGAACCGTAGGAAACACCTGAACCGTAGGAACCGTTCGATCCGTTCGAACCGTAGAAACCGTCCAAGCTGTACAAATTGTCCAAATCGTTCAAATTAATCCAGAAACTTAGAAATTCAATGAACATTAAATAAAATTTTTATTTTTCTGCATTTTATAGAAGCTTAGATATAAAATTGTGTCTTAGTTATTTTTCTGGAGCCTCCGAACCGTAGGAAACACCTGAACCGTAGGAACCGTTCGATCCGTTCGAACCGTAGAAACCGTCCAAGCTGTACAAATTGTCCAAATCGTTCAAATTAATCCAGAAACTTAGAAATTCAATAAACTTTAAATGAAATAATTATTTCTCTACATTTTATTGAAGCTTAGATATAAGATTGTGTCTTAGTTATTTTTCTGGAGCCTCCGAACCGTAGGAAACACCTGAACCGTAGGAACCGTTCGATCCGTTCGAACCGTAGAAACCGTCCAAGCTGTACAAATTGTCCAAATCGTTCAAATTAATCCAGAAACTTAGAAATTCAATGAACATTAAATAAAATTATTATTTTTCTGCATTTTATAGAAGCTTAGATATAAAATTGTGTCTTAGTTATTTTTCTGGAGCCTCCGAACCGTAGGAAACACCTGAACCGTAGGAACCGTTCGATCCGTTCGAACCGTAGAAACCGTCCAAGCTGTACAAATTGTCCAAATCGTTCAAATTAATCCAGAAACTTAGAAATTCGATAAACTTTAAATGAAATAATTATTTCTCTACATTTTATTGAAGCTTAGATATAAAATTGTGTCTTAGTTATTTTTCTGGAGCCTCCGAACCGTAGGAAACACCTGAACCGTAGGAACCGTTCGATCCGTTCGAACCGTAGAAACCGTCCAAGCTGTACAAATTGTCCAAATCGTTCAAATTAATCCAGAAACTTAGAAATTCAATGAACATTAAATAAAATTATTATTTTTCTGCATTTTATAGAAGCTTAGATATAAAATTGTGTCTTAGTTATTTTTCTGGAGCCTCCGAACCGTAGGAAACACCTGAACCGTAGGAACCGTTCGATCCGTTCGAACCGTAGAAACCGTCCAAGCTGTACAAATTGTCCAAATCGTTCAAATTAATCCAGAAACTTAGAAATTCAATGAACATTAAATAAAATTTTTATTTTTCTGCATTTTATAGAAGCTTAGATATAAAATTGTGTCTTAGTTATTTTTCTGGAGCCTCCGAACCGTAGGAAACACCTGAACCGTAGGAACCGTTCGATCCGTTCGAACCGTAGAAACCGTCCAAGCTGTACAAATTGTCCAAATCGTTCAAATTAATCCAGAAACTTAGAAATTCAATAAACTTTAAATGAAATAATTATTTCTCTACATTTTATTGAAGCTTAGATATAAGATTGTGTCTTAGTTATTTTTCTGGAGCCTCCGAACCGTAGGAAACACCTGAACCGTAGGAACCGTTCGATCCGTTCGAATCGTAGAAACCGTCCAAGCTGTACAAATTGTCCAAATCGTTCAAATTAATCCAGAAACTTAGAAATTCAATGAACATTAAATAAAATTATTATTTTTCTGCATTTTATAGAAGCTTAGATATAAAATTGTGTCTTAGTTATTTTTCTGGAGCCTCCGAACCGTAGGAAACACCTGAACCGTAGGAACCGTTCGATCCGTTCGAACCGTAGAAACCGTCCAAGCTGTACAAATTGTCCAAATCGTTCAAATTAATCCAGAAACTTAGAAATTCGATAAACTTTAAATGAAATAATTATTTCTCTACATTTTATTGAAGCTTAGATATAAAATTGTGTCTTAGTTATTTTTCTGGAGCCTCCGAACCGTAGGAAACACCTGAACCGTAGGAACCGTTCGATCCGTTCGAACCGTAGAAACCGTCCAAGCTGTACAAATTGTCCAAATCGTTCAAATTAATCCAGAAACTTAGAAATTCAATGAACATTAAATAAAATTATTATTTTTCTGCATTTTATAGAAGCTTAGATATAAAATTGTGTCTTAGTTATTTTTCTGGAGCCTCCGAACCGTAGGAAACACCTGAACCGTAGGAACCGTTCGATCCGTTCGAACCGTAGAAACCGTCCAAGCTGTACAAATTGTCCAAATCGTTCAAATTAATCCAGAAACTTAGAAATTCAATGAACATTAAATAAAATTTTTATTTTTCTGCATTTTATAGAAGCTTAGATATAAAATTGTGTCTTAGTTATTTTTCTGGAGCCTCCGAACCGTAGGAAACACCTGAACCGTAGGAACCGTTCGATCCGTTCGAACCGTAGAAACCGTCCAAGCTGTACAAATTGTCCAAATCGTTCAAATTAATCCAGAAACTTAGAAATTCAATAAACTTTAAATGAAATAATTATTTCTCTACATTTTATTGAAGCTTAGATATAAGATTGTGTCTTAGTTATTTTTCTGGAGCCTCCGAACCGTAGGAAACACCTGAACCGTAGGAACCGTTCGATCCGTTCGAACCGTAGAAACCGTCCAAGCTGTACAAATTGTCCAAATCGTTCAAATTAATCCAGAAACTTAGAAATTCAATGAACATTAAATAAAATTATTATTTTTCTGCATTTTATAGAAGCTTAGATATAAAATTGTGTCTTAGTTATTTTTCTGGAGCCTCCGAACCGTAGGAAACACCTGAACCGTAGGAACCGTTCGATCCGTTCGAACCGTAGAAACCGTCCAAGCTGTACAAATTGTCCAAATCGTTCAAATTAATCCAGAAACTTAGAAATTCAATAAACTTTAAATGAAATAATTATTTCTCTACATTTTATTGAAGCTTAGATATAAGATTGTGTCTTAGTTATTTTTCTGGAGCCTCCGAACCGTAGGAAACACCTGAACCGTAGGAACCGTTCGATCCGTTCGAACCGTAGAAACCGTCCAAGCTGTACAAATTGTCCAAATCGTTCAAATTAATCCAGAAACTTAGAAATTCAATGAACATTAAATAAAATTATTATTTTTCTGCATTTTATAGAAGCTTAGATATAAAATTGTGTCTTAGTTATTTTTCTGGAGCCTCCGAACCGTAGGAAACACCTGAACCGTAGGAACCGTTCGATCCGTTCGAACCGTAGAAACCGTCCAAGCTGTACAAATTGTCCAAATCGTTCAAATTAATCCAGAAACTTAGAAATTCAATGAACATTAAATAAAATTATTATTTTTCTGCATTTTATAGAAGCTTAGATATAAAATTGTGTCTTAGTTATTTTTCTGGAGCCTCCGAACCGTAGGAAACACCTGAACCGTAGGAACCGTTCGATCCGTTCGAACCGTAGAAACCGTCCAAGCTGTACAAATTGTCCAAATCGTTCAAATTAATCCAGAAACTTAGAAATTCAATAAACTTTAAATGAAATAATTATTTCTCTACATTTTATTGAAGCTTAGATATAAAATTGTGTCTTAGTTATTTTTCTGGAGCCTCCGAACCGTAGGAAACACCTGAACCGTAGGAACCGTTCAATCCGTTCGAACCGTAGAAACCGTCCAAGCTGTACAAATAGTCCAAATCGTTCAAATTAATCCAGAAACTTAGAAATTCAATGAACATTAAATAAAATTATTATTTTTCTGCATTTTATAGAAGCTTAGATATAAAATTGTGTCTTAGTTATTTTTCTGGAGCCTCCGAACCGTAGGAAACACCTGAACCGTAGGAACCGTTCGATCCGTTCGAACCGTAGAAACCGTCCAAGCTGTACAAATTGTCCAAATCGATCAAAATAATCCAGAAACTTAGAAATTCAATGAACATTAAATAAAATTATTATTTTTCTGCATTTTATAGAAGCTTAGATATAAAATTGTGTCTTAGTTATTTTTCTGGAGCCTCCGAACCGTAGGAAACACCTGAACCGTAGGAACCGTTCGATCCGTTCGAACCGTAGAAACCGTCCAAGCTGTACAAATTGTCCAAATCGATCAAATTAATCCAGAAACTTAGAAATTCAATGAACATTAAATAAAATTATTATTTTTCTGCATTTTATAGAAGCTTAGATATAAAATTGTGTCTTAGTTATTTTTCTGGAGCCTCCGAACCGTAGGAAACACCTGAACCGTAGGAACCGTTCGATCCGTTCGAACCGTAGAAACCGTCCAAGCTGTACAAATTGTCCAAATCGTTCAAATTAATCCAGAAACTTAGAAATTCAATGAACATTAAATAAAATTATTATTTTTCTGCATTTTATAGAAGCTTAGATATAAAATTGTGTCTTAGTTATTTTTCTGGAGCCTCCGAACCGTAGGAAACACCTGAACCGTAGGAACCGTTCGATCCGTTCGAACCGTAGAAACCGTCCAAGCTGTACAAATTGTCCAAATCGTTCAAATTAATCCAGAAACTTAGAAATTCAATAAACTTTAAATGAAATAATTATTTCTCTACATTTTATTGAAGCTTAGATATAAAATTGTGTCTTAGTTATTTTTCTGGAGCCTCCGAACCGTAGGAAACACCTGAACCGTAGGAACCGTTCGATCCGTTCGAACCGTAGAAACCGTCCAAGCTGTACAAATTGTCCAAATCGTTCAAATTAATCCAGAAACTTAGAAATTCAATGAACATTAAATAAAATTTTTATTTTTCTGCATTTTATAGAAGCTTAGATATAAAATTGTGTCTTAGTTATTTTTCTGGAGCCTCCGAACCGTAGGAAACACCTGAACCGTAGGAACCGTTCGATCCGTTCGAACCGTAGAAACCGTCCAAGCTGTACAAATTGTCCAAATCGTTCAAATTAATCCAGAAACTTAGAAATTCAATAAACTTTAAATGAAATAATTATTTCTCTACATTTTATTGAAGCTTAGATATAAGATTGTGTCTTAGTTATTTTTCTGGAGCCTCCGAACCGTAGGAAACACCTGAACCGTAGGAACCGTTCGATCCGTTCGAACCGTAGAAACCGTCCAAGCTGTACAAATTGTCCAAATCGTTCAAATTAATCCAGAAACTTAGAAATTCAATGAACATTAAATAAAATTATTATTTTTCTGCATTTTATAGAAGCTTAGATATAAAATTGTGTCTTAGTTATTTTTCTGGAGCCTCCGAACCGTAGGAAACACCTGAACCGTAGGAACCGTTCGATCCGTTCGAACCGTAGAAACCGTCCAAGCTGTACAAATTGTCCAAATCGTTCAAATTAATCCAGAAACTTAGAAATTCGATAAACTTTAAATGAAATAATTATTTCTCTACATTTTATTGAAGCTTAGATATAAAATTGTGTCTTAGTTATTTTTCTGGAGCCTCCGAACCGTAGGAAACACCTGAACCGTAGGAACCGTTCGATCCGTTCGAACCGTAGAAACCGTCCAAGCTGTACAAATTGTCCAAATCGTTCAAATTAATCCAGAAACTTAGAAATTCAATGAACATTAAATAAAATTATTATTTTTCTGCATTTTATAGAAGCTTAGATATAAAATTGTGTCTTAGTTATTTTTCTGGAGCCTCCGAACCGTAGGAAACACCTGAACCGTAGGAACCGTTCGATCCGTTCGAACCGTAGAAACCGTCCAAGCTGTACAAATTGTCCAAATCGTTCAAATTAATCCAGAAACTTAGAAATTCAATGAACATTAAATAAAATTTTTATTTTTCTGCATTTTATAGAAGCTTAGATATAAAATTGTGTCTTAGTTATTTTTCTGGAGCCTCCGAACCGTAGGAAACACCTGAACCGTAGGAACCGTTCGATCCGTTCGAACCGTAGAAACCGTCCAAGCTGTACAAATTGTCCAAATCGTTCAAATTAATCCAGAAACTTAGAAATTCAATAAACTTTAAATGAAATAATTATTTCTCTACATTTTATTGAAGCTTAGATATAAGATTGTGTCTTAGTTATTTTTCTGGAGCCTCCGAACCGTAGGAAACACCTGAACCGTAGGAACCGTTCGATCCGTTCGAACCGTAGAAACCGTCCAAGCTGTACAAATTGTCCAAATCGTTCAAATTAATCCAGAAACTTAGAAATTCAATGAACATTAAATAAAATTATTATTTTTCTGCATTTTATAGAAGCTTAGATATAAAATTGTGTCTTAGTTATTTTTCTGGAGCCTCCGAACCGTAGGAAACACCTGAACCGTAGGAACCGTTCGATCCGTTCGAACCGTAGAAACCGTCCAAGCTGTACAAATTGTCCAAATCGTTCAAATTAATCCAGAAACTTAGAAATTCAATAAACTTTAAATGAAATAATTATTTCTCTACATTTTATTGAAGCTTAGATATAAGATTGTGTCTTAGTTATTTTTCTGGAGCCTCCGAACCGTAGGAAACACCTGAACCGTAGGAACCGTTCGATCCGTTCGAACCGTAGAAACCGTCCAAGCTGTACAAATTGTCCAAATCGTTCAAATTAATCCAGAAACTTAGAAATTCAATGAACATTAAATAAAATTATTATTTTTCTGCATTTTATAGAAGCTTAGATATAAAATTGTGTCTTAGTTATTTTTCTGGAGCCTCCGAACCGTAGGAAACACCTGAACCGTAGGAACCGTTCGATCCGTTCGAACCGTAGAAACCGTCCAAGCTGTACAAATTGTCCAAATCGTTCAAATTAATCCAGAAACTTAGAAATTCAATGAACATTAAATAAAATTATTATTTTTCTGCATTTTATAGAAGCTTAGATATAAAATTGTGTCTTAGTTATTTTTCTGGAGCCTCCGAACCGTAGGAAACACCTGAACCGTAGGAACCGTTCGATCCGTTCGAACCGTAGAAACCGTCCAAGCTGTACAAATTGTCCAAATCGTTCAAATTAATCCAGAAACTTAGAAATTCAATAAACTTTAAATGAAATAATTATTTCTCTACATTTTATTGAAGCTTAGATATAAAATTGTGTCTTAGTTATTTTTCTGGAGCCTCCGAACCGTAGGAAACACCTGAACCGTAGGAACCGTTCAATCCGTTCGAACCGTAGAAACCGTCCAAGCTGTACAAATAGTCCAAATCGTTCAAATTAATCCAGAAACTTAGAAATTCAATGAACATTAAATAAAATTATTATTTTTCTGCATTTTATAGAAGCTTAGATATAAAATTGTGTCTTAGTTATTTTTCTGGAGCCTCCGAACCGTAGGAAACACCTGAACCGTAGGAACCGTTCGATCCGTTCGAACCGTAGAAACCGTCCAAGCTGTACAAATTGTCCAAATCGATCAAAATAATCCAGAAACTTAGAAATTCAATGAACATTAAATAAAATTATTATTTTTCTGCATTTTATAGAAGCTTAGATATAAAATTGTGTCTTAGTTATTTTTCTGGAGCCTCCGAACCGTAGGAAACACCTGAACCGTAGGAACCGTTCGATCCGTTCGAACCGTAGAAACCGTCCAAGCTGTACAAATTGTCCAAATCGATCAAATTAATCCAGAAACTTAGAAATTCAATGAACATTAAATAAAATTATTATTTTTCTGCATTTTATAGAAGCTTAGATATAAAATTGTGTCTTAGTTATTTTTCTGGAGCCTGCGAACCGTAGGAAACACCTGAACCGTAGGAACCGTTCGATCCGTTCGAACCGTAGAAACCGTCCAAGCTGTACAAATTGTCCAAATCGTTCAAATTAATCCAGAAACTTAGAAATTCAATGAACATTAAATAAAATTATTATTTTTCTGCATTTTATAGAAGCTTAGATATAAAATTGTGTCTTAGTTATTTTTCTGGAGCCTCCGAACCGTAGGAAACACCTGAACCGTAGGAACCGTTCGATCCGTTCGAACCGTAGAAACCGTCCAAGCTGTACAAATTGTCCAAATCGTTCAAATTAATCCAGAAACTTAGAAATTCAATAAACTTTAAATGAAATAATTATTTCTCTACATTTTATTGAAGCTTAGATATAAAATTGTGTCTTAGTTATTTTTCTGGAGCCTCCGAACCGTAGGAAACACCTGAACCGTAGGAACCGTTCGATCCGTTCGAACCGTAGAAACCGTCCAAGCTGTACAAATTGTCCAAATCGTTCAAATTAATCCAGAAACTTAGAAATTCAATGAACATTAAATAAAATTATTATTTTTCTGCATTTTATAGAAGCTTAGATATAAAATTGTGTCTTAGTTATTTTTCTGGAGCCTCCGAACCGTAGGAAACACCTGAACCGTAGGAACCGTTCGATCCGTTCGAACCGTAGAAACCGTCCAAGCTGTACAAATTGTCCAAATCGATCAAATTAATCCAGAAACTTAGAAATTCAATGAACATTAAATAAAATTATTATTTTTCTGCATTTTATAGAAGCTTAGATATAAAATTGTGTCTTAGTTATTTTTCTGGAGCCTCCGAACCGTAGGAAACACCTGAACCGTAGGAACCGTTCGATCCGTTCGAACCGTAGAAACCGTCCAAGCTGTACAAATTGTCCAAATCGTTCAAATTAATCCAGAAACTTAGAAATTCAATGAACATTAAATAAAATTATTATTTTTCTGCATTTTATAGAAGCTTAGATATAAAATTGTGTCTTAGTTATTTTTCTGGAGCCTCCGAACCGTAGGAAACACCTGAACCGTAGGAACCGTTCGATCCGTTCGAACCGTAGAAACCGTCCAAGCTGTACAAATTGTCCAAATCGTTCAAATTAATCCAGAAACTTAGAAATTCAATGAACATTAAATAAAATTATTATTTTTCTGCATTTTATAGAAGCTTAGATATAAAATTGTGTCTTAGTTATTTTTCTGGAGCCTCCGAACCGTAGGAAACACCTGAACCGTAGGAACCGTTCGATCCGTTCGAACCGTAGAAACCGTCCAAGCTGTACAAATTGTCCAAATCGATCAAATTAATCCAGAAACTTAGAAATTCAATGAACATTAAATAAAATTATTATTTTTCTGCATTTTATAGAAGCTTAGATATAAAATTGTGTCTTAGTTATTTTTCTGGAGCCTCCGAACCGTAGGAAACACCTGAACCGTAGGAACCGTTCGATCCGTTCGAACCGTAGAAACCGTCCAAGCTGTACAAATTGTCCAAATCGTTCAAATTAATCCAGAAACTTAGAAATTCGATAAACTTTAAATGAAATAATTATTTCTCTACATTTTATTGAAGCTTAGATATAAAATTGTGTCTTAGTTATTTTTCTGGAGCCTCCGAACCGTAGGAAACACCTGAACCGTAGGAACCGTTCGATCCGTTCGAACCGTAGAAACCGTCCAAGCTGTACAAATTGTCCAAATCGTTCAAATTAATCCAGAAACTTAGAAATTCAATGAACATTAAATAAAATTATTATTTTTCTGCATTTTATAGAAGCTTAGATATAAAATTGTGTCTTAGTTATTTTTCTGGAGCCTCCGAACCGTAGGAAACACCTGAACCGTAGGAACCGTTCGATCCGTTCGAACCGTAGAAACCGTCCAAGCTGTACAAATTGTCCAAATCGTTCAAATTAATCCAGAAACTTAGAAATTCAATGAACATTAAATAAAATTTTTATTTTTCTGCATTTTATAGAAGCTTAGATATAAAATTGTGTCTTAGTTATTTTTCTGGAGCCTCCGAACCGTAGGAAACACCTGAACCGTAGGAACCGTTCGATCCGTTCGAACCGTAGAAACCGTCCAAGCTGTACAAATTGTCCAAATCGTTCAAATTAATCCAGAAACTTAGAAATTCAATAAACTTTAAATGAAATAATTATTTCTCTACATTTTATTGAAGCTTAGATATAAGATTGTGTCTTAGTTATTTTTCTGGAGCCTCCGAACCGTAGGAAACACCTGAACCGTAGGAACCGTTCGATCCGTTCGAACCGTAGAAACCGTCCAAGCTGTACAAATTGTCCAAATCGTTCAAATTAATCCAGAAACTTAGAAATTCAATGAACATTAAATAAAATTATTATTTTTCTGCATTTTATAGAAGCTTAGATATAAAATTGTGTCTTAGTTATTTTTCTGGAGCCTCCGAACCGTAGGAAACACCTGAACCGTAGGAACCGTTCGATCCGTTCGAACCGTAGAAACCGTCCAAGCTGTACAAATTGTCCAAATCGTTCAAATTAATCCAGAAACTTAGAAATTCAATAAACTTTAAATGAAATAATTATTTCTCTACATTTTATTGAAGCTTAGATATAAGATTGTGTCTTAGTTATTTTTCTGGAGCCTCCGAACCGTAGGAAACACCTGAACCGTAGGAACCGTTCGATCCGTTCGAACCGTAGAAACCGTCCAAGCTGTACAAATTGTCCAAATCGTTCAAATTAATCCAGAAACTTAGAAATTCAATGAACATTAAATAAAATTATTATTTTTCTGCATTTTATAGAAGCTTAGATATAAAATTGTGTCTTAGTTATTTTTCTGGAGCCTCCGAACCGTAGGAAACACCTGAACCGTAGGAACCGTTCGATCCGTTCGAACCGTAGAAACCGTCCAAGCTGTACAAATTGTCCAAATCGTTCAAATTAATCCAGAAACTTAGAAATTCAATGAACATTAAATAAAATTATTATTTTTCTGCATTTTATAGAAGCTTAGATATAAAATTGTGTCTTAGTTATTTTTCTGGAGCCTCCGAACCGTAGGAAACACCTGAACCGTAGGAACCGTTCGATCCGTTCGAACCGTAGAAACCGTCCAAGCTGTACAAATTGTCCAAATCGTTCAAATTAATCCAGAAACTTAGAAATTCAATGAACATTAAATAAAATTATTATTTTTCTGCATTTTATAGAAGCTTAGATATAAAATTGTGTCTTAGTTATTTTTCTGGAGCCTCCGAACCGTAGGAAACACCTGAACCGTAGGAACCGTTCGATCCGTTCGAACCGTAGAAACCGTCCAAGCTGTACAAATTGTCCAAATCGTTCAAATTAATCCAGAAACTTAGAAATTCAATGAACATTAAATAAAATTATTATTTTTCTGCATTTTATTGAAGCTTAGATATAAAATTGTGTCTTAGTTATTTTTCTGGAGCCTCCGAACCGTAGGAAACACCTGAACCGTAGGAACCGTTCGATCCGTTCGAACCGTAGAAACCGTCCAAGCTGTACAAATTGTCCAAATCGTTCAAATTAATCCAGAAACTTAGAAATTCAATAAACTTTAAATGAAATAATTATTTCTCTACATTTTATTGAAGCTTAGATATAAGATTGTGTCTTAGTTATTTTTCTGGAGCCTCCGAACCGTAGGAAACACCTGAACCGTAGGAACCGTTCGATCCGTTCGAACCGTAGAAACCGTCCAAGCTGTACAAATTGTCCAAATCGTTCAAATTAATCCAGAAACTTAGAAATTCAATGAACATTAAATAAAATTATTATTTTTCTGCATTTTATAGAAGCTTAGATATAAAATTGTGTCTTAGTTATTTTTCTGGAGCCTCCGAACCGTAGGAAACACCTGAACCGTAGGAACCGTTCGATCCGTTCGAACCGTAGAAACCGTCCAAGCTGTACAAATTGTCCAAATCGTTCAAATTAATCCAGAAACTTAGAAATTCAATGAACATTAAATAAAATTATTATTTTTCTGCATTTTATAGAAGCTTAGATATAAAATTGTGTCTTAGTTATTTTTCTGGAGCCTCCGAACCGTAGGAAACACCTGAACCGTAGGAACCGTTCGATCCGTTCGAACCGTAGAAACCGTCCAAGCTGTACAAATTGTCCAAATCGTTCAAATTAATCCAGAAACTTAGAAATTCAATAAACTTTAAATGAAATAATTATTTCTCTACATTTTATTGAAGCTTAGATATAAGATTGTGTCTAAGTTATTTTTCTGGAGCCTCCGAATCGTAGGAAACACCTGAACCGTAGGAACCGTTCGATCCGTTCGAACCGTAGAAACCGTCCAAGCTGTACAAATTGTCCAAATCGTTCAAATTAATCCAGAAACTTAGAAATTCAATGAACATTAAATAAAATTATTATTTTTCTGCATTTTATAGAAGCTTAGATATAAAATTGTGTCTTAGTTATTTTTCTGGAGCCTCCGAACCGTAGGAAACACCTGAACCGTAGGAACCGTTCGATCCGTTCGAACCGTAGAAACCGTCCAAGCTGTACAAATTGTCCAAATCGTTCAAATTAATCCAGAAACTTAGAAATTCAATGAACATTAAATAAAATTATTATTTTTCTGCATTTTATTGAAGCTTAGATATAAAATTGTGTCTTAGTTATTTTTCTGGAGCCTCCGAACCGTAGGAAACACCTGAACCGTAGGAACCGTTCGATCCGTTCGAACCGTAGAAACCGTCCAAGCTGTGCAAATTGTCCAAATCGATCAAATTAATCCAGAAACTTAGAAATTCAATGAACATTAAATAAAATTATTATTTTTCTGCATTTTATAGAAGCTTAGATATAAAATTGTGTCTTAGTTATTTTTCTGGAGCCTCCGAACCGTAGGAAACACCTGAACCGTAGGAACCGTTCGATCCGTTCGAACCGTAGAAACCGTCCAAGCTGTGCAAATTGTCCAAATCGATCAAATTAATCCAGAAACTTAGAAATTCAATGAACATTAAATAAAATTATTATTTTTCTGCATTTTATAGAAGCTTAGATATAAAATTGTGTCTTAGTTATTTTTCTGGAGCCTCCGAACCGTAGGAAACACCTGAACCGTAGGAACCGTTCGATCCGTTCGAACCGTAGAAACCGTCCAAGCTGTACAAATTGTCCAAATCGTTCAAATTAATCCAGAAACTTAGAAATTCAATAAATTTTAAATGAAATAATTATTTTTCTACATTTTATTGAAGCTTGGATATAAAATTGTGTCTTAGTTATTTTTCTGGAGCCTCCGAACCGTAGGAAACACCTGAACCGTAGGAACCGTTCGATCCGTTCGAACCGTAGAAACCGTCCAAGCTGTACAAATTGTCCAAATCGTTCAAATTAATCCAGAAACTTAGAAATTCAATAAATTTTAAATGAAATAATTATTTTTCTACATTTTATTGAAGCTTGGATATAAAATTGTGTCTTAGTTATTTTTCTGGAGCCTCCGAACCGTAGGAAACACCTGAACCGTAGGAACCGTTCGATCCGTTCGAACCGTAGAAACCGTCCAAGCTGTACAAATTGTCCAAATCGTTCAAATTAATCCAGAAACTTAGAAATTCAATGAACATTAAATAAAATTATTATTTTTCTGCATTTTATAGAAGCTTAGATATAAAATTGTGTCTTAGTTATTTTTCTGGAGCCTCCGAACCGTAGGAAACACCTGAACCGTAGGAACCGTTCGATCCGTTCGAACCGTAGAAACCGTCCAAGCTGTACAAATTGTCCAAATCGTTCAAATTAATCCAGAAACTTAGAAATTCAATAAATTTTAAATGAAATAATTATTTTTCTGCATTTTATTGAAGCTTGGATATAAAATTGTGTCTTAGTTATTTTTCTGGAGCCTCCGAACCGTAGGAAACACCTGAACCGTAGGAACCGTTCGATCCGTTCGAACCGTAGAAACCGTCCAAGCTGTACAAATTGTCCAAATCGTTCAAATTAATCCAGAAACTTAGAAATTCAATAAATTTTAAATGAAATAATTATTTTTCTACATTTTATTGAAGCTTGGATATAAAATTGTGTCTTAGTTATTTTTCTGGAGCCTCCGAACCGTAGGAAACACCTGAACCGTAGGAACCGTTCGATCCGTTCGAACCGTAGAAACCGTCCAAGCTGTACAAATTGTCCAAATCGTTCAAATTAATCCAGAAACTTAGAAATTCAATGAACATTAAATAAAATTATTATTTTTCTGCATTTTATAGAAGCTTAGATATAAAATTGTGTCTTAGTTATTTTTCTGGAGCCTCCGAACCGTAGGAAACACCTGAACCGTAGGAACCGTTCGATCCGTTCGAACCGTAGAAACCGTCCAAGCTGTGCAAATTGTCCAAATCGATCAAATTAATCCAGAAACTTAGAAATTCAATGAACATTAAATAAAATTATTATTTTTCTGCATTTTATAGAAGCTTAGATATAAAATTGTGTCTTAGTTATTTTTCTGGAGCCTCCGAACCGTAGGAAACACCTGAACCGTAGGAACCGTTCGATCCGTTCGAACCGTAGAAACCGTCCAAGCTGTACAAATTGTCCAAATCGTTCAAATTAATCCAGAAACTTAGAAATTCAATAAATTTTAAATGAAATAATTATTTTTCTACATTTTATTGAAGCTTGGATATAAAATTGTGTCTTAGTTATTTTTCTGGAGCCTCCGAACCGTAGGAAACACCTGAACCGTAGGAACCGTTCGATCCGTTCGAACCGTAGAAACCGTCCAAGCTGTACAAATTGTCCAAATCGTTCAAATTAATCCAGAAACTTAGAAATTCAATAAATTTTAAATGAAATAATTATTTTTCTACATTTTATTGAAGCTTGGATATAAAATTGTGTCTTAGTTATTTTTCTGGAGCCTCCGAACCGTAGGAAACACCTGAACCGTAGGAACCGTTCGATCCGTTCGAACCGTAGAAACCGTCCAAGCTGTACAAGTTGTCCAAATCGTTCAAATTAATCCAGAAACTTAGAAATTCAATAAATTTTAAATGAAATAATTATTTTTCTACATTTTATTGAAGCTTGGATATAAAATTGTGTCTTAGTTATTTTTCTGGAGCCTCCGAACCGTAGGAAACACCTGAACCGTAGGAACCGTTCGATCCGTTCGAACCGTAGAAACCGTCCAAGCTGTACAAATTGTCCAAATCGTTCAAATTAATCCAGAAACTTAGAAATTCAATAAATTTTAAATGAAATAATTATTTCTCTACATTTTATTGAAGCTTAGATATAAAATTGTGTCTTAGTTATTTTTCTGGAGCCTCCGAACCGTAGGAAACACCTGAACCGTAGGAACCGTTCGATCCGTTCGAACCGTAGAAACCGTCCAAGCTGTACAAATTGTCCAAATCGTTCAAATTAATCCAGAAACTTAGAAATTCAATAAATTTTAAATGAAATAATTATTTTTCTACATTTTATTGAAGCTTGGATATAAAATTGTGTCTTAGTTATTTTTCTGGAGCCTCCGAACCGTAGGAAACACCTGAACCGTAGGAACCGTTCGATCCGTTCGAACCGTAGAAACCGTCCAAGCTGTACAAATTGTCCAAATCGTTCAAATTAATCCAGAAACTTAGAAATTCAATAAATTTTAAATGGAATAATTATTTTTCTACATTTTATTGAAGCTTGGATATAAAATTGTGTCTTAGTTATTTTTCTGGAGCCTCCGAACCGTAGGAAACACCTGAACCGTAGGAACCGTTCGATCCGTTCGAACCGTAGAAACCGTCCAAGCTGTACAAATTGTCCAAATCGTTCAAATTAATCCAGAAACTTAGAAATTCAATAAACTTTAAATAAATTTATTATTTTTCTGCATTTTATAGAAGCTTGGATATAAAATTGTGTCTTAGTTATTTTTCTGGAGCCTCCGAACCGTAGGAAACACCTGAACCGTAGGAACCGTTCGATCCGTTCGAACCGTAGAAACCGTCCAAGCTGTACAAATTGTCCAAATCGTTCAAATTAATCCAGAAACTTAGAAATTCAATGAACATTAAATAAAATTATTATTTTTCTGCATTTTATAGAAGCTTAGATATAAAATTGTGTCTTAGTTATTTTTCTGGAGCCTCCGAACCGTAGGAAACACCTGAAACGTAGGAACCGTTCGATCCGTTCGAACCGTAGAAACCGTCCAAGCTGTACAAATTGTCCAAATCGTTCAAATTAATCCAGAAACTTAGAAATTCAATAAACTTTAAATGAAATAATTATTTCTCTACATTTTATTGAAGCTTAGATATAAGATTGTGTCTTAGTTATTTTTCTGGAGCCTCCGAATCGTAGGAAACACCTGAACCGTAGGAACCGTTCGATCCGTTCGAACCGTAGAAACCGTCCAAGCTGTACAAATTGTCCAAATCGTTCAAATTAATCCAGAAACTTAGAAATTCAATGAACATTAAATAAAATTATTATTTTTCTGCATTTTATAGAAGCTTAGATATAAAATTGTGTCTTAGTTATTTTTCTGGAGCCTCCGAACCGTAGGAAACACCTGAACCGTAGGAACCGTTCGATCCGTTCGAACCGTAGAAACCGTCCAAGCTGTACAAATTGTCCAAATCGTTCAAATTAATCCAGAAACTTAGAAATTCAATGAACATTAAATAAAATTATTATTTTGCTGCATTTTATTGAAGCTTAGATATAAAATTGTGTCTTAGTTATTTTTCTGGAGCCTCCGAACCGTAGGAAACACCTGAACCGTAGGAACCGTTCGATCCGTTCGAACCGTAGAAACCGTCCAAGCTGTGCAAATTGTCCAAATCGATCAAATTAATCCAGAAACTTAGAAATTCAATGAACATTAAATGAAATTATTATTTTTCTGCATTTTATAGAAGCTTAGATATAAAATTGTGTCTTAGTTATTTTTCTGGAGCCTCCGAACCGTAGGAAACACCTGAACCGTAGGAACCGTTCGATCCGTTCGAACCGTAGAAACCGTCCAAGCTGTACAAGTTGTCCAAATCGTTCAAATTAATCCAGAAACTTAGAAATTCAATAAATTTTAAATGAAATAATTATTTTTCTACATTTTATTGAAGCTTGGATATAAAATTGTGTCTTAGTTATTTTTCTGGAGCCTCCGAACCGTAGGAAACACCTGAACCGTAGGAACCGTTCGATCCGTTCGAACCGTAGAAACCGTCCAAGCTGTACAAATTGTCCAAATCGTTCAAATTAATCCAGAAACTTAGAAATTCAATAAATTTTAAATGAAATAATTATTTTTCTACATTTTATAGAAGCTTGGATATAAAATTGTGTCTTAGTTATTTTTCTGGAGCCTCCGAACCGTAGGAAACACCTGAACCGTAGGAACCGTTCGATCCGTTCGAACCGTAGAAACCGTCCAAGCTGTACAAATTGTCCAAATCGTTCAAATTAATCCAGAAACTTAGAAATTCAATAAACTTTAAATAAATTTATTATTTTTCTGCATTTTATAGAAGCTTAGATATAAAATTGTGTCTTAGTTATTTTTCTGGAGCCTCCGAACCGTAGGAAACACCTGAACCGTAGGAACCGTTCGATCCGTTCGAACCGTAGAAACCGTCCAAGCTGTACAAATTGTCCAAATCGTTCAAATTAATCCAGAAACTTAGAAATTCAATAAATTTTAAATGAAATAATTATTTCTCTACATTTTATTGAAGCTTAGATATAAAATTGTGTCTTAGTTATTTTTCTGGAGCCTCCGAACCGTAGGAAACACCTGAACCGTAGGAACCGTTCGATCCGTTCGAACCGTAGAAACCGTCCAAGCTGTACAAATTGTCCAAATCGTTCAAATTAATCCAGAAACTTAGAAATTCAATAAATTTTAAATGAAATAATTATTTTTCTACATTTTATTGAAGCTTGGATATAAAATTGTGTCTTAGTTATTTTTCTGGAGCCTCCGAACCGTAGGAAACACCTGAACCGTAGGAACCGTTCGATCCGTTCGAACCGTAGAAACCGTCCAAGCTGTACAAATTGTCCAAATCGTTCAAATTAATCCAGAAACTTAGAAATTCAATAAACTTTAAATAAATTTATTATTTTTCTGCATTTTATAGAAGCTTAGATATAAAATTGTGTCTTAGTTATTTTTCTGGAGCCTCCGAACCGTAGGAAACACCTGAACCGTAGGAACCGTTCGATCCGTTCGAACCGTAGAAACCGTCCAAGCTGTACAAATTGTCCAAATCGTTCAAATTAATCCAGAAACTTAGAAATTCAATAAATTTTAAATGAAATAATTATTTTTCTACATTTTATAGAAGCTTGGATATAAAATTGTGTCTTAGTTATTTTTCTGGAGCCTCCGAACCGTAGGAAACACCTGAACCGTAGGAACCGTTCGATCCGTTCGAACCGTAGAAACCGTCCAAGCTGTACAAATTGTCCAAATCGTTCAAATTAATCCAGAAACTTAGAAATTCAATAAACTTTAAATAAATTTATTATTTTTCTGCATTTTATAGAAGCTTAGATATAAAATTGTGTCTTAGTTATTTTTCTGGAGCCTCCGAACCGTAGGAAACACCTGAACCGTAGGAACCGTTCGATCCGTTCGAACCGTAGAAACCGTCCAAGCTGTACAAATTGTCCAAATCGTTCAAATTAATCCAGAAACTTAGAAATTCAATAAATTTTAAATGAAATAATTATTTTTCTACATTTTATTGAAGCTTAGATATAAAATTGTGTCTTAGTTATTTTTCTGGAGCCTCCGAACCGTAGGAAACACCTGAACCGTAGGAACCGTTCGATCCGTTCGAACCGTAGAAACCGTCCAAGCTGTACAAATTGTCCAAATCGTTCAAATTAATCCAGAAACTTAGAAATTCAATAAATTTTAAATGAAATAATTATTTTTCTACATTTTATTGAAGCTTGGATATAAAATTGTGTCTTAGTTATTTTTCTGGAGCCTCCGAACCGTAGGAAACACCTGAACCGTAGGAACCGTTCGATCCGTTCGAACCGTAGAAACCGTCCAAGCTGTACAAATTGTCCAAATCGTTCAAATTAATCCAGAAACTTAGAAATTCAATAAATTTTATATGAAATAATTATTTTTCTACATTTTATTGAAGCTTGGATATAAAATTGTGTCTTAGTTATTTTTCTGGAGCCTCCGAACCGTAGGAAACACCTGAACCGTAGGAACCGTTCGATCCGTTCGAACCGTAGAAACCGTCCAAGCTGTACAAATTGTCCAAATCGTTCAAATTAATCCAGAAACTTAGAAATTCAATAAATTTTAAATGAAATAATTATTTTTCTACATTTTATTGAAGCTTGGATATAAAATTGTGTCTTAGTTATTTTTCTGGAGCCTCCGAACCGTAGGAAACACCTGAACCGTAGGAACCGTTCGATCCGTTCGAACCGTAGAAACCGTCCAAGCTGTACAAATTGTCCAAATCGTTCAAATTAATCCAGAAACTTAGAAATTCAATAAACTTTAAATAAATTTATTATTTTTCTGCATTTTATAGAAGCTTAGATATAAAATTGTGTCTTAGTTATTTTTCTGGAGCCTCCGAACCGTAGGAAACACCTGAACCGTAGGAACCGTTCGATCCGTTCGAACCGTAGAAACCGTCCAAGCTGTACAAATTGTCCAAATCGTTCAAATTAATCCAGAAACTTAGAAATTCAATAAACTTTAAATAAATTTATTATTTTTCTGCATTTTATAGAAGCTTAGATATAAAATTGTGTCTTAGTTATTTTTCTGGAGCCTCCGAACCGTAGGAAACACCTGAACCGTAGGAACCGTTCGATCCGTTCGAACCGTAGAAACCGTCCAAGCTGTACAAATTGTCCAAATCGTTCAAATTAATCCAGAAACTTAGAAATTCAATAAACTTTAAATAAATTTATTATTTTTCTGCATTTTATAGAAGCTTAGATATAAAATTGTGTCTTAGTTATTTTTCTGGAGCCTCCGAACCGTAGGAAACACCTGAACCGTAGGAACCGTTCGATCCGTTCGAACCGTAGAAACCGTCCAAGCTGTACAAATTGTCCAAATCGTTCAAATTAATCCAGAAACTTAGAAATTCAATAAATTTTAAATGAAATAATTATTTTTCTACATTTTATTGAAGCTTAGATATAAAATTGTGTCTTAGTTATTTTTCTGGAGCCTCCGAACCGTAGGAAACACCTGAACCGTAGGAACCGTTCGATCCGTTCGAACCGTAGAAACCGTCCAAGCTGTACAAATTGTCCAAATCGTTCAAATTAATCCAGAAACTTAGAAATTCAATAAATTTTAAATGAAATAATTATTTTTCTACATTTTATTGAAGCTTGGATATAAAATTGTGTCTTAGTTATTTTTCTGGAGCCTCCGAACCGTAGGAAACACCTGAACCGTAGGAACCGTTCGATCCGTTCGAACCGTAGAAACCGTCCAAGCTGTACAAATTGTCCAAATCGTTCAAATTAATCCAGAAACTTAGAAATTCAATAAATTTTAAATGAAATAATTATTTTTCTACATTTTATTGAAGCTTGGATATAAAATTGTGTCTTAGTTATTTTTCTGGAGCCTCCGAACCGTAGGAAACACCTGAACCGTAGGAACCGTTCGATCCGTTCGAACCGTAGAAACCGTCCAAGCTGTACAAATTGTCCAAATCGTTCAAATTAATCCAGAAACTTAGAAATTCAATAAACTTTAAATAAATTTATTATTTTTCTGCATTTTATAGAAGCTTAGATATAAAATTGTGTCTTAGTTATTTTTCTGGAGCCTCCGAACCGTAGGAAACACCTGAACCGTAGGAACCGTTCGATCCGTTCGAACCGTAGAAACCGTCCAAGCTGTACAAATTGTCCAAATCGTTCAAATTAATCCAGAAACTTAGAAATTCAATAAACTTTAAATAAATTTATTATTTTTCTGCATTTTATAGAAGCTTAGATATAAAATTGTGTCTTAGTTATTTTTCTGGAGCCTCCGAACCGTAGGAAACACCTGAACCGTAGGAACCGTTCGATCCGTTCGAACCGTAGAAACCGTCCAAGCTGTACAAATTGTCCAAATCGTTCAAATTAATCCAGAAACTTAGAAATTCAATAAATTTTAAATGAAATAATTATTTTTCTACATTTTATTGAAGCTTAGATATAAAATTGTGTCTTAGTTATTTTTCTGGAGCCTCCGAACCGTAGGAAACACCTGAACCGTAGGAACCGTTCGATCCGTTCGAACCGTAGAAACCGTCCAAGCTGTACAAATTGTCCAAATCGTTCAAATTAATCCAGAAACTTAGAAATTCAATAAATTTTAAATGAAATAATTATTTTTCTACATTTTATTGAAGCTTGGATATAAAATTGTGTCTTAGTTATTTTTCTGGAGCCTCCGAACCGTAGGAAACACCTGAACCGTAGGAACCGTTCGATCCGTTCGAACCGTAGAAACCGTCCAAGCTGTACAAATTGTCCAAATCGTTCAAATTAATCCAGAAACTTAGAAATTCAATAAATTTTATATGAAATAATTATTTTTCTACATTTTATTGAAGCTTGGATATAAAATTGTGTCTTAGTTATTTTTCTGGAGCCTCCGAACCGTAGGAAACACCTGAACCGTAGGAACCGTTCGATCCGTTCGAACCGTAGAAACCGTCCAAGCTGTACAAATTGTCCAAATCGTTCAAATTAATCCAGAAACTTAGAAATTCAATAAATTTTAAATGAAATAATTATTTTTCTACATTTTATTGAAGCTTGGATATAAAATTGTGTCTTAGTTATTTTTCTGGAGCCTCCGAACCGTAGGAAACACCTGAACCGTAGGAACCGTTCGATCCGTTCGAACCGTAGAAACCGTCCAAGCTGTACAAATTGTCCAAATCGTTCAAATTAATCCAGAAACTTAGAAATTCAATAAACTTTAAATAAATTTATTATTTTTCTGCATTTTATAGAAGCTTAGATATAAAATTGTGTCTTAGTTATTTTTCTGGAGCCTCCGAACCGTAGGAAACACCTGAACCGTAGGAACCGTTCGATCCGTTCGAACCGTAGAAACCGTCCAAGCTGTACAAATTGTCCAAATCGTTCAAATTAATCCAGAAACTTAGAAATTCAATAAATTTTAAATGAAATAATTATTTTTCTACATTTTATTGAAGCTTGGATATAAAATTGTGTCTTAGTTATTTTTCTGGAGCCTCCGAACCGTAGGAAACACCTGAACCGTAGGAACCGTTCGATCCGTTCGAACCGTAGAAACCGTCCAAGCTGTACAAATTGTCCAAATCGTTCAAATTAATCCAGAAACTTAGAAATTCAATAAATTTTAAATGAAATAATTATTTTTCTACATTTTATTGAAGCTTGGATATAAAATTGTGTCTTAGTTATTTTTCTGGAGCCTCCGAACCGTAGGAAACACCTGAACCGTAGGAACCGTTCGATCCGTTCGAACCGTAGAAACCGTCCAAGCTGTACAAATTGTCCAAATCGTTCAAATTAATCCAGAAACTTAGAAATTCAATAAATTTTATATGAAATAATTATTTTTCTACATTTTATTGAAGCTTGGATATAAAATTGTGTCTTAGTTATTTTTCTGGAGCCTCCGAACCGTAGGAAACACCTGAACCGTAGGAACCGTTCGATCCGTTCGAACCGTAGAAACCGTCCAAGCTGTACAAATTGTCAAAATCGTTCAAATTAATCCAGAAACTTAGAAATTCAATAAATTTTAAATGAAATAATTATTTTTCTACATTTTATTGAAGCTTGGATATAAAATTGTGTCTTAGTTATTTTTCTGGAGCCTCCGAACCGTAGGAAACACCTGAACCGTAGGAACCGTTCGATCCGTTCGAACCGTAGAAACCGTCCAAGCTGTACAAATTGTCCAAATCGTTCAAATTAATCCAGAAACTTAGAAATTCAATAAATTTTAAATGAAATAATTATTTTTCTACATTTTATTGAAGCTTGGATATAAAATTGTGTCTTAGTTATTTTTCTGGAGCCTCCGAACCGTAGGAAACACCTGAACCGTAGGAACCGTTCGATCCGTTCGAACCGTAGAAACCGTCCAAGCTGTACAAATTGTCCAAATCGTTCAAATTAATCCAGAAACTTAGAAATTCAATAAATTTTAAATGAAATAATTATTTTTCTACATTTTATTGAAGCTTGGATATAAAATTGTGTCTTAGTTATTTTTCTGGAGCCTCCGAACCGTAGGAAACACCTGAACCGTAGGAACCGTTCGATCCGTTCGAACCGTAGAAACCGTCCAAGCTGTACAAATTGTCCAAATCGTTCAAATTAATCCAGAAACTTAGAAATTCAATAAATTTTAAATGAAATAATTATTTTTCTACATTTTATTGAAGCTTGGATATAAAATTGTGTCTTAGTTATTTTTCTGGAGCCTCCGAACCGTAGGAAACACCTGAACCGTAGGAACCGTTCGATCCGTTCGAACCGTAGAAACCGTCCAAGCTGTACAAATTGTCCAAATCGTTCAAATTAATCCAGAAACTTAGAAATTCAATAAACTTTAAATAAATTTATTATTTTTCTGCATTTTATAGAAGCTTAGATATAAAATTGTGTCTTAGTTATTTTTCTGGAGCCTCCGAACCGTAGGAAACACCTGAACCGTAGGAACCGTTCGATCCGTTCGAACCGTAGAAACCGTCCAAGCTGTACAAATTGTCCAAATCGTTCAAATTAATCCAGAAACTTAGAAATTCAATAAATTTTATATGAAATAATTATTTTTCTACATTTTATTGAAGCTTGGATATAAAATTGTGTCTTAGTTATTTTTCTGGAGCCTCCGAACCGTAGGAAACACCTGAACCGTAGGAACCGTTCGATCCGTTCGAACCGTAGAAACCGTCCAAGCTGTACAAATTGTCCAAATCGTTCAAATTAATCCAGAAACTTAGAAATTCAATAAATTTTAAATGAAATAATTATTTTTCTACATTTTATTGAAGCTTGGATATAAAATTGTGTCTTAGTTATTTTTCTGGAGCCTCCGAACCGTAGGAAACACCTGAACCGTAGGAACCGTTCGATCCGTTCGAACCGTAGAAACCGTCCAAGCTGTACAAATTGTCCAAATCGTTCAAGTTAATCCAGAAACTTAGAAATTCAATAAACTTTAAATAAATTTATTATTTTTCTGCATTTTATAGAAGCTTAGATATAAAATTGTGTCTTAGTTATTTTTCTGGAGCCTCCGAACCGTAGGAAACACCTGAACCGTAGGAACCGTTCGATCCGTTCGAACCGTAGAAACCGTCCAAGCTGTACAAATTGTCCAAATCGTTCAAATTAATCCAGAAACTTAGAAATTCAATAAATTTTAAATGAAATAATTATTTTTCTACATTTTATTGAAGCTTGGATATAAAATTGTGTCTTAGTTATTTTTCTGGAGCCTCCGAACCGTAGGAAACACCTGAACCGTAGGAACCGTTCGATCCGTTCGAACCGTAGAAACCGTCCAAGCTGTACAAATTGTCCAAATCGTTCAAATTAATCCAGAAACTTAGAAATTCAATAAACTTTAAATAAATTTATTATTTTTCTGCATTTTATAGAAGCTTAGATATAAAATTGTGTCTTAGTTATTTTTCTGGAGCCTCCGAACCGTAGGAAACACCTGAACCGTAGGAACCGTTCGATCCGTTCGAACCGTAGAAACCGTCCAAGCTGTACAAATTGTCCAAATCGTTCAAATTAATCCAGAAACTTAGAAATTCAATAAATTTTAAATGAAATAATTATTTTTCTACATTTTATTGAAGCTTGGATATAAAATTGTGTCTTAGTTATTTTTCTGGAGCCTCCGAACCGTAGGAAACACCTGAACCGTAGGAACCGTTCGATCCGTTCGAACCGTAGAAACCGTCCAAGCTGTACAAATTGTCCAAATCGTTCAAATTAATCCAGAAACTTAGAAATTCAATAAATTTTATATGAAATAATTATTTTTCTACATTTTATTGAAGCTTGGATATAAAATTGTGTCTTAGTTATTTTTCTGGAGCCTCCGAACCGTAGGAAACACCTGAACCGTAGGAACCGTTCGATCCGTTCGAACCGTAGAAACCGTCCAAGCTGTACAAATTGTCCAAATCGTTCAAATTAATCCAGAAACTTAGAAATTCAATAAACTTTAAATAAATTTATTATTTTTCTGCATTTTATAGAAGCTTAGATATAAAATTGTGTCTTAGTTATTTTTCTGGAGCCTCCGAACCGTAGGAAACACCTGAACCGTAGGAACCGTTCGATCCGTTCGAACCGTAGAAACCGTCCAAGCTGTACAAATTGTCCAAATCGTTCAAATTAATCCAGAAACTTAGAAATTCAATAAATTTTATATGAAATAATTATTTTTCTACATTTTATTGAAGCTTGGATATAAAATTGTGTCTTAGTTATTTTTCTGGAGCCTCCGAACCGTAGGAAACACCTGAACCGTAGGAACCGTTCGATCCGTTCGAACCGTAGAAACCGTCCAAGCTGTACAAATTGTCCAAATCGTTCAAATTAATCCAGAAACTTAGAAATTCAATAAACTTTAAATAAATTTATTATTTTTCTGCATTTTATAGAAGCTTAGATATAAAATTGTGTCTTAGTTATTTTTCTGGAGCCTCCGAACCGTAGGAAACACCTGAACCGTAGGAACCGTTCGATCCGTTCGAACCGTAGAAACCGTCCAAGCTGTACAAATTGTCCAAATCGTTCAAATTAATCCAGAAACTTAGAAATTCAATAAATTTTAAATGAAATAATTATTTTTCTACATTTTATTGAAGCTTGGATATAAAATTATGTCTTAGTTATTTTTCTGGAGCCTCCGAACCGTAGGAAACACCTGAACCGTAGGAACCGTTCGATCCGTTCGAACCGTAGAAACCGTCCAAGCTGTACAAATTGTCCAAATCGTTCAAATTAATCCAGAAACTTAGAAATTCAATAAACTTTAAATAAATTTATTATTTTTCTGCATTTTATAGAAGCTTAGATATAAAATTGTGTCTTAGTTATTTTTCTGGAGCCTCCGAACCGTAGGAAACACCTGAACCGTAGGAACCGTTCGATCCGTTCGAACCGTAGAAACCGTCCAAGCTGTACAAATTGTCCAAATCGTTCAAATTAATCCAGAAACTTAGAAATTCAATAAACTTTAAATAAATTTATTATTTTTCTGCATTTTATAGAAGCTTAGATATAAAATTGTGTCTTAGTTATTTTTCTGGAGCCTCCGAACCGTAGGAAACACCTGAACCGTAGGAACCGTTCGATCCGTTCGAACCGTAGAAACCGTCCAAGCTGTACAAATTGTCCAAATCGTTCAAATTAATCCAGAAACTTAGAAATTCAATAAATTTTATATGAAATAATTATTTTTCTACATTTTATTGAAGCTTGGATATAAAATTGTGTCTTAGTTATTTTTCTGGAGCCTCCGAACCGTAGGAAACACCTGAACCGTAGGAACCGTTCGATCCGTTCGAACCGTAGAAACCGTCCAAGCTGTACAAATTGTCCAAATCGTTCAAATTAATCCAGAAACTTAGAAATTCAATAAATTTTATATGAAATAATTATTTTTCTACATTTTATTGAAGCTTGGATATAAAATTGTGTCTTAGTTATTTTTCTGGAGCCTCCGAACCGTAGGAAACACCTGAACCGTAGGAACCGTTCGATCCGTTCGAACCGTAGAAACCGTCCAAGCTGTACAAATTGTCCAAATCGTTCAAATTAATCCAGAAACTTAGAAATTCAATAAATTTTAAATGAAATAATTATTTTTCTACATTTTATTGAAGCTTGGATATAAAATTGTGTCTTAGTTATTTTTCTGGAGCCTCCGAACCGTAGGAAACACCTGAACCGTAGGAACCGTTCGATCCGTTCGAACCGTAGAAACCGTCCAAGCTGTACAAATTGTCCAAATCGTTCAAATTAATCCAGAAACTTAGAAATTCAATAAATTTTAAATGAAATAATTATTTTTCTACATTTTATTGAAGCTTGGATATAAAATTGTGTCTTAGTTATTTTTCTGGAGCCTCCGAACCGTAGGAAACACCTGAACCGTAGGAACCGTTCGATCCGTTCGAACCGTAGAAACCGTCCAAGCTGTACAAATTGTCCAAATCGTTCAAATTAATCCAGAAACTTAGAAATTCAATAAACTTTAAATAAATTTATTATTTTTCTGCATTTTATAGAAGCTTAGATATAAAATTGTGTCTTAGTTATTTTTCTGGAGCCTCCGAACCGTAGGAAACACCTGAACCGTAGGAACCGTTCGATCCGTTCGAACCGTAGAAACCGTCCAAGCTGTACAAATTGTCCAAATCGTTCAAATTAATCCAGAAACTTAGAAATTCAATAAATTTTATATGAAATAATTATTTTTCTACATTTTATTGAAGCTTGGATATAAAATTGTGTCTTAGTTATTTTTCTGGAGCCTCCGAACCGTAGGAAACACCTGAACCGTAGGAACCGTTCGATCCGTTCGAACCGTAGAAACCGTCCAAGCTGTACAAATTGTCCAAATCGTTCAAATTAATCCAGAAACTTAGAAATTCAATAAATTTTAAATGAAATAATTATTTTTCTACATTTTATTGAAGCTTGGATATAAAATTGTGTCTTAGTTATTTTTCTGGAGCCTCCGAACCGTAGGAAACACCTGAACCGTAGGAACCGTTCGATCCGTTCGAACCGTAGAAACCGTCCAAGCTGTACAAATTGTCCAAATCGTTCAAGTTAATCCAGAAACTTAGAAATTCAATAAACTTTAAATAAATTTATTATTTTTCTGCATTTTATAGAAGCTTAGATATAAAATTGTGTCTTAGTTATTTTTCTGGAGCCTCCGAACCGTAGGAAACACCTGAACCGTAGGAACCGTTCGATCCGTTCGAACCGTAGAAACCGTCCAAGCTGTACAAATTGTCCAAATCGTTCAAATTAATCCAGAAACTTAGAAATTCAATAAATTTTAAATGAAATAATTATTTTTCTACATTTTATTGAAGCTTGGATATAAAATTGTGTCTTAGTTATTTTTCTGGAGCCTCCGAACCGTAGGAAACACCTGAACCGTAGGAACCGTTCGATCCGTTCGAACCGTAGAAACCGTCCAAGCTGTACAAATTGTCCAAATCGTTCAAATTAATCCAGAAACTTAGAAATTCAATAAACTTTAAATAAATTTATTATTTTTCTGCATTTTATAGAAGCTTAGATATAAAATTGTGTCTTAGTTATTTTTCTGGAGCCTCCGAACCGTAGGAAACACCTGAACCGTAGGAACCGTTCGATCCGTTCGAACCGTAGAAACCGTCCAAGCTGTACAAATTGTCCAAATCGTTCAAATTAATCCAGAAACTTAGAAATTCAATAAATTTTATATGAAATAATTATTTTTCTACATTTTATTGAAGCTTGGATATAAAATTGTGTCTTAGTTATTTTTCTGGAGCCTCCGAACCGTAGGAAACACCTGAACCGTAGGAACCGTTCGATCCGTTCGAACCGTAGAAACCGTCCAAGCTGTACAAATTGTCCAAATCGTTCAAATTAATCCAGAAACTTAGAAATTCAATAAATTTTATATGAAATAATTATTTTTCTACATTTTATTGAAGCTTGGATATAAAATTGTGTCTTAGTTATTTTTCTGGAGCCTCCGAACCGTAGGAAACACCTGAACCGTAGGAACCGTTCGATCCGTTCGAACCGTAGAAACCGTCCAAGCTGTACAAATTGTCCAAATCGTTCAAATTAATCCAGAAACTTAGAAATTCAATAAATTTTATATGAAATAATTATTTTTCTACATTTTATTGAAGCTTGGATATAAAATTGTGTCTTAGTTATTTTTCTGGAGCCTCCGAACCGTAGGAAACACCTGAACCGTAGGAACCGTTCGATCCGTTCGAACCGTAGAAACCGTCCAAGCTGTACAAATTGTCCAAATCGTTCAAATTAATCCAGAAACTTAGAAATTCAATAAACTTTAAATAAATTTATTATTTTTCTGCATTTTATAGAAGCTTAGATATAAAATTGTGTCTTAGTTATTTTTCTGGAGCCTCCGAACCGTAGGAAACACCTGAACCGTAGGAACCGTTCGATCCGTTCGAACCGTAGAAACCGTCCAAGCTGTACAAATTGTCCAAATCGTTCAAATTAATCCAGAAACTTAGAAATTCAATAAATTTTATATGAAATAATTATTTTTCTACATTTTATTGAAGCTTGGATATAAAATTGTGTCTTAGTTATTTTTCTGGAGCCTCCGAACCGTAGGAAACACCTGAACCGTAGGAACCGTTCGATCCGTTCGAACCGTAGAAACCGTCCAAGCTGTACAAATTGTCCAAATCGTTCAAATTAATCCAGAAACTTAGAAATTCAATAAACTTTAAATAAATTTATTATTTTTCTGCATTTTATAGAAGCTTAGATATAAAATTGTGTCTTAGTTATTTTTCTGGAGCCTCCGAACCGTAGGAAACACCTGAACCGTAGGAACCGTTCGATCCGTTCGAACCGTAGAAACCGTCCAAGCTGTACAAATTGTCCAAATCGTTCAAATTAATCCAGAAACTTAGAAATTCAATAAACTTTAAATAAATTTATTATTTTTCTGCATTTTATAGAAGCTTAGATATAAAATTGTGTCTTAGTTATTTTTCTGGAGCCTCCGAACCGTAGGAAACACCTGAACCGTAGGAACCGTTCGATCCGTTCGAACCGTAGAAACCGTCCAAGCTGTACAAATTGTCCAAATCGTTCAAATTAATCCAGAAACTTAGAAATTCAATAAATTTTATATGAAATAATTATTTTTCTACATTTTATTGAAGCTTGGATATAAAATTGTGTCTTAGTTATTTTTCTGGAGCCTCCGAACCGTAGGAAACACCTGAACCGTAGGAACCGTTCGATCCGTTCGAACCGTAGAAACCGTCCAAGCTGTACAAATTGTCCAAATCGTTCAAATTAATCCAGAAACTTAGAAATTCAATAAATTTTATATGAAATAATTATTTTTCTACATTTTATTGAAGCTTGGATATAAAATTGTGTCTTAGTTATTTTTCTGGAGCCTCCGAACCGTAGGAAACACCTGAACCGTAGGAACCGTTCGATCCGTTCGAACCGTAGAAACCGTCCAAGCTGTACAAATTGTCCAAATCGTTCAAATTAATCCAGAAACTTAGAAATTCAATAAATTTTATATGAAATAATTATTTTTCTACATTTTATTGAAGCTTGGATATAAAATTGTGTCTTAGTTATTTTTCTGGAGCCTCCGAACCGTAGGAAACACCTGAACCGTAGGAACCGTTCGATCCGTTCGAACCGTAGAAACCGTCCAAGCTGTACAAATTGTCCAAATCGTTCAAATTAATCCAGAAACTTAGAAATTCAATAAATTTTATATGAAATAATTATTTTTCTACATTTTATTGAAGCTTGGATATAAAATTGTGTCTTAGTTATTTTTCTGGAGCCTCCGAACCGTAGGAAACACCTGAACCGTAGGAACCGTTCGATCCGTTCGAACCGTAGAAACCGTCCAAGCTGTACAAATTGTCCAAATCGTTCAAATTAATCCAGAAACTTAGAAATTCAATAAATTTTATATGAAATAATTATTTTTCTACATTTTATTGAAGCTTGGATATAAAATTGTGTCTTAGTTATTTTTCTGGAGCCTCCGAACCGTAGGAAACACCTGAACCGTAGGAACCGTTCGATCCGTTCGAACCGTAGAAACCGTCCAAGCTGTACAAATTGTCCAAATCGTTCAAATTAATCCAGAAACTTAGAAATTCAATAAATTTTAAATGAAATAATTATTTTTCTACATTTTATTGAAGCTTGGATATAAAATTGTGTCTTAGTTATTTTTCTGGAGCCTCCGAACCGTAGGAAACACCTGAACCGTAGGAACCGTTCGATCCGTTCGAACCGTAGAAACCGTCCAAGCTGTACAAATTGTCCAAATCGTTCAAATTAATCCAGAAACTTAGAAATTCAATAAATTTTAAATGAAATAATTATTTTTCTACATTTTATTGAAGCTTGGATATAAAATTGTGTCTTAGTTATTTTTCTGGAGCCTCCGAACCGTAGGAAACACCTGAACCGTAGGAACCGTTCGATCCGTTCGAACCGTAGAAACCGTCCAAGCTGTACAAATTGTCCAAATCGTTCAAATTAATCCAGAAACTTAGAAATTCAATAAACTTTAAATAAATTTATTATTTTTCTGCATTTTATAGAAGCTTGATATAAAATTGTGTCTTAGTTATTTTTCTGGAGCCTCCGAACCGTAGGAAACACCTGAACCGTAGGAACCGTTCGATCCGTTCGAACCGTAGAAACCGTCCAAGCTGTACAAATTGTCCAAATCGTTCAAATTAATCCAGAAACTTAGAAATTCAATAAATTTTATATGAAATAATTATTTTTCTACATTTTATTGAAGCTTGGATATAAAATTGTGTCTTAGTTATTTTTCTGGAGCCTCCGAACCGTAGGAAACACCTGAACCGTAGGAACCGTTCGATCCGTTCGAACCGTAGAAACCGTCCAAGCTGTACAAATTGTCCAAATCGTTCAAATTAATCCAGAAACTTAGAAATTCAATAAATTTTAAATGAAATAATTATTTTTCTACATTTTATTGAAGCTTGGATATAAAATTGTGTCTTAGTTATTTTTCTGGAGCCTCCGAACCGTAGGAAACACCTGAACCGTAGGAACCGTTCGATCCGTTCGAACCGTAGAAACCGTCCAAGCTGTACAAATTGTCCAAATCGTTCAAATTAATCCAGAAACTTAGAAATTCAATAAACTTTAAATAAATTTATTATTTTTCTGCATTTTATAGAAGCTTAGATATAAAATTGTGTCTTAGTTATTTTTCTGGAGCCTCCGAACCGTAGGAAACACCTGAACCGTAGGAACCGTTCGATCCGTTCGAACCGTAGAAACCGTCCAAGCTGTACAAATTGTCCAAATCGTTCAAATTAATCCAGAAACTTAGAAATTCAATAAATTTTAAATGAAATAATTATTTCTCTACATTTTATTGAAGCTTAGATATAAAATTGTGTCTTAGTTATTTTTCTGGAGCCTCCGAACCGTAGGAAACACCTGAACCGTAGGAACCGTTCGATCCGTTCGAACCGTAGAAACCGTCCAAGCTGTACAAATTGTCCAAATCGTTCAAATTAATCCAGAAACTTAGAAATTCAATAAACTTTAAATAAATTTATTATTTTTCTGCATTTTATAGAAGCTTAGATATAAAATTGTGTCTTAGTTATTTTTCTGGAGCCTCCGAACCGTAGGAAACACCTGAACCGTAGGAACCGTTCGATCCGTTCGAACCGTAGAAACCGTCCAAGCTGTACAAATTGTCCAAATCGTTCAAATTAATCCAGAAACTTAGAAATTCAATAAATTTTAAATGAAATAATTATTTTTCTACATTTTATTGAAGCTTGGATATAAAATTGTGTCTTAGTTATTTTTCTGGAGCCTCCGAACCGTAGGAAACACCTGAACCGTAGGAACCGTTCGATCCGTTCGAACCGTAGAAACCGTCCAAGCTGTACAAATTGTCCAAATCGTTCAAATTAATCCAGAAACTTAGAAATTCAATAAATTTTATATGAAATAATTATTTTTCTACATTTTATTGAAGCTTGGATATAAAATTGTGTCTTAGTTATTTTTCTGGAGCCTCCGAACCGTAGGAAACACCTGAACCGTAGGAACCGTTCGATCCGTTCGAACCGTAGAAACCGTCCAAGCTGTACAAATTGTCCAAATCGTTCAAATTAATCCAGAAACTTAGAAATTCAATAAATTTTATATGAAATAATTATTTTTCTACATTTTATTGAAGCTTGGATATAAAATTGTGTCTTAGTTATTTTTCTGGAGCCTCCGAACCGTAGGAAACACCTGAACCGTAGGAACCGTTCGATCCGTTCGAACCGTAGAAACCGTCCAAGCTGTACAAATTGTCCAAATCGTTCAAATTAATCCAGAAACTTAGAAATTCAATAAATTTTAAATGAAATAATTATTTTTCTACATTTTATTGAAGCTTGGATATAAAATTGTGTCTTAGTTATTTTTCTGGAGCCTCCGAACCGTAGGAAACACCTGAACCGTAGGAACCGTTCGATCCGTTCGAACCGTAGAAACCGTCCAAGCTGTACAAATTGTCCAAATCGTTCAAATTAATCCAGAAACTTAGAAATTCAATAAACTTTAAATAAATTTATTATTTTTCTGCATTTTATAGAAGCTTAGATATAAAATTGTGTCTTAGTTATTTTTCTGGAGCCTCCGAACCGTAGGAAACACCTGAACCGTAGGAACCGTTCGATCCGTTCGAACCGTAGAAACCGTCCAAGCTGTACAAATTGTCCAAATCGTTCAAATTAATCCAGAAACTTAGAAATTCAATAAATTTTAAATGAAATAATTATTTTTCTACATTTTATTGAAGCTTGGATATAAAATTGTGTCTTAGTTATTTTTCTGGAGCCTCCGAACCGTAGGAAACACCTGAACCGTAGGAACCGTTCGATCCGTTCGAACCGTAGAAACCGTCCAAGCTGTACAAATTGTCCAAATCGTTCAAATTAATCCAGAAACTTAGAAATTCAATAAATTTTATATGAAATAATTATTTTTCTACATTTTATTGAAGCTTGGATATAAAATTGTGTCTTAGTTATTTTTCTGGAGCCTCCGAACCGTAGGAAACACCTGAACCGTAGGAACCGTTCGATCCGTTCGAACCGTAGAAACCGTCCAAGCTGTACAAATTGTCCAAATCGTTCAAATTAATCCAGAAACTTAGAAATTCAATAAACTTTAAATAAATTTATTATTTTTCTGCATTTTATAGAAGCTTAGATATAAAATTGTGTCTTAGTTATTTTTCTGGAGCCTCCGAACCGTAGGAAACACCTGAACCGTAGGAACCGTTCGATCCGTTCGAACCGTAGAAACCGTCCAAGCTGTACAAATTGTCCAAATCGTTCAAATTAATCCAGAAACTTAGAAATTCAATAAATTTTATATGAAATAATTATTTTTCTACATTTTATTGAAGCTTGGATATAAAATTGTGTCTTAGTTATTTTTCTGGAGCCTCCGAACCGTAGGAAACACCTGAACCGTAGGAACCGTTCGATCCGTTCGAACCGTAGAAACCGTCCAAGCTGTACAAATTGTCCAAATCGTTCAAATTAATCCAGAAACTTAGAAATTCAATAAACTTTAAATAAATTTATTATTTTTCTGCATTTTATAGAAGCTTAGATATAAAATTGTGTCTTAGTTATTTTTCTGGAGCCTCCGAACCGTAGGAAACACCTGAACCGTAGGAACCGTTCGATCCGTTCGAACCGTAGAAACCGTCCAAGCTGTACAAATTGTCCAAATCGTTCAAATTAATCCAGAAACTTAGAAATTCAATAAACTTTAATAAAATTTATTATTTTTCTGCATTTTATAGAAGCTTAGATATAAAATTGTGTCTTAGTTATTTTTCTGGAGCCTCCGAACCGTAGGAAACACCTGAACCGTAGGAACCGTTCGATCCGTTCGAACCGTAGAAACCGTCCAAGCTGTACAAATTGTCCAAATCGTTCAAATTAATCCAGAAACTTAGAAATTCAATAAATTTTATATGAAATAATTATTTTTCTACATTTTATTGAAGCTTGGATATAAAATTGTGTCTTAGTTATTTTTCTGGAGCCTCCGAACCGTAGGAAACACCTGAACCGTAGGAACCGTTCGATCCGTTCGAACCGTAGAAACCGTCCAAGCTGTACAAATTGTCCAAATCGTTCAAATTAATCCAGAAACTTAGAAATTCAATAAATTTTAAATGAAATAATTATTTTTCTACATTTTATTGAAGCTTGGATATAAAATTGTGTCTTAGTTATTTTTCTGGAGCCTCCGAACCGTAGGAAACACCTGAACCGTAGGAACCGTTCGATCCGTTCGAACCGTAGAAACCGTCCAAGCTGTACAAATTGTCCAAATCGTTCAAGTTAATCCAGAAACTTAGAAATTCAATAAACTTTAAATAAATTTATTATTTTTCTGCATTTTATAGAAGCTTAGATATAAAATTGTGTCTTAGTTATTTTTCTGGAGCCTCCGAACCGTAGGAAACACCTGAACCGTAGGAACCGTTCGATCCGTTCGAACCGTAGAAACCGTCCAAGCTGTACAAATTGTCCAAATCGTTCAAATTAATCCAGAAACTTAGAAATTCAATAAATTTTAAATGAAATAATTATTTTTCTACATTTTATTGAAGCTTGGATATAAAATTGTGTCTTAGTTATTTTTCTGGAGCCTCCGAACCGTAGGAAACACCTGAACCGTAGGAACCGTTCGATCCGTTCGAACCGTAGAAACCGTCCAAGCTGTACAAATTGTCCAAATCGTTCAAATTAATCCAGAAACTTAGAAATTCAATAAACTTTAAATAAATTTATTATTTTTCTGCATTTTATAGAAGCTTAGATATAAAATTGTGTCTTAGTTATTTTTCTGGAGCCTCCGAACCGTAGGAAACACCTGAACCGTAGGAACCGTTCGATCCGTTCGAACCGTAGAAACCGTCCAAGCTGTACAAATTGTCCAAATCGTTCAAATTAATCCAGAAACTTAGAAATTCAATAAATTTTATATGAAATAATTATTTTTCTACATTTTATTGAAGCTTGGATATAAAATTGTGTCTTAGTTATTTTTCTGGAGCCTCCGAACCGTAGGAAACACCTGAACCGTAGGAACCGTTCGATCCGTTCGAACCGTAGAAACCGTCCAAGCTGTACAAATTGTCCAAATCGTTCAAATTAATCCAGAAACTTAGAAATTCAATAAATTTTATATGAAATAATTATTTTTCTACATTTTATTGAAGCTTGGATATAAAATTGTGTCTTAGTTATTTTTCTGGAGCCTCCGAACCGTAGGAAACACCTGAACCGTAGGAACCGTTCGATCCGTTCGAACCGTAGAAACCGTCCAAGCTGTACAAATTGTCCAAATCGTTCAAATTAATCCAGAAACTTAGAAATTCAATAAATTTTATATGAAATAATTATTTTTCTACATTTTATTGAAGCTTGGATATAAAATTGTGTCTTAGTTATTTTTCTGGAGCCTCCGAACCGTAGGAAACACCTGAACCGTAGGAACCGTTCGATCCGTTCGAACCGTAGAAACCGTCCAAGCTGTACAAATTGTCCAAATCGTTCAAATTAATCCAGAAACTTAGAAATTCAATAAACTTTAAATAAATTTATTATTTTTCTGCATTTTATAGAAGCTTAGATATAAAATTGTGTCTTAGTTATTTTTCTGGAGCCTCCGAACCGTAGGAAACACCTGAACCGTAGGAACCGTTCGATCCGTTCGAACCGTAGAAACCGTCCAAGCTGTACAAATTGTCCAAATCGTTCAAATTAATCCAGAAACTTAGAAATTCAATAAATTTTATATGAAATAATTATTTTTCTACATTTTATTGAAGCTTGGATATAAAATTGTGTCTTAGTTATTTTTCTGGAGCCTCCGAACCGTAGGAAACACCTGAACCGTAGGAACCGTTCGATCCGTTCGAACCGTAGAAACCGTCCAAGCTGTACAAATTGTCCAAATCGTTCAAATTAATCCAGAAACTTAGAAATTCAATAAACTTTAAATAAATTTATTATTTTTCTGCATTTTATAGAAGCTTAGATATAAAATTGTGTCTTAGTTATTTTTCTGGAGCCTCCGAACCGTAGGAAACACCTGAACCGTAGGAACCGTTCGATCCGTTCGAACCGTAGAAACCGTCCAAGCTGTACAAATTGTCCAAATCGTTCAAATTAATCCAGAAACTTAGAAATTCAATAAACTTTAAATAAATTTATTATTTTTCTGCATTTTATAGAAGCTTAGATATAAAATTGTGTCTTAGTTATTTTTCTGGAGCCTCCGAACCGTAGGAAACACCTGAACCGTAGGAACCGTTCGATCCGTTCGAACCGTAGAAACCGTCCAAGCTGTACAAATTGTCCAAATCGTTCAAATTAATCCAGAAACTTAGAAATTCAATAAATTTTATATGAAATAATTATTTTTCTACATTTTATTGAAGCTTGGATATAAAATTGTGTCTTAGTTATTTTTCTGGAGCCTCCGAACCGTAGGAAACACCTGAACCGTAGGAACCGTTCGATCCGTTCGAACCGTAGAAACCGTCCAAGCTGTACAAATTGTCCAAATCGTTCAAATTAATCCAGAAACTTAGAAATTCAATAAATTTTATATGAAATAATTATTTTTCTACATTTTATTGAAGCTTGGATATAAAATTGTGTCTTAGTTATTTTTCTGGAGCCTCCGAACCGTAGGAAACACCTGAACCGTAGGAACCGTTCGATCCGTTCGAACCGTAGAAACCGTCCAAGCTGTACAAATTGTCCAAATCGTTCAAATTAATCCAGAAACTTAGAAATTCAATAAATTTTATATGAAATAATTATTTTTCTACATTTTATTGAAGCTTGGATATAAAATTGTGTCTTAGTTATTTTTCTGGAGCCTCCGAACCGTAGGAAACACCTGAACCGTAGGAACCGTTCGATCCGTTCGAACCGTAGAAACCGTCCAAGCTGTACAAATTGTCCAAATCGTTCAAATTAATCCAGAAACTTAGAAATTCAATAAATTTTATATGAAATAATTATTTTTCTACATTTTATTGAAGCTTGGATATAAAATTGTGTCTTAGTTATTTTTCTGGAGCCTCCGAACCGTAGGAAACACCTGAACCGTAGGAACCGTTCGATCCGTTCGAACCGTAGAAACCGTCCAAGCTGTACAAATTGTCCAAATCGTTCAAATTAATCCAGAAACTTAGAAATTCAATAAATTTTATATGAAATAATTATTTTTCTACATTTTATTGAAGCTTGGATATAAAATTGTGTCTTAGTTATTTTTCTGGAGCCTCCGAACCGTAGGAAACACCTGAACCGTAGGAACCGTTCGATCCGTTCGAACCGTAGAAACCGTCCAAGCTGTACAAATTGTCCAAATCGTTCAAATTAATCCAGAAACTTAGAAATTCAATAAATTTTAAATGAAATAATTATTTTTCTACATTTTATTGAAGCTTGGATATAAAATTGTGTCTTAGTTATTTTTCTGGAGCCTCCGAACCGTAGGAAACACCTGAACCGTAGGAACCGTTCGATCCGTTCGAACCGTAGAAACCGTCCAAGCTGTACAAATTGTCCAAATCGTTCAAATTAATCCAGAAACTTAGAAATTCAATAAATTTTAAATGAAATAATTATTTTTCTACATTTTATTGAAGCTTGGATATAAAATTGTGTCTTAGTTATTTTTCTGGAGCCTCCGAACCGTAGGAAACACCTGAACCGTAGGAACCGTTCGATCCGTTCGAACCGTAGAAACCGTCCAAGCTGTACAAATTGTCCAAATCGTTCAAATTAATCCAGAAACTTAGAAATTCAATAAACTTTAAATAAATTTATTATTTTTCTGCATTTTATAGAAGCTTGATATAAAATTGTGTCTTAGTTATTTTTCTGGAGCCTCCGAACCGTAGGAAACACCTGAACCGTAGGAACCGTTCGATCCGTTCGAACCGTAGAAACCGTCCAAGCTGTACAAATTGTCCAAATCGTTCAAATTAATCCAGAAACTTAGAAATTCAATAAATTTTATATGAAATAATTATTTTTCTACATTTTATTGAAGCTTGGATATAAAATTGTGTCTTAGTTATTTTTCTGGAGCCTCCGAACCGTAGGAAACACCTGAACCGTAGGAACCGTTCGATCCGTTCGAACCGTAGAAACCGTCCAAGCTGTACAAATTGTCCAAATCGTTCAAATTAATCCAGAAACTTAGAAATTCAATAAATTTTAAATGAAATAATTATTTTTCTACATTTTATTGAAGCTTGGATATAAAATTGTGTCTTAGTTATTTTTCTGGAGCCTCCGAACCGTAGGAAACACCTGAACCGTAGGAACCGTTCGATCCGTTCGAACCGTAGAAACCGTCCAAGCTGTACAAATTGTCCAAATCGTTCAAATTAATCCAGAAACTTAGAAATTCAATAAACTTTAAATAAATTTATTATTTTTCTGCATTTTATAGAAGCTTAGATATAAAATTGTGTCTTAGTTATTTTTCTGGAGCCTCCGAACCGTAGGAAACACCTGAACCGTAGGAACCGTTCGATCCGTTCGAACCGTAGAAACCGTCCAAGCTGTACAAATTGTCCAAATCGTTCAAATTAATCCAGAAACTTAGAAATTCAATAAATTTTAAATGAAATAATTATTTCTCTACATTTTATTGAAGCTTAGATATAAAATTGTGTCTTAGTTATTTTTCTGGAGCCTCCGAACCGTAGGAAACACCTGAACCGTAGGAACCGTTCGATCCGTTCGAACCGTAGAAACCGTCCAAGCTGTACAAATTGTCCAAATCGTTCAAATTAATCCAGAAACTTAGAAATTCAATAAACTTTAAATAAATTTATTATTTTTCTGCATTTTATAGAAGCTTAGATATAAAATTGTGTCTTAGTTATTTTTCTGGAGCCTCCGAACCGTAGGAAACACCTGAACCGTAGGAACCGTTCGATCCGTTCGAACCGTAGAAACCGTCCAAGCTGTACAAATTGTCCAAATCGTTCAAATTAATCCAGAAACTTAGAAATTCAATAAATTTTAAATGAAATAATTATTTTTCTACATTTTATTGAAGCTTGGATATAAAATTGTGTCTTAGTTATTTTTCTGGAGCCTCCGAACCGTAGGAAACACCTGAACCGTAGGAACCGTTCGATCCGTTCGAACCGTAGAAACCGTCCAAGCTGTACAAATTGTCCAAATCGTTCAAATTAATCCAGAAACTTAGAAATTCAATAAATTTTATATGAAATAATTATTTTTCTACATTTTATTGAAGCTTGGATATAAAATTGTGTCTTAGTTATTTTTCTGGAGCCTCCGAACCGTAGGAAACACCTGAACCGTAGGAACCGTTCGATCCGTTCGAACCGTAGAAACCGTCCAAGCTGTACAAATTGTCCAAATCGTTCAAATTAATCCAGAAACTTAGAAATTCAATAAATTTTATATGAAATAATTATTTTTCTACATTTTATTGAAGCTTGGATATAAAATTGTGTCTTAGTTATTTTTCTGGAGCCTCCGAACCGTAGGAAACACCTGAACCGTAGGAACCGTTCGATCCGTTCGAACCGTAGAAACCGTCCAAGCTGTACAAATTGTCCAAATCGTTCAAATTAATCCAGAAACTTAGAAATTCAATAAATTTTAAATGAAATAATTATTTTTCTACATTTTATTGAAGCTTGGATATAAAATTGTGTCTTAGTTATTTTTCTGGAGCCTCCGAACCGTAGGAAACACCTGAACCGTAGGAACCGTTCGATCCGTTCGAACCGTAGAAACCGTCCAAGCTGTACAAATTGTCCAAATCGTTCAAATTAATCCAGAAACTTAGAAATTCAATAAACTTTAAATAAATTTATTATTTTTCTGCATTTTATAGAAGCTTAGATATAAAATTGTGTCTTAGTTATTTTTCTGGAGCCTCCGAACCGTAGGAAACACCTGAACCGTAGGAACCGTTCGATCCGTTCGAACCGTAGAAACCGTCCAAGCTGTACAAATTGTCCAAATCGTTCAAATTAATCCAGAAACTTAGAAATTCAATAAATTTTAAATGAAATAATTATTTTTCTACATTTTATTGAAGCTTGGATATAAAATTGTGTCTTAGTTATTTTTCTGGAGCCTCCGAACCGTAGGAAACACCTGAACCGTAGGAACCGTTCGATCCGTTCGAACCGTAGAAACCGTCCAAGCTGTACAAATTGTCCAAATCGTTCAAATTAATCCAGAAACTTAGAAATTCAATAAATTTTATATGAAATAATTATTTTTCTACATTTTATTGAAGCTTGGATATAAAATTGTGTCTTAGTTATTTTTCTGGAGCCTCCGAACCGTAGGAAACACCTGAACCGTAGGAACCGTTCGATCCGTTCGAACCGTAGAAACCGTCCAAGCTGTACAAATTGTCCAAATCGTTCAAATTAATCCAGAAACTTAGAAATTCAATAAACTTTAAATAAATTTATTATTTTTCTGCATTTTATAGAAGCTTAGATATAAAATTGTGTCTTAGTTATTTTTCTGGAGCCTCCGAACCGTAGGAAACACCTGAACCGTAGGAACCGTTCGATCCGTTCGAACCGTAGAAACCGTCCAAGCTGTACAAATTGTCCAAATCGTTCAAATTAATCCAGAAACTTAGAAATTCAATAAATTTTATATGAAATAATTATTTTTCTACATTTTATTGAAGCTTGGATATAAAATTGTGTCTTAGTTATTTTTCTGGAGCCTCCGAACCGTAGGAAACACCTGAACCGTAGGAACCGTTCGATCCGTTCGAACCGTAGAAACCGTCCAAGCTGTACAAATTGTCCAAATCGTTCAAATTAATCCAGAAACTTAGAAATTCAATAAACTTTAAATAAATTTATTATTTTTCTGCATTTTATAGAAGCTTAGATATAAAATTGTGTCTTAGTTATTTTTCTGGAGCCTCCGAACCGTAGGAAACACCTGAACCGTAGGAACCGTTCGATCCGTTCGAACCGTAGAAACCGTCCAAGCTGTACAAATTGTCCAAATCGTTCAAATTAATCCAGAAACTTAGAAATTCAATAAACTTTAATAAAATTTATTATTTTTCTGCATTTTATAGAAGCTTAGATATAAAATTGTGTCTTAGTTATTTTTCTGGAGCCTCCGAACCGTAGGAAACACCTGAACCGTAGGAACCGTTCGATCCGTTCGAACCGTAGAAACCGTCCAAGCTGTACAAATTGTCCAAATCGTTCAAATTAATCCAGAAACTTAGAAATTCAATAAATTTTATATGAAATAATTATTTTTCTACATTTTATTGAAGCTTGGATATAAAATTGTGTCTTAGTTATTTTTCTGGAGCCTCCGAACCGTAGGAAACACCTGAACCGTAGGAACCGTTCGATCCGTTCGAACCGTAGAAACCGTCCAAGCTGTACAAATTGTCCAAATCGTTCAAATTAATCCAGAAACTTAGAAATTCAATAAATTTTAAATGAAATAATTATTTTTCTACATTTTATTGAAGCTTGGATATAAAATTGTGTCTTAGTTATTTTTCTGGAGCCTCCGAACCGTAGGAAACACCTGAACCGTAGGAACCGTTCGATCCGTTCGAACCGTAGAAACCGTCCAAGCTGTACAAATTGTCCAAATCGTTCAAATTAATCCAGAAACTTAGAAATTCAATAAATTTTAAATGAAATAATTATTTTTCTACATTTTATTGAAGCTTGGATATAAAATTGTGTCTTAGTTATTTTTCTGGAGCCTCCGAACCGTAGGAAACACCTGAACCGTAGGAACCGTTCGATCCGTTCGAACCGTAGAAACCGTCCAAGCTGTACAAATTGTCCAAATCGTTCAAATTAATCCAGAAACTTAGAAATTCAATAAACTTTAAATAAATTTATTATTTTTCTGCATTTTATAGAAGCTTGATATAAAATTGTGTCTTAGTTATTTTTCTGGAGCCTCCGAACCGTAGGAAACACCTGAACCGTAGGAACCGTTCGATCCGTTCGAACCGTAGAAACCGTCCAAGCTGTACAAATTGTCCAAATCGTTCAAATTAATCCAGAAACTTAGAAATTCAATAAATTTTATATGAAATAATTATTTTTCTACATTTTATTGAAGCTTGGATATAAAATTGTGTCTTAGTTATTTTTCTGGAGCCTCCGAACCGTAGGAAACACCTGAACCGTAGGAACCGTTCGATCCGTTCGAACCGTAGAAACCGTCCAAGCTGTACAAATTGTCCAAATCGTTCAAATTAATCCAGAAACTTAGAAATTCAATAAATTTTAAATGAAATAATTATTTTTCTACATTTTATTGAAGCTTGGATATAAAATTGTGTCTTAGTTATTTTTCTGGAGCCTCCGAACCGTAGGAAACACCTGAACCGTAGGAACCGTTCGATCCGTTCGAACCGTAGAAACCGTCCAAGCTGTACAAATTGTCCAAATCGTTCAAATTAATCCAGAAACTTAGAAATTCAATAAACTTTAAATAAATTTATTATTTTTCTGCATTTTATAGAAGCTTAGATATAAAATTGTGTCTTAGTTATTTTTCTGGAGCCTCCGAACCGTAGGAAACACCTGAACCGTAGGAACCGTTCGATCCGTTCGAACCGTAGAAACCGTCCAAGCTGTACAAATTGTCCAAATCGTTCAAATTAATCCAGAAACTTAGAAATTCAATAAATTTTAAATGAAATAATTATTTCTCTACATTTTATTGAAGCTTAGATATAAAATTGTGTCTTAGTTATTTTTCTGGAGCCTCCGAACCGTAGGAAACACCTGAACCGTAGGAACCGTTCGATCCGTTCGAACCGTAGAAACCGTCCAAGCTGTACAAATTGTCCAAATCGTTCAAATTAATCCAGAAACTTAGAAATTCAATAAACTTTAAATAAATTTATTATTTTTCTGCATTTTATAGAAGCTTAGATATAAAATTGTGTCTTAGTTATTTTTCTGGAGCCTCCGAACCGTAGGAAACACCTGAACCGTAGGAACCGTTCGATCCGTTCGAACCGTAGAAACCGTCCAAGCTGTACAAATTGTCCAAATCGTTCAAATTAATCCAGAAACTTAGAAATTCAATAAATTTTAAATGAAATAATTATTTTTCTACATTTTATTGAAGCTTGGATATAAAATTGTGTCTTAGTTATTTTTCTGGAGCCTCCGAACCGTAGGAAACACCTGAACCGTAGGAACCGTTCGATCCGTTCGAACCGTAGAAACCGTCCAAGCTGTACAAATTGTCCAAATCGTTCAAATTAATCCAGAAACTTAGAAATTCAATAAATTTTATATGAAATAATTATTTTTCTACATTTTATTGAAGCTTGGATATAAAATTGTGTCTTAGTTATTTTTCTGGAGCCTCCGAACCGTAGGAAACACCTGAACCGTAGGAACCGTTCGATCCGTTCGAACCGTAGAAACCGTCCAAGCTGTACAAATTGTCCAAATCGTTCAAATTAATCCAGAAACTTAGAAATTCAATAAATTTTATATGAAATAATTATTTTTCTACATTTTATTGAAGCTTGGATATAAAATTGTGTCTTAGTTATTTTTCTGGAGCCTCCGAACCGTAGGAAACACCTGAACCGTAGGAACCGTTCGATCCGTTCGAACCGTAGAAACCGTCCAAGCTGTACAAATTGTCCAAATCGTTCAAATTAATCCAGAAACTTAGAAATTCAATAAATTTTAAATGAAATAATTATTTTTCTACATTTTATTGAAGCTTGGATATAAAATTGTGTCTTAGTTATTTTTCTGGAGCCTCCGAACCGTAGGAAACACCTGAACCGTAGGAACCGTTCGAACCGTAGAAACCGTCCAAGCTGTACAAATTGTCCAAATCGTTCAAATTAATCCAGAAATTTAGAAATTCAATAAACTTTAAATAAATTTATTATTTTTTTGCATTTTATAGAAGCTTAGATATAAAGTTGTGTCTTAGTTATTTTTCTGGAGCCTCCGAACCGTAGGAAACACCTGAACCGTAGGAACCGTTCGATCCGTTCGAACCGTAGAAACCGTCCAAGCTGTACAAATTGTCCAAATCGTTCAAATTAATCCAGAAACTTAGAAATTCAATAAATTTTATATGAAATAATTATTTTTCTACATTTTATTGAAGCTTGGATATAAAATTGTGTCTTAGTTATTTTTCTGGAGCCTCCGAACCGTAGGAAACACCTGAACCGTAGGAACCGTTCGATCCGTTCGAACCGTAGAAACCGTCCAAGCTGTACAAATTGTCCAAATCGTTCAAATTAATCCAGAAACTTAGAAATTCAATAAATTTTAAATGAAATAATTATTTCTCTACATTTTATTGAAGCTTAGATATAAAATTGTGTCTTAGTTATTTTTCTGGAGCCTCCGAACCGTAGGAAACACCTGAACCGTAGGAACCGTTCGATCCGTTCGAACCGTAGAAACCGTCCAAGCTGTACAAATTGTCCAAATCGTTCAAATTAATCCAGAAACTTAGAAATTCAATAAATTTTATATGAAATAATTATTTTTCTACATTTTATTGAAGCTTGGATATAAAATTGTGTCTTAGTTATTTTTCTGGAGCCTCCGAACCGTAGGAAACACCTGAACCGTAGGAACCGTTCGATCCGTTCGAACCGTAGAAACCGTCCAAGCTGTACAAATTGTCCAAATCGTTCAAATTAATCCAGAAACTTAGAAATTCAATAAATTTTATATGAAATAATTATTTTTCTACATTTTATTGAAGCTTGGATATAAAATTGTGTCTTAGTTATTTTTCTGGAGCCTCCGAACCGTAGGAAACACCTGAACCGTAGGAACCGTTCGATCCGTTCGAACCGTAGAAACCGTCCAAGCTGTACAAATTGTCCAAATCGTTCAAATTAATCCAGAAACTTAGAAATTCAATAAATTTTAAATGAAATAATTATTTCTCTACATTTTATTGAAGCTTAGATATAAAATTGTGTCTTAGTTATTTTTCTGGAGCCTCCGAACCGTAGGAAACACCTGAACCGTAGGAACCGTTCGATCCGTTCGAACCGTAGAAACCGTCCAAGCTGTACAAATTGTCCAAATCGTTCAAATTAATCCAGAAACTTAGAAATTCAATAAATTTTAAATGAAATAATTATTTCTCTACATTTTATTGAAGCTTAGATATAAAATTGTGTCTTAGTTATTTTTCTGGAGCCTCCGAACCGTAGGAAACACCTGAACCGTAGGAACCGTTCGAACCGTAGAAACCGTCCAAGCTGTACAAATTGTCCAAATCGTTCAAATTAATCCAGAAATTTAGAAATTCAATAAACTTTAAATAAATTTATTATTTTTTTGCATTTTATAGAAGCTTAGATATAAAGTTGTGTCTTAGTTATTTTTCTGGAGCCTCCGAACCGTAGGAAACACCTGAACCGTAGGAACCGTTCGATCCGTTCGAACCGTAGAAACCGTCCAAGCTGTACAAATTGTCCAAATCGTTCAAATTAATCCAGAAACTTAGAAATTCAATAAATTTTATATGAAATAATTATTTTTCTACATTTTATTGAAGCTTGGATATAAAATTGTGTCTTAGTTATTTTTCTGGAGCCTCCGAACCGTAGGAAACACCTGAACCGTAGGAACCGTTCGATCCGTTCGAACCGTAGAAACCGTCCAAGCTGTACAAATTGTCCAAATCGTTCAAATTAATCCAGAAACTTAGAAATTCAATAAATTTTAAATGAAATAATTATTTCTCTACATTTTATTGAAGCTTAGATATAAAATTGTGTCTTAGTTATTTTTCTGGAGCCTCCGAACCGTAGGAAACACCTGAACCGTAGGAACCGTTCGATCCGTTCGAACCGTAGAAACCGTCCAAGCTGTACAAATTGTCCAAATCGTTCAAATTAATCCAGAAACTTAGAAATTCAATAAACTTTAAATAAATTTATTATTTTTCTGCATTTTATAGAAGCTTAGATATAAAATTGTGTCTTAGTTATTTTTCTGGAGCCTCCGAACCGTAGGAAACACCTGAACCGTAGGAACCGTTCGATCCGTTCGAACCGTAGAAACCGTCCAAGCTGTACAAATTGTCCAAATCGTTCAAATTAATCCAGAAACTTAGAAATTCAATAAATTTTAAATGAAATAATTATTTTTCTACATTTTATTGAAGCTTGGATATAAAATTGTGTCTTAGTTATTTTTCTGGAGCCTCCGAACCGTAGGAAACACCTGAACCGTAGGAACCGTTCGATCCGTTCGAACCGTAGAAACCGTCCAAGCTGTACAAATTGTCCAAATCGTTCAAATTAATCCAGAAACTTAGAAATTCAATAGATTTTAAATGAAATAATTATTTTTCTACATTTTATTGAAGCTTGGATATAAAATTGTGTCTTAGTTATTTTTCTGGAGCCTCCGAACCGTAGGAAACACCTGAACCGTAGGAACCGTTCGATCCGTTCGAACCGTAGAAACCGTCCAAGCTGTACAAATTGTCCAAATCGTTCAAATTAATCCAGAAACTTAGAAATTCAATAAATTTTATATGAAATAATTATTTTTCTACATTTTATTGAAGCTTGGATATAAAATTGTGTCTTAGTTATTTTTCTGGAGCCTCCGAACCGTAGGAAACACCTGAACCGTAGGAACCGTTCGATCCGTTCGAACCGTAGAAACCGTCCAAGCTGTACAAATTGTCCAAATCGTTCAAATTAATCCAGAAATTTAGAAATTCAATAAACTTTAAATAAATTTATTATTTTTTTGCATTTTATAGAAGCTTAGATATAAAGTTGTGTCTTAGTTATTTTTCTGGAGCCTCCGAACCGTAGGAAACACCTGAACCGTAGGAACCGTTCGATCCGTTCGAACCGTAGAAACCGTCCAAGCTGTACAAATTGTCCAAATCGTTCAAATTAATCCAGAAACTTAGAAATTCAATAAATTTTATATGAAATAATTATTTTTCTACATTTTATTGAAGCTTGGATATAAAATTGTGTCTTAGTTATTTTTCTGGAGCCTCCGAACCGTAGGAAACACCTGAACCGTAGGAACCGTTCGATCCGTTCGAACCGTAGAAACCGTCCAAGCTGTACAAATTGTCCAAATCGTTCAAATTAATCCAGAAACTTAGAAATTCAATAAATTTTAAATGAAATAATTATTTCTCTACATTTTATTGAAGCTTAGATATAAAATTGTGTCTTAGTTATTTTTCTGGAGCCTCCGAACCGTAGGAAACACCTGAACCGTAGGAACCGTTCGATCCGTTCGAACCGTAGAAACCGTCCAAGCTGTACAAATTGTCCAAATCGTTCAAATTAATCCAGAAATTTAGAAATTCAATAAACTTTAAATAAATTTATTATTTTTTTGCATTTTATAGAAGCTTAGATATAAAGTTGTGTCTTAGTTATTTTTCTGGAGCCTCCGAACCGTAGGAAACACCTGAACCGTAGGAACCGTTCGATCCGTTCGAACCGTAGAAACCGTCCAAGCTGTACAAATTGTCCAAATCGTTCAAATTAATCCAGAAACTTAGAAATTCAATAAATTTTATATGAAATAATTATTTTTCTACATTTTATTGAAGCTTGGATATAAAATTGTGTCTTAGTTATTTTTCTGGAGCCTCCGAACCGTAGGAAACACCTGAACCGTAGGAACCGTTCGATCCGTTCGAACCGTAGAAACCGTCCAAGCTGTACAAATTGTCCAAATCGTTCAAATTAATCCAGAAACTTAGAAATTCAATAAATTTTAAATGAAATAATTATTTCTCTACATTTTATTGAAGCTTAGATATAAAATTGTGTCTTAGTTATTTTTCTGGAGCCTCCGAACCGTAGGAAACACCTGAACCGTAGGAACCGTTCGATCCGTTCGAACCGTAGAAACCGTCCAAGCTGTACAAATTGTCCAAATCGTTCAAATTAATCCAGAAACTTAGAAATTCAATAAATTTTATATGAAATAATTATTTTTCTACATTTTATTGAAGCTTGGATATAAAATTGTGTCTTAGTTATTTTTCTGGAGCCTCCGAACCGTAGGAAACACCTGAACCGTAGGAACCGTTCGATCCGTTCGAACCGTAGAAACCGTCCAAGCTGTACAAATTGTCCAAATCGTTCAAATTAATCCAGAAACTTAGAAATTCAATAAATTTTAAATGAAATAATTATTTTTCTACATTTTATTGAAGCTTGGATATAAAATTGTGTCTTAGTTATTTTTCTGGAGCCTCCGAACCGTAGGAAACACCTGAACCGTAGGAACCGTTCGATCCGTTCGAACCGTAGAAACCGTCCAAGCTGTACAAATTGTCCAAATCGTTCAAATTAATCCAGAAACTTAGAAATTCAATAAATTTTAAATGAAATAATTATTTTTCTTGGATATAAAATTGTGTCTTAGTTATTTTTCTGGAGCCTCCGAACCGTAGGAAACACCTGAACCGTAGGAACCGTTCGATCCGTTCGAACCGTAGAAACCGTCCAAGCTGTACAAATTGTCCAAATCGTTCAAATTAATCCAGAAATTTAGAAATTCAATAAACTTTAAATAAATTTATTATTTTTTTGCATTTTATAGAAGCTTAGATATAAAATTGTGTCTTAGTTATTTTTCTGGAGCCTCCGAACCGTAGGAAACACCTGAACCGTAGGAACCGTTCGATCCGTTCGAACCGTAGAAACCGTCCAAGCTGTACAAATTGTCCAAATCGTTCAAATTAATCCAGAAACTTAGAAATTCAATAAATTTTAAATGAAATAATTATTTTTCTACATTTTATAGAAGCTTGGATATAAAATTGTGTCTTAGTTATTTTTCTGGAGCCTCCGAACCGTAGGAAACACCTGAACCGTAGGAAACACCTGAACCGTAGGAACCGTTCGATCCGTTCGAACCGTAGAAACCGTCCAAGCTGTACAAATTGTCCAAATCGTTCAAATTAATCCAGAAACTTAGAAATTCAATAAATTTTAAATGAAATAATTATTTCTCTACATTTTATTGAAGCTTAGATATAAAATTGTGTCTTAGTTATTTTTCTGGAGCCTCCGAACCGTAGGAAACACCTGAACCGTAGGAACCGTTCGATCCGTTCGAACCGTAGAAACCGTCCAAGCTGTACAAATTGTCCAAATCGTTCAAATTAATCCAGAAACTTAGAAATTCAATAAATTTTATATGAAATAATTATTTTTCTACATTTTATTGAAGCTTGGATATAAAATTGTGTCTTAGTTATTTTTCTGGAGCCTCCGAACCGTAGGAAACACCTGAACCGTAGGAACCGTTCGATCCGTTCGAACCGTAGAAACCGTCCAAGCTGTACAAATTGTCCAAATCGTTCAAATTAATCCAGAAACTTAGAAATTCAATAAATTTTAAATGAAATAATTATTTTTCTACATTTTATTGAAGCTTGGATATAAAATTGTGTCTTAGTTATTTTTCTGGAGCCTCCGAACCGTAGGAAACACCTGAACCGTAGGAACCGTTCGATCCGTTCGAACCGTAGAAACCGTCCAAGCTGTACAAATTGTCCAAATCGTTCAAATTAATCCAGAAACTTAGAAATTCAATAAATTTTAAATGAAATAATTATTTTTCTTGGATATAAAATTGTGTCTTAGTTATTTTTCTGGAGCCTCCGAACCGTAGGAAACACCTGAACCGTAGGAACCGTTCGATCCGTTCGAACCGTAGAAACCGTCCAAGCTGTACAAATTGTCCAAATCGTTCAAATTAATCCAGAAATTTAGAAATTCAATAAACTTTAAATAAATTTATTATTTTTTTGCATTTTATAGAAGCTTAGATATAAAATTGTGTCTTAGTTATTTTTCTGGAGCCTCCGAACCGTAGGAAACACCTGAACCGTAGGAACCGTTCGATCCGTTCGAACCGTAGAAACCGTCCAAGCTGTACAAATTGTCCAAATCGTTCAAATTAATCCAGAAACTTAGAAATTCAATAAATTTTAAATGAAATAATTATTTTTCTACATTTTATAGAAGCTTGGATATAAAATTGTGTCTTAGTTATTTTTCTGGAGCCTCCGAACCGTAGGAAACACCTGAACCGTAGGAAACACCTGAACCGTAGGAACCGTTCGATCCGTTCGAACCGTAGAAACCGTCCAAGCTGTACAAATTGTCCAAATCGTTCAAATTAATCCAGAAACTTAGAAATTCAATAAATTTTAAATGAAATAATTATTTCTCTACATTTTATTGAAGCTTAGATATAAAATTGTGTCTTAGTTATTTTTCTGGAGCCTCCGAACCGTAGGAAACACCTGAACCGTAGGAACCGTTCGATCCGTTCGAACCGTAGAAACCGTCCAAGCTGTACAAATTGTCCAAATCGTTCAAATTAATCCAGAAACTTAGAAATTCAATAAATTTTATATGAAATAATTATTTTTCTACATTTTATTGAAGCTTGGATATAAAATTGTGTCTTAGTTATTTTTCTGGAGCCTCCGAACCGTAGGAAACACCTGAACCGTAGGAACCGTTCGATCCGTTCGAACCGTAGAAACCGTCCAAGCTGTACAAATTGTCCAAATCGTTCAAATTAATCCAGAAACTTAGAAATTCAATAAATTTTAAATGAAATAATTATTTTTCTACATTTTATAGAAGCTTGGATATAAAATTGTGTCTTAGTTATTTTTCTGGAGCCTCCGAACCGTAGGAAACACCTGAACCGTAGGAACCGTTCGATCCGTTCGAACCGTAGAAACCGTCCAAGCTGTACAAATTGTCCAAATCGTTCAAATTAATCCAGAAACTTAGAAATTCAATAAATTTTAAATGAAATAATTATTTTTCTACATTTTATTGAAGCTTGGATATAAAATTGTGTCTTAGTTATTTTTCTGGAGCCTCCGAACCGTAGGAAACACCTGAACCGTAGGAACCGTTCGATCCGTTCGAACCGTAGAAACCGTCCAAGCTGTACAAATTGTCCAAATCGTTCAAATTAATCCAGAAACTTAGAAATTCAATAAATTTTAAATGAAATAATTATTTTTCTACATTTTATTGAAGCTTGGATATAAAATTGTGTCTTAGTTATTTTTCTGGAGCCTCCGAACCGTAGGAAACACCTGAACCGTAGGAACCGTTCGATCCGTTCGAACCGTAGAAACCGTCCAAGCTGTACAAATTGTCCAAATCGTTCAAATTAATCCAGAAACTTAGAAATTCAATAAATTTTAAATGAAATAATTATTTTTCTACATTTTATTGAAGCTTGGATATAAAATTGTGTCTTAGTTATTTTTCTGGAGCCTCCGAACCGTAGGAAACACCTGAACCGTAGGAACCGTTCGATCCGTTCGAACCGTAGAAACCGTCCAAGCTGTACAAATTGTCCAAATCGTTCAAATTAATCCAGAAACTTAGAAATTCAATAAATTTTAAATGAAATAATTATTTCTCTACATTTTAATGAAGCTTAGATATAAAATTGTGTCTTAGTTATTTTTCTGGAGCCTCCGAACCGTAGGAAACACCTGAACCGTAGGAACCGTTCGATCCGTTCGAACCGTAGAAACCGTCCAAGCTGTACAAATTGTCCAAATCGTTCAAATTAATCCAGAAACTTAGAAATTCAATAAATTTTAAATGAAATAATTATTTTTCTACATTTTATTGAAGCTTGGATATAAAATTGTGTCTTAGTTATTTTTCTGGAGCCTCCGAACCGTAGGAAACACCTGAACCGTAGGAACCGTTCGATCCGTTCGAACCGTAGAAACCGTCCAAGCTGTACAAATTGTCCAAATCGTTCAAATTAATCCAGAAACTTAGAAATTCAATAAATTTTAAATGAAATAATTATTTCTCTACATTTTAATGAAGCTTAGATATAAAATTGTGTCTTAGTTATTTTTCTGGAGCCTCCGAACCGTAGGAAACACCTGAACCGTAGGAACCGTTCGATCCGTTCGAACCGTAGAAACCGTCCAAGCTGTACAAATTGTCCAAATCGTTCAAATTAATCCAGAAACTTAGAAATTCAATAAACTTTAAATAAATTTATTATTTTTCTGCATTTTATAGAAGCTTAGATATAAAATTGTGTCTTAGTTATTTTTCTGGAGCCTCCGAACCGTAGGAAACACCTGAACCGTAGGAACCGTTCGATCCGTTCGAACCGTAGAAACCGTCCAAGCTGTACAAATTGTCCAAATCGTTCAAATTAATCCAGAAACTTAGAAATTCAATAAATTTTAAATGAAATAATTATTTTTCTACATTTTATTGAAACTTGGATATAAAATTGTGTCTTAGTTATTTTTCTGGAGCCTCCGAACCGTAGGAAACACCTGAACCGTAGGAACCGTTCGATCCGTTCGAACCGTAGAAACCGTCCAAGCTGTACAAATTGTCCAAATCGTTCAAATTAATCCAGAAACTTAGAAATTCAATAAATTTTATATGAAATAATTATTTTTCTACATTTTATTGAAGCTTGGATATAAAATTGTGTCTTAGTTATTTTTCTGGAGCCTCCGAACCGTAGGAAACACCTGAACCGTAGGAACCGTTCGATCCGTTCGAACCGTAGAAACCGTCCAAGCTGTACAAATTGTCCAAATCGTTCAAATTAATCCAGAAACTTAGAAATTCAATAAATTTTATATGAAATAATTATTTTTCTACATTTTATTGAAGCTTGGATATAAAATTGTGTCTTAGTTATTTTTCTGGAGCCTCCGAACCGTAGGAAACACCTGAACCGTAGGAACCGTTCGATCCGTTCGAACCGTAGAAACCGTCCAAGCTGTACAAATTGTCCAAATCGTTCAAATTAATCCAGAAACTTAGAAATTCAATAAATTTTAAATGAAATAATTATTTTTCTACATTTTATTGAAGCTTGGATATAAAATTGTGTCTTAGTTATTTTTCTGGAGCCTCCGAACCGTAGGAAACACCTGAACCGTAGGAACCGTTCGATCCGTTCGAACCGTAGAAACCGTCCAAGCTGTACAAATTGTCCAAATCGTTCAAATTAATCCAGAAACTTAGAAATTCAATAAACTTTAAATAAATTTATTATTTTTCTGCATTTTATAGAAGCTTAGATATAAAATTGTGTCTTAGTTATTTTTCTGGAGCCTCCGAACCGTAGGAAACACCTGAACCGTAGGAACCGTTCGATCCGTTCGAACCGTAGAAACCGTCCAAGCTGTACAAATTGTCCAAATCGTTCAAATTAATCCAGAAACTTAGAAATTCAATAAATTTTAAATGAAATAATTATTTTTCTACATTTTATTGAAACTTGGATATAAAATTGTGTCTTAGTTATTTTTCTGGAGCCTCCGAACCGTAGGAAACACCTGAACCGTAGGAACCGTTCGATCCGTTCGAACCGTAGAAACCGTCCAAGCTGTACAAATTGTCCAAATCGTTCAAATTAATCCAGAAACTTAGAAATTCAATAAACTTTAAATAAATTTATTATTTTTCTGCATTTTATAGAAGCTTAGATATAAAATTGTGTCTTAGTTATTTTTCTGGAGCCTCCGAACCGTAGGAAACACCTGAACCGTAGGAACCGTTCGATCCGTTCGAACCGTAGAAACCGTCCAAGCTGTACAAATTGTCCAAATCGTTCAAATTAATCCAGAAACTTAGAAATTCAATAAACTTTAAATAAATTTATTATTTTTCTGCATTTTATAGAAGCTTAGATATAAAATTGTGTCTTAGTTATTTTTCTGGAGCCTCCGAACCGTAGGAAACACCTGAACCGTAGGAACCGTTCGATCCGTTCGAACCGTAGAAACCGTCCAAGCTGTACAAATTGTCCAAATCGTTCAAATTAATCCAGAAACTTAGAAATTCAATAAATTTTATATGAAATAATTATTTTTCTACATTTTATTGAAGCTTGGATATAAAATTGTGTCTTAGTTATTTTTCTGGAGCCTCCGAACCGTAGGAAACACCTGAACCGTAGGAACCGTTCGATCCGTTCGAACCGTAGAAACCGTCCAAGCTGTACAAATTGTCCAAATCGTTCAAATTAATCCAGAAACTTAGAAATTCAATAAATTTTAAATGAAATAATTATTTTTCTACATTTTATTGAAGCTTGGATATAAAATTGTGTCTTAGTTATTTTTCTGGAGCCTCCGAACCGTAGGAAACACCTGAACCGTAGGAACCGTTCGATCCGTTCGAACCGTAGAAACCGTCCAAGCTGTACAAATTGTCCAAATCGTTCAAATTAATCCAGAAACTTAGAAATTCAATAAACTTTAAATAAATTTATTATTTTTCTGCATTTTATAGAAGCTTAGATATAAAATTGTGTCTTAGTTATTTTTCTGGAGCCTCCGAACCGTAGGAAACACCTGAACCGTAGGAACCGTTCGATCCGTTCGAACCGTAGAAACCGTCCAAGCTGTACAAATTGTCCAAATCGTTCAAATTAATCCAGAAACTTAGAAATTCAATAAATTTTAAATGAAATAATTATTTTTCTACATTTTATTGAAGCTTGGATATAAAATTGTGTCTTAGTTATTTTTCTGGAGCCTCCGAACCGTAGGAAACACCTGAACCGTAGGAACCGTTCGATCCGTTCGAACCGTAGAAACCGTCCAAGCTGTACAAATTGTCCAAATCGTTCAAATTAATCCAGAAACTTAGAAATTCAATAAATTTTAAATGAAATAATTATTTTTCTACATTTTATTGAAGCTTGGATATAAAATTGTGTCTTAGTTATTTTTCTGGAGCCTCCGAACCGTAGGAAACACCTGAACCGTAGGAACCGTTCGATCCGTTCGAACCGTAGAAACCGTCCAAGCTGTACAAATTGTCCAAATCGTTCAAATTAATCCAGAAACTTAGAAATTCAATAAATTTTAAATGAAATAATTATTTTTCTACATTTTATTGAAGCTTGGATATAAAATTGTGTCTTAGTTATTTTTCTGGAGCCTCCGAACCGTAGGAAACACCTGAACCGTAGGAACCGTTCGATCCGTTCGAACCGTAGAAACCGTCCAAGCTGTACAAATTGTCCAAATCGTTCAAATTAATCCAGAAACTTAGAAATTCAATAAACTTTAAATAAATTTATTATTTTTCTGCATTTTATAGAAGCTTAGATATAAAATTGTGTCTTAGTTATATTTCTGGAGCCTCCGAACCGTAGGAAACACCTGAACCGTAGGAACCGTTCGATCCGTTCGAACCGTAGAAACCGTCCAAGCTGTACAAATTGTCCAAATCGTTCAAATTAATCCAGAAACTTAGAAATTCAATAAATTTTATATGAAATAATTATTTTTCTACATTTTATTGAAGCTTGGATATAAAATTGTGTCTTAGTTATTTTTCTGGAGCCTCCGAACCGTAGGAAACACCTGAACCGTAGGAACCGTTCGATCCGTTCGAACCGTAGAAACCGTCCAAGCTGTACAAATTGTCCAAATCGTTCAAATTAATCCAGAAACTTAGAAATTCAATAAATTTTAAATGAAATAATTATTTTTCTACATTTTATTGAAGCTTGGATATAAAATTGTGTCTTAGTTATTTTTCTGGAGCCTCCGAACCGTAGGAAACACCTGAACCGTAGGAACCGTTCGATCCGTTCGAACCGTAGAAACCGTCCAAGCTGTACAAATTGTCCAAATCGTTCAAATTAATCCAGAAACTTAGAAATTCAATAAATTTTAAATGAAATAATTATTTTTCTACATTTTATTGAAGCTTGGATATAAAATTGTGTCTTAGTTATTTTTCTGGAGCCTCCGAACCGTAGGAAACACCTGAACCGTAGGAACCGTTCGATCCGTTCGAACCGTAGAAACCGTCCAAGCTGTACAAATTGTCCAAATCGTTCAAATTAATCCAGAAACTTAGAAATTCAATAAATTTTAAATGAAATAATTATTTTTCTACATTTTATTGAAGCTTGGATATAAAATTGTGTCTTAGTTATTTTTCTGGAGCCTCCGAACCGTAGGAAACACCTGAACCGTAGGAACCGTTCGATCCGTTCGAACCGTAGAAACCGTCCAAGCTGTACAAATTGTCCAAATCGTTCAAATTAATCCAGAAACTTAGAAATTCAATAAATTTTAAATGAAATAATTATTTTTCTACATTTTATTGAAGCTTGGATATAAAATTGTGTCTTAGTTATTTTTCTGGAGCCTCCGAACCGTAGGAAACACCTGAACCGTAGGAACCGTTCGATCCGTTCGAACCGTAGAAACCGTCCAAGCTGTACAAATTGTCCAAATCGTTCAAATTAATCCAGAAACTTAGAAATTCAATAAACTTTAAATAAATTTATTATTTTTCTGCATTTTATAGAAGCTTAGATATAAAATTGTGTCTTAGTTATTTTTCTGGAGCCTCCGAACCGTAGGAAACACCTGAACCGTAGGAACCGTTCGATCCGTTCGAACCGTAGAAACCGTCCAAGCTGTACAAATTGTCCAAATCGTTCAAATTAATCCAGAAACTTAGAAATTCAATAAATTTTATATGAAATAATTATTTTTCTACATTTTATTGAAGCTTGGATATAAAATTGTGTCTTAGTTATTTTTCTGGAGCCTCCGAACCGTAGGAAACACCTGAACCGTAGGAACCGTTCGATCCGTTCGAACCGTAGAAACCGTCCAAGCTGTACAAATTGTCCAAATCGTTCAAATTAATCCAGAAACTTAGAAATTCAATAAATTTTAAATGAAATAATTATTTTTCTACATTTTATTGAAGCTTGGATATAAAATTGTGTCTTAGTTATTTTTCTGGAGCCTCCGAACCGTAGGAAACACCTGAACCGTAGGAACCGTTCGATCCGTTCGAACCGTAGAAACCGTCCAAGCTGTACAAATTGTCCAAATCGTTCAAATTAATCCAGAAACTTAGAAATTCAATAAACTTTAAATAAATTTATTATTTTTCTGCATTTTATAGAAGCTTAGATATAAAATTGTGTCTTAGTTATTTTTCTGGAGCCTCCGAACCGTAGGAAACACCTGAACCGTAGGAACCGTTCGATCCGTTCGAACCGTAGAAACCGTCCAAGCTGTACAAATTGTCCAAATCGTTCAAATTAATCCAGAAACTTAGAAATTCAATAAATTTTAAATGAAATAATTATTTTTCTACATTTTATTGAAGCTTGGATATAAAATTGTGTCTTAGTTATTTTTCTGGAGCCTCCGAACCGTAGGAAACACCTGAACCGTAGGAACCGTTCGATCCGTTCGAACCGTAGAAACCGTCCAAGCTGTACAAATTGTCCAAATCGTTCAAATTAATCCAGAAACTTAGAAATTCAATAAACTTTAAATAAATTTATTATTTTTCTGCATTTTATAGAAGCTTAGATATAAAATTGTGTCTTAGTTATTTTTCTGGAGCCTCCGAACCGTAGGAAACACCTGAACCGTAGGAACCGTTCGATCCGTTCGAACCGTAGAAACCGTCCAAGCTGTACAAATTGTCCAAATCGTTCAAATTAATCCAGAAACTTAGAAATTCAATAAATTTTATATGAAATAATTATTTTTCTACATTTTATTGAAGCTTGGATATAAAATTGTGTCTTAGTTATTTTTCTGGAGCCTCCGAACCGTAGGAAACACCTGAACCGTAGGAACCGTTCGATCCGTTCGAACCGTAGAAACCGTCCAAGCTGTACAAATTGTCCAAATCGTTCAAATTAATCCAGAAACTTAGAAATTCAATAAATTTTAAATGAAATAATTATTTTTCTACATTTTATTGAAGCTTGGATATAAAATTGTGTCTTAGTTATTTTTCTGGAGCCTCCGAACCGTAGGAAACACCTGAACCGTAGGAACCGTTCGATCCGTTCGAACCGTAGAAACCGTCCAAGCTGTACAAATTGTCCAAATCGTTCAAATTAATCCAGAAACTTAGAAATTCAATAAACTTTAAATAAATTTATTATTTTTCTGCATTTTATAGAAGCTTAGATATAAAATTGTGTCTTAGTTATTTTTCTGGAGCCTCCGAACCGTAGGAAACACCTGAACCGTAGGAACCGTTCGATCCGTTCGAACCGTAGAAACCGTCCAAGCTGTACAAATTGTCCAAATCGTTCAAATTAATCCAGAAACTTAGAAATTCAATAAATTTTAAATGAAATAATTATTTTTCTACATTTTATTGAAGCTTGGATATAAAATTGTGTCTTAGTTATTTTTCTGGAGCCTCCGAACCGTAGGAAACACCTGAACCGTAGGAACCGTTCGATCCGTTCGAACCGTAGAAACCGTCCAAGCTGTACAAATTGTCCAAATCGTTCAAATTAATCCAGAAACTTAGAAATTCAATAAATTTTAAATGAAATAATTATTTTTCTACATTTTATTGAAGCTTGGATATAAAATTGTGTCTTAGTTATTTTTCTGGAGCCTCCGAACCGTAGGAAACACCTGAACCGTAGGAACCGTTCGATCCGTTCGAACCGTAGAAACCGTCCAAGCTGTACAAATTGTCCAAATCGTTCAAATTAATCCAGAAACTTAGAAATTCAATAAACTTTAAATAAATTTATTATTTTTCTGCATTTTATAGAAGCTTAGATATAAAATTGTGTCTTAGTTATTTTTCTGGAGCCTCCGAACCGTAGGAAACACCTGAACCGTAGGAACCGTTCGATCCGTTCGAACCGTAGAAACCGTCCAAGCTGTACAAATTGTCCAAATCGTTCAAATTAATCCAGAAACTTAGAAATTCAATAAATTTTAAATGAAATAATTATTTTTCTACATTTTATTGAAGCTTGGATATAAAATTGTGTCTTAGTTATTTTTCTGGAGCCTCCGAACCGTAGGAAACACCTGAACCGTAGGAACCGTTCGATCCGTTCGAACCGTAGAAACCGTCCAAGCTGTACAAATTGTCCAAATCGTTCAAATTAATCCAGAAACTTAGAAATTCAATAAATTTTAAATGAAATAATTATTTTTCTACATTTTATTGAAGCTTGGATATAAAATTGTGTCTTAGTTATTTTTCTGGAGCCTCCGAACCGTAGGAAACACCTGAACCGTAGGAACCGTTCGATCCGTTCGAACCGTAGAAACCGTCCAAGCTGTACAAATTGTCCAAATCGTTCAAATTAATCCAGAAACTTAGAAATTCAATAAACTTTAAATAAATTTATTATTTTTCTGCATTTTATAGAAGCTTAGATATAAAATTGTGTCTTAGTTATTTTTCTGGAGCCTCCGAACCGTAGGAAACACCTGAACCGTAGGAACCGTTCGATCCGTTCGAACCGTAGAAACCGTCCAAGCTGTACAAATTGTCCAAATCGTTCAAATTAATCCAGAAACTTAGAAATTCAATAAATTTTAGCTTAGCTTAGCTTAGCTTAGCTTGTTTGACCACTCATATCCACCTTAAATCATTAAGCCCGAAATGCTTTAATTAGTCTTCAAAAATACCACCATTTTCTCATGGTTTTACTAAAAATATAATAATATATTGTATCAAATCTTTCAATGCATTTCGAATTTCATGATCGCTGGCGTGGCTAAGTAGAACAAGTTCCACATCGCCAATGGTTGCTACTCCGTGATTGATGGAGGCTATCAATTTTGTACAAGGGCCAAAAGAATGCAGCTTGGGATTAGCAACTCATTCTCAATGCACAAAACTCATGCTCTCACTAAAAAAAAAGATCAATAACGGCGCCGGCCACGTCCTAGTAGTCAAAGAGGGATGAAGGAAGGATTGTTAGTAAGATACTTTTTAGGATCAACCCCAAATCTGTTATTCCAATTCTCTTCAAAAGCTTGTTTTGAAAAACTCTGAAACAATGATAAGTCAGTATCACCACCTATAGAAACCGTCTATACGTCTGCGAATCTATATTCAAGTATCTCAGGAAGGGTTGTTTTAGTAAGGGAGAGGTTTGAATCAGGAGCCATTTTTGGAAAATGGTGCGATTTGGTTGACCTACACCTCCTATGCTCCTAGAGATTTCCTAAGGAAACTCCTAATAATGTCTGCGAGGTGTTTTGATTAGAAAATTTTAAAAGAATTATGAACTCTCAAATAATTAGAAATGCAACCATTCGAATTTTCTACAAGCTAGCTGTTTCCCTCACTATATTTTCTAACACATCACTGATTCTCGAAACGACTCTTGAAAAGAAAATTGTAAGTCTAAACAATAAGCTATTAAAAGTGGTGAGAACTTTTTTTTTAATTGAATTTTGATAATGAATATCATGATCTTCAATCTACAACGGCCCATACAGTACTCTCATGAGCAAATCCGTAACTAGTCACTGGTCTGTTTCTGTCCTCTGTTAGTTTACTGTTAATATGATATTAAAAGACATTTTAATAAAACTATTAACTTCCTGAAACAGTAATATATTCAGATTGCACTCTGAACATTTTTGTTCAGTTGTGCCAAATAAACGCCTAAATGTATACTGAATATTTCTTTAAAATGAAAAAGCTTCTCAGGCAGTTTACCTACTTACACGTAGTGGTATAAGCTTTCCCATGCACTTTAAGTTGTATGCAAGCTTTCAGGTGGTTGAAATCATTCACGGCTTGCTGCAATTATTATAAAAAAAAGTCGAGGAAAGCAAGGCAAATCGATTTAAAAAATTATGGAACTTTGTTTTTCATTACTGTCACTATAAACAGTATACTATTTTACTTAATAATCCTAAACAGCTTTTCATTTCCTAAACTTTTGAACCTATATTATCAAAGTATGTTTTTGGATAAATTACTTATCCAAAAATTTATCATGTTCATTTCAATCATATGTTCCCAACACCACATTATAGAATTACATAAATTCATGATCATTTAAAAAAAAAATGAAGTTTTATATGCGATGACCTAGCCTTTTCTGAACAAATATATATAATATAAAATTATTTTTCTATTTTGCGCACTAAGGATCCCCAACACTAAAAATTTACTGGAGAAAGCCCTTCAAACATTAATTTTATCTCTCCATTCAGAACCTAGAAATTTGAACACTGTTCTAGATAACAAGTTATTATTCTTCATTCCTAAAATAAAAATCTTTCAATGTACATCCATTGACGTTCGTTAAGACATTGAGACTAAAATTTAACAATTTACATGCAGCAATATTGATACGGAAGTGTTCCAACAACTAATTAAATGGCATAAAATTTAATGCTCAATTCTCTTACATAGATAAAATGAGTTCATAATTAATTTCTTGATAAAATATTGAAGATAAATCGATAGTATCAAAATGTAAATACAGCTAATCAAACCATGAAGCGTGATGTGTATATAATGCTTATTTTTTATCCAAATGGTAATAAGATAACTTTTAATTTGATGACAAATATAATTTTTCAATATTCTAAGTTTCTTCAGTTCTTCCTACAGTTCAATTCTAAGAATACGTATGGAATAATGGAATTTTATATAGGCGGAAAAAACGCCTGTATATATGCTACATCATAACAGCTGTTGAAATTATGAAGCTTCTTGAGTCGAATATTTCATTAGAAAAAGCCTTTTCGAAACTTCTTTCAACAAAACTTGTACGCAAGCTTTGATATGATTGAAATATTTCACATCTTGCTCAAAACTGCCTAAAAATGAAAATTTTGGCCAAGGTAGCTTGTTTCTAAATATTTAAATCTAAAAATTCACAAAAAAGGAAAGAATGGAACATGTATACTCATCTTAGACTCGTCCCAGTGCTCTCCTCCAGTTGAATGTTCGGTAAAATAAACTATTAACCTGCGTTGTTCCGGAGGGCGTAGAGCTAGCCCCTCTTATCCAGCCTTTTATGCTTTGTAGAGATCCGGCAATGGTTTACTTCGGTTCATCCGGAGGTTTCTGCCTAATGGAACAGCCGACAGAATTCCGGGAGGAATGAAAATTGGCATGGTTTGGAGCTTGGGCATCAGGTTGAAGAAGCTGATGGAACGATTCTTGATTCGAACTTTTTCACTTTTTACTATTTCATGAATTTTTCACTTTTTCGCTATAAAATTTGGCAGGAGCGAAAACTTTCCACTTCCTAGTCCCTTAGAAATTCAATAAATTTTAAATGAAATAATTATTTTTCTACATTTTATTGAAGCTTGGATATAAAATTGTGTCTTAGTTATTTTTCTGGAGCCTCCGAACCGTAGGAAACACCTGAACCGTAGGAACCGTTCGATCCGTTCGAACCGTAGAAACCGTCCAAGCTGTACAAATTGTCCAAATCGTTCAAATTAATCCAGAAACTTAGAAATTCAATAAACTTTAAATAAATTTATTATTTTTCTGCATTTTATAGAAGCTTAGATATAAAATTGTGTCTTAGTTATTTTTCTGGAGCCTCCGAACCGTAGGAAACACCTGAACCGTAGGAACCGTTCGATCCGTTCGAACCGTAGAAACCGTCCAAGCTGTACAAATTGTCCAAATCGTTCAAATTAATCCAGAAACTTAGAAATTCAATAAATTTTATATGAAATAATTATTTTTCTACATTTTATTGAAGCTTGGATATAAAATTGTGTCTTAGTTATTTTTCTGGAGCCTCCGAACCGTAGGAAACACCTGAACCGTAGGAACCGTTCGATCCGTTCGAACCGTAGAAACCGTCCAAGCTGTACAAATTGTCCAAATCGTTCAAATTAATCCAGAAACTTAGAAATTCAATAAATTTTAAATGAAATAATTATTTTTCTACATTTTATTGAAGCTTGGATATAAAATTGTGTCTTAGTTATTTTTCTGGAGCCTCCGAACCGTAGGAAACACCTGAACCGTAGGAACCGTTCGATCCGTTCGAACCGTAGAAACCGTCCAAGCTGTACAAATTGTCCAAATCGTTCAAATTAATCCAGAAACTTAGAAATTCAATAAATTTTAAATGAAATAATTATTTTTCTACATTTTATTGAAGCTTGGATATAAAATTGTGTCTTAGTTATTTTTCTGGAGCCTCCGAACCGTAGGAAACACCTGAACCGTAGGAACCGTTCGATCCGTTCGAACCGTAGAAACCGTCCAAGCTGTACAAATTGTCCAAATCGTTCAAATTAATCCAGAAACTTAGAAATTCAATAAACTTTAAATAAATTTATTATTTTTCTGCATTTTATAGAAGCTTAGATATAAAATTGTGTCTTAGTTATTTTTCTGGAGCCTCCGAACCGTAGGAAACACCTGAACCGTAGGAACCGTTCGATCCGTTCGAACCGTAGAAACCGTCCAAGCTGTACAAATTGTCCAAATCGTTCAAATTAATCCAGAAACTTAGAAATTCAATAAATTTTATATGAAATAATTATTTTTCTACATTTTATTGAAGCTTGGATATAAAATTGTGTCTTAGTTATTTTTCTGGAGCCTCCGAACCGTAGGAAACACCTGAACCGTAGGAACCGTTCGATCCGTTCGAACCGTAGAAACCGTCCAAGCTGTACAAATTGTCCAAATCGTTCAAATTAATCCAGAAACTTAGAAATTCAATAAATTTTAAATGAAATAATTATTTTTCTACATTTTATTGAAGCTTGGATATAAAATTGTGTCTTAGTTATTTTTCTGGAGCCTCCGAACCGTAGGAAACACCTGAACCGTAGGAACCGTTCGATCCGTTCGAACCGTAGAAACCGTCCAAGCTGTACAAATTGTCCAAATCGTTCAAATTAATCCAGAAACTTAGAAATTCAATAAATTTTAAATGAAATAATTATTTTTCTACATTTTATTGAAGCTTGGATATAAAATTGTGTCTTAGTTATTTTTCTGGAGCCTCCGAACCGTAGGAAACACCTGAACCGTAGGAACCGTTCGATCCGTTCGAACCGTAGAAACCGTCCAAGCTGTACAAATTGTCCAAATCGTTCAAATTAATCCAGAAACTTAGAAATTCAATAAACTTTAAATAAATTTATTATTTTTCTGCATTTTATAGAAGCTTAGATATAAAATTGTGTCTTAGTTATTTTTCTGGAGCCTCCGAACCGTAGGAAACACCTGAACCGTAGGAACCGTTCGATCCGTTCGAACCGTAGAAACCGTCCAAGCTGTACAAATTGTCCAAATCGTTCAAATTAATCCAGAAACTTAGAAATTCAATAAATTTTAAATGAAATAATTATTTTTCTACATTTTATTGAAGCTTGGATATAAAATTGTGTCTTAGTTATTTTTCTGGAGCCTCCGAACCGTAGGAAACACCTGAACCGTAGGAACCGTTCGATCCGTTCGAACCGTAGAAACCGTCCAAGCTGTACAAATTGTCCAAATCGTTCAAATTAATCCAGAAACTTAGAAATTCAATAAATTTTATATGAAATAATTATTTTTCTACATTTTATTGAAGCTTGGATATAAAATTGTGTCTTAGTTATTTTTCTGGAGCCTCCGAACCGTAGGAAACACCTGAACCGTAGGAACCGTTCGATCCGTTCGAACCGTAGAAACCGTCCAAGCTGTACAAATTGTCCAAATCGTTCAAATTAATCCAGAAACTTAGAAATTCAATAAATTTTAAATGAAATAATTATTTTTCTACATTTTATTGAAGCTTGGATATAAAATTGTGTCTTAGTTATTTTTCTGGAGCCTCCGAACCGTAGGAAACACCTGAACCGTAGGAACCGTTCGATCCGTTCGAACCGTAGAAACCGTCCAAGCTGTACAAATTGTCCAAATCGTTCAAATTAATCCAGAAACTTAGAAATTCAATAAACTTTAAATAAATTTATTATTTTTCTGCATTTTATAGAAGCTTAGATATAAAATTGTGTCTTAGTTATTTTTCTGGAGCCTCCGAACCGTAGGAAACACCTGAACCGTAGGAACCGTTCGATCCGTTCGAACCGTAGAAACCGTCCAAGCTGTACAAATTGTCCAAATCGTTCAAATTAATCCAGAAACTTAGAAATTCAATAAATTTTAGCTTAGCTTAGCTTAGCTTAGCTTGTTTGACCACTCATATCCACCTTAAATCATTAAGCCCGAAATGCTTTAATTAGTCTTCAAAAATACCACCATTTTCTCATGGTTTTACTAAAAATATAATAATATATTGTATCAAATCTTTCAATGCATTTCGAATTTCATGATCGCTGGCGTGGCTAAGTAGAACAAGTTCCACATCGCCAATGGTTGCTACTCCGTGATTGATGGAGGCTATCAATTTTGTACAAGGGCCAAAAGAATGCAGCTTGGGATTAGCAACTCATTCTCAATGCACAAAACTCATGCTCTCACTAAAAAAAAAGATCAATAACGGCGCCGGCCACGTCCTAGTAGTCAAAGAGGGATGAAGGAAGGATTGTTAGTAAGATACTTTTTAGGATCAACCCCAAATCTGTTATTCCAATTCTCTTCAAAAGCTTGTTTTGAAAAACTCTGAAACAATGATAAGTCAGTATCACCACCTATAGAAACCGTCTATACGTCTGCGAATCTATATTCAAGTATCTCAGGAAGGGTTGTTTTAGTAAGGGAGAGGTTTGAATCAGGAGCCATTTTTGGAAAATGGTGCGATTTGGTTGACCTACACCTCCTATGCTCCTAGAGATTTCCTAAGGAAACTCCTAATAATGTCTGCGAGGTGTTTTGATTAGAAAATTTTAAAAGAATTATGAACTCTCAAATAATTAGAAATGCAACCATTCGAATTTTCTACAAGCTAGCTGTTTCCCTCACTATATTTTCTAACACATCACTGATTCTCGAAACGACTCTTGAAAAGAAAATTGTAAGTCTAAACAATAAGCTATTAAAAGTGGTGAGAACTTTTTTTTTAATTGAATTTTGATAATGAATATCATGATCTTCAATCTACAACGGCCCATACAGTACTCTCATGAGCAAATCCGTAACTAGTCACTGGTCTGTTTCTGTCCTCTGTTAGTTTACTGTTAATATGATATTAAAAGACATTTTAATAAAACTATTAACTTCCTGAAACAGTAATATATTCAGATTGCACTCTGAACATTTTTGTTCAGTTGTGCCAAATAAACGCCTAAATGTATACTGAATATTTCTTTAAAATGAAAAAGCTTCTCAGGCAGTTTACCTACTTACACGTAGTGGTATAAGCTTTCCCATGCACTTTAAGTTGTATGCAAGCTTTCAGGTGGTTGAAATCATTCACGGCTTGCTGCAATTATTATAAAAAAAAGTCGAGGAAAGCAAGGCAAATCGATTTAAAAAATTATGGAACTTTGTTTTTCATTACTGTCACTATAAACAGTATACTATTTTACTTAATAATCCTAAACAGCTTTTCATTTCCTAAACTTTTGAACCTATATTATCAAAGTATGTTTTTGGATAAATTACTTATCCAAAAATTTATCATGTTCATTTCAATCATATGTTCCCAACACCACATTATAGAATTACATAAATTCATGATCATTTAAAAAAAAAATGAAGTTTTATATGCGATGACCTAGCCTTTTCTGAACAAATATATATAATATAAAATTATTTTTCTATTTTGCGCACTAAGGATCCCCAACACTAAAAATTTACTGGAGAAAGCCCTTCAAACATTAATTTTATCTCTCCATTCAGAACCTAGAAATTTGAACACTGTTCTAGATAACAAGTTATTATTCTTCATTCCTAAAATAAAAATCTTTCAATGTACATCCATTGACGTTCGTTAAGACATTGAGACTAAAATTTAACAATTTACATGCAGCAATATTGATACGGAAGTGTTCCAACAACTAATTAAATGGCATAAAATTTAATGCTCAATTCTCTTACATAGATAAAATGAGTTCATAATTAATTTCTTGATAAAATATTGAAGATAAATCGATAGTATCAAAATGTAAATACAGCTAATCAAACCATGAAGCGTGATGTGTATATAATGCTTATTTTTTATCCAAATGGTAATAAGATAACTTTTAATTTGATGACAAATATAATTTTTCAATATTCTAAGTTTCTTCAGTTCTTCCTACAGTTCAATTCTAAGAATACGTATGGAATAATGGAATTTTATATAGGCGGAAAAAACGCCTGTATATATGCTACATCATAACAGCTGTTGAAATTATGAAGCTTCTTGAGTCGAATATTTCATTAGAAAAAGCCTTTTCGAAACTTCTTTCAACAAAACTTGTACGCAAGCTTTGATATGATTGAAATATTTCACATCTTGCTCAAAACTGCCTAAAAATGAAAATTTTGGCCAAGGTAGCTTGTTTCTAAATATTTAAATCTAAAAATTCACAAAAAAGGAAAGAATGGAACATGTATACTCATCTTAGACTCGTCCCAGTGCTCTCCTCCAGTTGAATGTTCGGTAAAATAAACTATTAACCTGCGTTGTTCCGGAGGGCGTAGAGCTAGCCCCTCTTATCCAGCCTTTTATGCTTTGTAGAGATCCGGCAATGGTTTACTTCGGTTCATCCGGAGGTTTCTGCCTAATGGAACAGCCGACAGAATTCCGGGAGGAATGAAAATTGGCATGGTTTGGAGCTTGGGCATCAGGTTGAAGAAGCTGATGGAACGATTCTTGATTCGAACTTTTTCACTTTTTACTATTTCATGAATTTTTCACTTTTTCGCTATAAAATTTGGCAGGAGCGAAAACTTTCCACTTCCTAGTCCCATAGAAATTCAATAAATTTTAAATGAAATAATTATTTTTCTACATTTTATTGAAGCTTGGATATAAAATTGTGTCTTAGTTATTTTTCTGGAGCCTCCGAACCGTAGGAAACACCTGAACCGTAGGAACCGTTCGATCCGTTCGAACCGTAGAAACCGTCCAAGCTGTACAAATTGTCCAAATCGTTCAAATTAATCCAGAAACTTAGAAATTCAATAAACTTTAAATAAATTTATTATTTTTCTGCATTTTATAGAAGCTTAGATATAAAATTGTGTCTTAGTTATTTTTCTGGAGCCTCCGAACCGTAGGAAACACCTGAACCGTAGGAACCGTTCGATCCGTTCGAACCGTAGAAACCGTCCAAGCTGTACAAATTGTCCAAATCGTTCAAATTAATCCAGAAACTTAGAAATTCAATAAATTTTATATGAAATAATTATTTTTCTACATTTTATTGAAGCTTGGATATAAAATTGTGTCTTAGTTATTTTTCTGGAGCCTCCGAACCGTAGGAAACACCTGAACCGTAGGAACCGTTCGATCCGTTCGAACCGTAGAAACCGTCCAAGCTGTACAAATTGTCCAAATCGTTCAAATTAATCCAGAAACTTAGAAATTCAATAAATTTTAAATGAAATAATTATTTTTCTACATTTTATTGAAGCTTGGATATAAAATTGTGTCTTAGTTATTTTTCTGGAGCCTCCGAACCGTAGGAAACACCTGAACCGTAGGAACCGTTCGATCCGTTCGAACCGTAGAAACCGTCCAAGCTGTACAAATTGTCCAAATCGTTCAAATTAATCCAGAAACTTAGAAATTCAATAAATTTTAAATGAAATAATTATTTTTCTACATTTTATTGAAGCTTGGATATAAAATTGTGTCTTAGTTATTTTTCTGGAGCCTCCGAACCGTAGGAAACACCTGAACCGTAGGAACCGTTCGATCCGTTCGAACCGTAGAAACCGTCCAAGCTGTACAAATTGTCCAAATCGTTCAAATTAATCCAGAAACTTAGAAATTCAATAAACTTTAAATAAATTTATTATTTTTCTGCATTTTATAGAAGCTTAGATATAAAATTGTGTCTTAGTTATTTTTCTGGAGCCTCCGAACCGTAGGAAACACCTGAACCGTAGGAACCGTTCGATCCGTTCGAACCGTAGAAACCGTCCAAGCTGTACAAATTGTCCAAATCGTTCAAATTAATCCAGAAACTTAGAAATTCAATAAATTTTATATGAAATAATTATTTTTCTACATTTTATTGAAGCTTGGATATAAAATTGTGTCTTAGTTATTTTTCTGGAGCCTCCGAACCGTAGGAAACACCTGAACCGTAGGAACCGTTCGATCCGTTCGAACCGTAGAAACCGTCCAAGCTGTACAAATTGTCCAAATCGTTCAAATTAATCCAGAAACTTAGAAATTCAATAAATTTTAAATGAAATAATTATTTTTCTACATTTTATTGAAGCTTGGATATAAAATTGTGTCTTAGTTATTTTTCTGGAGCCTCCGAACCGTAGGAAACACCTGAACCGTAGGAACCGTTCGATCCGTTCGAACCGTAGAAACCGTCCAAGCTGTACAAATTGTCCAAATCGTTCAAATTAATCCAGAAACTTAGAAATTCAATAAATTTTAAATGAAATAATTATTTTTCTACATTTTATTGAAGCTTGGATATAAAATTGTGTCTTAGTTATTTTTCTGGAGCCTCCGAACCGTAGGAAACACCTGAACCGTAGGAACCGTTCGATCCGTTCGAACCGTAGAAACCGTCCAAGCTGTACAAATTGTCCAAATCGTTCAAATTAATCCAGAAACTTAGAAATTCAATAAATTTTAAATGAAATAATTATTTTTCTACATTTTATTGAAGCTTGGATATAAAATTGTGTCTTAGTTATTTTTCTGGAGCCTCCGAACCGTAGGAAACACCTGAACCGTAGGAACCGTTCGATCCGTTCGAACCGTAGAAACCGTCCAAGCTGTACAAATTGTCCAAATCGTTCAAATTAATCCAGAAACTTAGAAATTCAATAAACTTTAAATAAATTTATTATTTTTCTGCATTTTATAGAAGCTTAGATATAAAATTGTGTCTTAGTTATTTTTCTGGAGCCTCCGAACCGTAGGAAACACCTGAACCGTAGGAACCGTTCGATCCGTTCGAACCGTAGAAACCGTCCAAGCTGTACAAATTGTCCAAATCGTTCAAATTAATCCAGAAACTTAGAAATTCAATAAATTTTATATGAAATAATTATTTTTCTACATTTTATTGAAGCTTGGATATAAAATTGTGTCTTAGTTATTTTTCTGGAGCCTCCGAACCGTAGGAAACACCTGAACCGTAGGAACCGTTCGATCCGTTCGAACCGTAGAAACCGTCCAAGCTGTACAAATTGTCCAAATCGTTCAAATTAATCCAGAAACTTAGAAATTCAATAAATTTTAAATGAAATAATTATTTTTCTACATTTTATTGAAGCTTGGATATAAAATTGTGTCTTAGTTATTTTTCTGGAGCCTCCGAACCGTAGGAAACACCTGAACCGTAGGAACCGTTCGATCCGTTCGAACCGTAGAAACCGTCCAAGCTGTACAAATTGTCCAAATCGTTCAAATTAATCCAGAAACTTAGAAATTCAATAAATTTTATATGAAATAATTATTTTTCTACATTTTATTGAAGCTTGGATATAAAATTGTGTCTTAGTTATTTTTCTGGAGCCTCCGAACCGTAGGAAACACCTGAACCGTAGGAACCGTTCGATCCGTTCGAACCGTAGAAACCGTCCAAGCTGTACAAATTGTCCAAATCGTTCAAATTAATCCAGAAACTTAGAAATTCAATAAATTTTAAATGAAATAATTATTTTTCTACATTTTATTGAAGCTTGGATATAAAATTGTGTCTTAGTTATTTTTCTGGAGCCTCCGAACCGTAGGAAACACCTGAACCGTAGGAACCGTTCGATCCGTTCGAACCGTAGAAACCGTCCAAGCTGTACAAATTGTCCAAATCGTTCAAATTAATCCAGAAACTTAGAAATTCAATAAATTTTAAATGAAATAATTATTTCTCTACATTTTATTGAAGCTTAGATATAAAATTGTGTCTTAGTTATTTTTCTGGAGCCTCCGAACCGTAGGAAACACCTGAACCGTAGGAACCGTTCGATCCGTTCGAACCGTAGAAACCGTCCAAGCTGTACAAATTGTCCAAATCGTTCAAATTAATCCAGAAACTTAGAAATTCAATAAATTTTAAATGAAATAATTATTTTTCTACATTTTATTGAAGCTTGGATATAAAATTGTGTCTTAGTTATTTTTCTGGAGCCTCCGAACCGTAGGAAACACCTGAACCGTAGGAACCGTTCGATCCGTTCGAACCGTAGAAACCGTCCAAGCTGTACAAATTATCCAAATCGTTCAAATTAATCCAGAAACTTAGAAATTCAATAAATTTTAAATGAAATAATTATTTTTCTACATTTTATTGAAGCTTGGATATAAAATTGTGTCTTAGTTATTTTTCTGGAGCCTCCGAACCGTAGGAAACACCTGAACCGTAGGAACCGTTCGATCCGTTCGAACCGTAGAAACCGTCCAAGCTGTACAAATTGTCCAAATCGTTCAAATTAATCCAGAAACTTAGAAATTCAATAAATTTTAAATGAAATAATTATTTTTCTACATTTTATTGAAGCTTGGATATAAAATTGTGTCTTAGTTATTTTTCTGGAGCCTCCGAACCGTAGGAAACACCTGAACCGTAGGAACCGTTCGATCCGTTCGAACCGTAGAAACCGTCCAAGCTGTACAAATTGTCCAAATCGTTCAAATTAATCCAGAAACTTAGAAATTCAATAAATTTTAAATGAAATAATTATTTTTCTACATTTTATTGAAGCTTGGATATAAAATTGTGTCTTAGTTATTTTTCTGGAGCCTCCGAACCGTAGGAAACACCTGAACCGTAGGAACCGTTCGATCCGTTCGAACCGTAGAAACCGTCCAAGCTGTACAAATTGTCCAAATCGTTCAAATTAATCCAGAAACTTAGAAATTCAATAAATTTTATATGAAATAATTATTTTTCTACATTTTATTGAAGCTTGGATATAAAATTGTGTCTTAGTTATTTTTCTGGAGCCTCCGAACCGTAGGAAACACCTGAACCGTAGGAACCGTTCGATCCGTTCGAACCGTAGAAACCGTCCAAGCTGTACAAATTGTCCAAATCGTTCAAATTAATCCAGAAACTTAGAAATTCAATAAATTTTAAATGAAATAATTATTTTTCTACATTTTATTGAAGCTTGGATATAAAATTGTGTCTTAGTTATTTTTCTGGAGCCTCCGAACCGTAGGAAACACCTGAACCGTAGGAACCGTTCGATCCGTTCGAACCGTAGAAACCGTCCAAGCTGTACAAATTGTCCAAATCGTTCAAATTAATCCAGAAACTTAGAAATTCAATAAATTTTAAATGAAATATTTATTTTTCTACATTTTATTGAAGCTTGGATATAAAATTGTGTCTTAGTTATTTTTCTGGAGCCTCCGAACCGTAGGAAACACCTGAACCGTAGGAACCGTTCGATCCGTTCGAACCGTAGAAACCGTCCAAGCTGTACAAATTGTCCAAATCGTTCAAATTAATCCAGAAACTTAGAAATTCAATAAACTTTAAATAAATTTATTATTTTTCTGCATTTTATAGAAGCTTAGATATAAAATTGTGTCTTAGTTATTTTTCTGGAGCCTCCGAACCGTAGGAAACACCTGAACCGTAGGAACCGTTCGATCCGTTCGAACCGTAGAAACCGTCCAAGCTGTACAAATTGTCCAAATCGTTCAAATTAATCCAGAAACTTAGAAATTCAATAAATTTTAAATGAAATAATTATTTTTCTACATTTTATTGAAGCTTGGATATAAAATTGTGTCTTAGTTATTTTTCTGGAGCCTCCGAACCGTAGGAAACACCTGAACCGTAGGAACCGTTCGATCCGTTCGAACCGTAGAAACCGTCCAAGCTGTACAAATTGTCCAAATCGTTCAAATTAATCCAGAAACTTAGAAATTCAATAAATTTTAAATGAAATAATTATTTTTCTACATTTTATTGAAGCTTGGATATAAAATTGTGTCTTAGTTATTTTTCTGGAGCCTCCGAACCGTAGGAAACACCTGAACCGTAGGAACCGTTCGATCCGTTCGAACCGTAGAAACCGTCCAAGCTGTACAAATTGTCCAAATCGTTCAAATTAATCCAGAAACTTAGAAATTCAATAAATTTTAAATGAAATAATTATTTCTCTACATTTTATTGAAGCTTAGATATAAAATTGTGTCTTAGTTATTTTTCTGGAGCCTCCGAACCGTAGGAAACACCTGAACCGTAGGAACCGTTCGATCCGTTCGAACCGTAGAAACCGTCCAAGCTGTACGAATTGTCCAAATCGTTCAAATTAATCCAGAAACTTAGAAATTCAATAAATTTTAAATGAAATAATTATTTTTCTACATTTTATTGAAGCTTGGATATAAAATTGTGTCTTAGTTATTTTTCTGGAGCCTCCGAACCGTAGGAAACACCTGAACCGTAGGAACCGTTCGATCCGTTCGAACCGTAGAAACCGTCCAAGCTGTACAAATTGTCCAAATCGTTCAAATTAATCCAGAAACTTAGAAATTCAATAAATTTTAAATGAAATAATTATTTTTCTACATTTTATTGAAGCTTGGATATAAAATTGTGTCTTAGTTATTTTTCTGGAGCCTCCGAACCGTAGGAAACACCTGAACCGTAGGAACCGTTCGATCCGTTCGAACCGTAGAAACCGTCCAAGCTGTACAAATTGTCCAAATCGTTCAAATTAATCCAGAAACTTAGAAATTCAATAAATTTTATATGAAATAATTATTTTTCTACATTTTATTGAAGCTTGGATATAAAATTGTGTCTTAGTTATTTTTCTGGAGCCTCCGAACCGTAGGAAACACCTGAACCGTAGGAACCGTTCGATCCGTTCGAACCGTAGAAACCGTCCAAGCTGTACAAATTGTCCAAATCGTTCAAATTAATCCAGAAACTTAGAAATTCAATAAATTTTAAATGAAATAATTATTTTTCTACATTTTATTGAAGCTTGGATATAAAATTGTGTCTTAGTTATTTTTCTGGAGCCTCCGAACCGTAGGAAACACCTGAACCGTAGGAACCGTTCGATCCGTTCGAACCGTAGAAACCGTCCAAGCTGTACAAATTGTCCAAATCGTTCAAATTAATCCAGAAACTTAGAAATTCAATAAATTTTAAATGAAATAATTATTTTTCTACATTTTATTGAAGCTTGGATATAAAATTGTGTCTTAGTTATTTTTCTGGAGCCTCCGAACCGTAGGAAACACCTGAACCGTAGGAACCGTTCGATCCGTTCGAACCGTAGAAACCGTCCAAGCTGTACAAATTGTCCAAATCGTTCAAATTAATCCAGAAACTTAGAAATTCAATAAACTTTAAATAAATTTATTATTTTTCTGCATTTTATAGAAGCTTAGATATAAAATTGTGTCTTAGTTATTTTTCTGGAGCCTCCGAACCGTAGGAAACACCTGAACCGTAGGAACCGTTCGATCCGTTCGAACCGTAGAAACCGTCCAAGCTGTACAAATTGTCCAAATCGTTCAAATTAATCCAGAAACTTAGAAATTCAATAAATTTTAAATGAAATAATTATTTTTCTACATTTTATTGAAGCTTGGATATAAAATTGTGTCTTAGTTATTTTTCTGGAGCCTCCGAACCGTAGGAAACACCTGAACCGTAGGAACCGTTCGATCCGTTCGAACCGTAGAAACCGTCCAAGCTGTACAAATTGTCCAAATCGTTCAAATTAATCCAGAAACTTAGAAATTCAATAAATTTTAAATGAAATAATTATTTTTCTACATTTTATTGAAGCTTGGATATAAAATTGTGTCTTAGTTATTTTTCTGGAGCCTCCGAACCGTAGGAAACACCTGAACCGTAGGAACCGTTCGATCCGTTCGAACCGTAGAAACCGTCCAAGCTGTACAAATTGTCCAAATCGTTCAAATTAATCCAGAAACTTAGAAATTCAATAAATTTTATATGAAATAATTATTTTTCTACATTTTATTGAAGCTTGGATATAAAATTGTGTCTTAGTTATTTTTCTGGAGCCTCCGAACCGTAGGAAACACCTGAACCGTAGGAACCGTTCGATCCGTTCGAACCGTAGAAACCGTCCAAGCTGTACAAATTGTCCAAATCGTTCAAATTAATCCAGAAACTTAGAAATTCAATAAATTTTAAATGAAATAATTATTTTTCTACATTTTATTGAAGCTTGGATATAAAATTGTGTCTTAGTTATTTTTCTGGAGCCTCCGAACCGTAGGAAACACCTGAACCGTAGGAACCGTTCGATCCGTTCGAACCGTAGAAACCGTCCAAGCTGTACAAATTGTCCAAATCGTTCAAATTAATCCAGAAACTTAGAAATTCAATAAATTTTATATGAAATAATTATTTTTCTACATTTTATTGAAGCTTGGATATAAAATTGTGTCTTAGTTATTTTTCTGGAGCCTCCGAACCGTAGGAAACACCTGAACCGTAGGAACCGTTCGATCCGTTCGAACCGTAGAAACCGTCCAAGCTGTACAAATTGTCCAAATCGTTCAAATTAATCCAGAAACTTAGAAATTCAATAAATTTTAAATGAAATAATTATTTTTCTACATTTTATTGAAGCTTGGATATAAAATTGTGTCTTAGTTATTTTTCTGGAGCCTCCGAACCGTAGGAAACACCTGAACCGTAGGAACCGTTCGATCCGTTCGAACCGTAGAAACCGTCCAAGCTGTACAAATTGTCCAAATCGTTCAAATTAATCCAGAAACTTAGAAATTCAATAAATTTTAAATGAAATAATTATTTTTCTACATTTTATTGAAGCTTGGATATAAAATTGTGTCTTAGTTATTTTTCTGGAGCCTCCGAACCGTAGGAAACACCTGAACCGTAGGAACCGTTCGATCCGTTCGAACCGTAGAAACCGTCCAAGCTGTACAAATTGTCCAAATCGTTCAAATTAATCCAGAAACTTAGAAATTCAATAAACTTTAAATAAATTTATTATTTTTCTGCATTTTATAGAAGCTTAGATATAAAATTGTGTCTTAGTTATTTTTCTGGAGCCTCCGAACCGTAGGAAACACCTGAACCGTAGGAACCGTTCGATCCGTTCGAACCGTAGAAACCGTCCAAGCTGTACAAATTGTCCAAATCGTTCAAATTAATCCAGAAACTTAGAAATTCAATAAATTTTCAATGAAATAATTATTTCTCTACATTTTATTGAAGCTTAGATATAAAATTGTGTCTTAGTTATTTTTCTGGAGCCTCCGAACCGTAGGAAACACCTGAACCGTAGGAACCGTTCGATCCGTTCGAACCGTAGAAACCGTCCAAGCTGTACAAATTGTCCAAATCGTTCAAATTAATCCAGAAACTTAGAAATTCAATAAATTTTAAATGAAATAATTATTTTTCTACATTTTATTGAAGCTTGGATATAAAATTGTGTCTTAGTTATTTTTCTGGAGCCTCCGAACCGTAGGAAACACCTGAACCGTAGGAACCGTTCGATCCGTTCGAACCGTAGAAACCGTCCAAGCTGTACAAATTGTCCAAATCGTTCAAATTAATCCAGAAACTTAGAAATTCAATAAATTTTAAATGAAATAATTATTTCTCTACATTTTATTGAAGCTTAGATATAAAATTGTGTCTTAGTTATTTTTCTGGAGCCTCCGAACCGTAGGAAACACCTGAACCGTAGGAACCGTTCGATCCGTTCGAACCGTAGAAACCGTCCAAGCTGTACAAATTGTCCAAATCGTTCAAATTAATCCAGAAACTTAGAAATTCAATAAATTTTAAATGAAATAATTATTTTTCTACATTTTATTGAAGCTTGGATATAAAATTGTGTCTTAGTTATTTTTCTGGAGCCTCCGAACCGTAGGAAACACCTGAACCGTAGGAACCGTTCGATCCGTTCGAACCGTAGAAACCGTCCAAGCTGTACAAATTGTCCAAATCGTTCAAATTAATCCAGAAACTTAGAAATTCAATAAATTTTAAATGAAATAATTATTTTTCTACATTTTATTGAAGCTTGGATATAAAATTGTGTCTTAGTTATTTTTCTGGAGCCTCCGAACCGTAGGAAACACCTGAACCGTAGGAACCGTTCGATCCGTTCGAACCGTAGAAACCGTCCAAGCTGTACAAATTGTCCAAATCGTTCAAATTAATCCAGAAACTTAGAAATTCAATAAATTTTAAATGAAATAATTATTTTTCTACATTTTATTGAAGCTTGGATATAAAATTGTGTCTTAGTTATTTTTCTGGAGCCTCCGAACCGTAGGAAACACCTGAACCGTAGGAACCGTTCGATCCGTTCGAACCGTAGAAACCGTCCAAGCTGTACAAATTGTCCAAATCGTTCAAATTAATCCAGAAACTTAGAAATTCAATAAACTTTAAATAAATTTATTATTTTTCTGCATTTTATAGAAGCTTAGATATAAAATTGTGTCTTAGTTATTTTTCTGGAGCCTCCGAACCGTAGGAAACACCTGAACCGTAGGAACCGTTCGATCCGTTCGAACCGTAGAAACCGTCCAAGCTGTACAAATTGTCCAAATCGTTCAAATTAATCCAGAAACTTAGAAATTCAATAAATTTTATATGAAATAATTATTTTTCTACATTTTATTGAAGCTTGGATATAAAATTGTGTCTTAGTTATTTTTCTGGAGCCTCCGAACCGTAGGAAACACCTGAACCGTAGGAACCGTTCGATCCGTTCGAACCGTAGAAACCGTCCAAGCTGTACAAATTGTCCAAATCGTTCAAATTAATCCAGAAACTTAGAAATTCAATAAATTTTAAATGAAATAATTATTTTTCTACATTTTATTGAAGCTTGGATATAAAATTGTGTCTTAGTTATTTTTCTGGAGCCTCCGAACCGTAGGAAACACCTGAACCGTAGGAACCGTTCGATCCGTTCGAACCGTAGAAACCGTCCAAGCTGTACAAATTGTCCAAATCGTTCAAATTAATCCAGAAACTTAGAAATTCAATAAATTTTATATGAAATAATTATTTTTCTACATTTTATTGAAGCTTGGATATAAAATTGTGTCTTAGTTATTTTTCTGGAGCCTCCGAACCGTAGGAAACACCTGAACCGTAGGAACCGTTCGATCCGTTCGAACCGTAGAAACCGTCCAAGCTGTACAAATTGTCCAAATCGTTCAAATTAATCCAGAAACTTAGAAATTCAATAAATTTTAAATGAAATAATTATTTTTCTACATTTTATTGAAGCTTGGATATAAAATTGTGTCTTAGTTATTTTTCTGGAGCCTCCGAACCGTAGGAAACACCTGAACCGTAGGAACCGTTCGATCCGTTCGAACCGTAGAAACCGTCCAAGCTGTACAAATTGTCCAAATCGTTCAAATTAATCCAGAAACTTAGAAATTCAATAAATTTTAAATGAAATAATTATTTTTCTACATTTTATTGAAGCTTGGATATAAAATTGTGTCTTAGTTATTTTTCTGGAGCCTCCGAACCGTAGGAAACACCTGAACCGTAGGAACCGTTCGATCCGTTCGAACCGTAGAAACCGTCCAAGCTGTACAAATTGTCCAAATCGTTCAAATTAATCCAGAAACTTAGAAATTCAATAAACTTTAAATAAATTTATTATTTTTCTGCATTTTATAGAAGCTTAGATATAAAATTGTGTCTTAGTTATTTTTCTGGAGCCTCCGAACCGTAGGAAACACCTGAACCGTAGGAACCGTTCGATCCGTTCGAACCGTAGAAACCGTCCAAGCTGTACAAATTGTCCAAATCGTTCAAATTAATCCAGAAACTTAGAAATTCAATAAATTTTAAATGAAATAATTATTTTTCTACATTTTATTGAAGCTTGGATATAAAATTGTGTCTTAGTTATTTTTCTGGAGCCTCCGAACCGTAGGAAACACCTGAACCGTAGGAACCGTTCGATCCGTTCGAACCGTAGAAACCGTCCAAGCTGTACAAATTGTCCAAATCGTTCAAATTAATCCA